>NC_041383.1:95059639-95069316 GCF_002162155.2 Triticum dicoccoides
CCCTGATGCCTGTGGGGCCACTAGCAGGCCACCGGCCCCCATCTTCTGCTATATGAGGGGTTTTGACCTAGAAAAATAAGGAGAGAACTTTTGGGACGAAGCGCAACCGTCTCGAGGAGGAACCTGGCTGGAGCACTTTTGCTCTCTGGTGGAGCGATTCCGTCAGGGATACTTCCCTCCGAGAGGGGGAAATCGAAGCCATCAATATCACCAACGATCCTCTCATTGTGGGAGGACCAATCTTCATCAACATCTTCACCAGCACCATCTTATCTCAAGCCCTAGTTCATCTCTTGTATTCAATCTTTGCTTCAAAACCTTAGATTGGTACCTGTGGGTTGCTAGTAGTGTTGATTACATCTCGTAGTTGATGCTAGTTGGTTTATTTGGTGCAATATTATATGTTCAGATCCTTGATGATATTCAATACCCCTTTGATCTTGAACATGAATATGGTTTGTGAGTAGTTACTTTTGTTCTTGAGGACATGGAAGAAGTCATGTTATAAGTAATCATATGAATTTGGTATTTGTTCCATATTTTGATGATATGTATGTTGTTGCTTCCTTTAGTGGTGTCATGTGAATGTCGACTACATGACACTTCACCATACTTGGGCTAAGGGAAGGCATTGTGGAGTAGTAATTAGATGATCGGTTGCTAGAGTGACAGAAGCTTAAACCCTAGTTTATGTGCTATTCCGTAAGGAGCTGATTTGGATCAATATGTTTCATGCTATGGTTAGATTTATCTTAATTCTTATTTCGTAGTTGCAGATGATTGTGAGAGGGGGTAATCATAAGTGGGAGGCTTGTTCAAGTAATAACAACACCCAAGAACCGGTCCAACCACATATCAAATTATCAAAGTAGCGAACGCGAATCAAATAAATATGATGAAACTAACTAGATGAATTCCCATGTGTCCTCAACAACGCTTTGCTTACTATAAGAGAAAGTTCCGGCATGTTCACTGCTATAAGAAGGATTGGGATACCTTTCTGCACTTTGTTACTATTGTTACTTGTCACTTGTTACGAATTATCTTGCTACAAAACTATCTATCACTACTGCTTTCAGTACTTGCAGAAAATAACTTGCTGAAAATCGCTTGTCGTTTCCTTCTGCTCCTCATTGGGTTCAACACTCTTACTTATCTAAAGGACTACGATTGATCCCCTATACTTGTGGGTCATCAAGAATCTTTTCTGGCGCCATTGCTGGGGAGTGAAGCGCCTTTGGTAAGTGGAATTTGGTAAGGAAACACTTATATTGAGTGCTAAAATTAACTGTTACATATTACTATGGAAAGTAATCCTTTGAGGGGTTGTTCGGGGTATCTTCAGCTCGACCAGAAGCAACAAGAGTTGCCCCTCAACCTACTGAACCTACTGAAAGTATTTATTATGAGATTCCTTCGGGTATCTTAGAGAAACTGCTAGCTAATCCTTATGCAGGAGATGGAACGGTACATCCTGATATGCACTTAATATATGTGCATTGTTTAAGCTTGCAGGTTTATCTGAGGATGGAGTTAAGGAGAAGGTATTCCCTTTATCTTTTAGGTAATGGCATTGACATGGTATAGGCTATTGGATGATATTGGAACATGGGATTGGAACCAGTTGAAATTGAAATTTCATCAGAAGTTTTATCCTATGCATCTGGTTCATCATGATCAGAATTATATACATAATTTTTGGCCTCGTGAAGGATAAAGTATCGCTAAAGCTTGGGGGAGGCTTAAGTACATGATGTACACATGCCCCAGTCGTGATCTCTCAAGAGAAATTATTATTCAAAATTTTATGCTCGGCTTTCTCATAATGATCAATCCATGCTCGATTATTCTTCTACTGGTTCCTTTATGAAGAAAACAATTGAATTCAAATGGGGTCTTATGGAAAGAATTAAACGCAACTCTGAAGATTGGAAACTCGGCAAAGGTAAAGTATCATGTATAAAATTTGAGTTTGATTGTGTTAAATCTTTTATGAAAACTGGTGCTTTTCATAAGTTTAGTTCTAAATATGGACTTGACTCTGAGATAGTAGCTTCCTTTTGCAAATCATTTGCTACTCATGTTGATATCCCTAAGGAGAAGTGGTTTAAATATCACCCACCTATTGTACAAAAGTTTGAGGAACCTATTATAACTAAAGAAGAAACAATTATCTACAATGTTGATCTAGTTGTGCCTACTACTTATATTGAAAAACCACATTTTCCTGTTAGAATTAAGAAATATGCTAAAGTTTCAACTGTGGTAAATAAGAGTAATGTTAAAACACCTAATTCCTCTAAAAAAATAAGTATTGAACCTAATGTTGCTATGTTAATGATCTTCTGGTTGACAATATTTATGGGCATGTCATATATTTCTGTAATGAAGCAACTAGGATTGCTAAACCTGATTCTAAAGATAAAAATAAACTTGTTGTTGGCATGCATGTGGTTTCTGTTAAAATAGGAGATCATTGTTATCATGGTTTTTGTGATTTGGGTGCTAGTGTGAGTGCCATCCCTTTTACTTTATATCAAGAGATTATGAATGATATTGCACCTGCTGAGATAGAGGACATTGACGTTACTATTTAACTTGCAAATAGAGATACTAATTCAACGCTTGGGGTTGTTAGAGATGTCGAAGTCTTGTGTGGTAAGATACAGTACCCTACTGATTTTCTAGTTCTTGGTTCTCCACAAGATGAATTTTGTCCCATTATATTCGGTAGACCTTTCCTGAATACATTTAATGCTAACAGTGATTGCAATAGGGAACAAACGGTGTTAAGTTTTTGTGATGTATCTCGCATATGAATGACAGAAATGAAATAGATGAGATCTTCTTTAATCAAGCACCTATCCTTAAGCATAATTTGCTTGTTGAAACTCTTGGAGATCCTCTTCCACCCAAGAGTGATCCTATGTTTGAATTAAAGAAATTACCTGATACATTGAAATATGTTTACCTTGATGAAAAGAAAATATATCTTATTATTATCAATGCTAATCTTTCAGAGCGTGAAGAAAAGAGATTACTCAAAACTCTGAGGAAGCACTATGCTACTATTGGATATACTCTTGATGGTCTTAAGGGCATTAGTCTTACTTTATGTCAGCACAAGATTAATATGGAGCCTGATGCTAAGCCCGTCATTGATCATCAACGCTGTTTGAACCCTAAGATGAAGGATGTGGTAAGAACTAAAATATTAAAGCTTCTGGAAGCAGGTATAATTTATCCCATAGCTGATAGTAGATGGGTAAGTCCTATTCATTGTGTTCCTAAGAAAGGAGGCATTATAGTTGTTCCTAATGATAAAAATGAGCTTATTCCACAAAGAATTGTAACTGGTTATAGGATCGTAATTGATATCAGGAAATTAAACAAAGCTACTAGAAAAGATCTTTACTCCTTGCCTTTTATTGATCAAATTTTAGAAAGATTGTCTAAGCATACATACTTTTGTTTCCTTGATGGATATTCTGGTTTCTCTCAAATACATGTGTCAAAAGAGGACCAAGGGAAAACTACTTTTACTTGTCCTTTTGGAACATACTTATGTTTCCTTGATGAATATTCTGGTTTTAGAAAGATTTTCTAAGCATACACACTTATGTTTCCTTGATGGATATTCTTGTTTCTCTCAAATACCTGTGTCAAAAGAGGACCAAGAGAAAACTACTTTTACTTGTCCTTTTACCTGGGCAATTCCGCCGGGGATGCTTCCCTTCAGAAGGGGGAAATTGAAGCCATCGACATCACCAACAATCCTCTCACCATGGGAGGACCAATCTTCATCAACATCTTCACCAACACCATCTCATCTCAAACTCTAGTTCATCTCTTGTATTCAATCTTTGTCTCAAAACCTCATATTGGTACGTGTGGGTTGCTAGTAGTGTTGATTACATCTCTTACTTGATGCTAGTTGGTTTATTTGGTGGAAGATTATATGTTCAGATCCTTGATGATATCTAATACCCCTCTGATCTTGAACATGAATATGATTTGTGAGTAGTTAGCTTAGTTCTTGAGGACATGGGAGAAGTCATGTTACAAGTAATCATGTGAATTTGGTATTCGTTCGATATTTTGATGATATGTATGTTGTTGCTTCCTTTAGTGGTGTCATGTCAATGTCGACTACATGACACTTCACCATACTTCGGACTAAGGGAAGGCATCGTGGAGTAGTAATTAGATGATGGGTTGCTAGAGTGAAAAAATCTTAGACCCTAGTTTATGTGCTACTCCCTCCGTTCGGAATTACTTGTCTCGGAAATGGATGTATCTAGAACTAAAATACGTCTAGATACATTCATTTCTGCGACAAGTAATTCCGAACGGAGGGAGTACTTCGTAAGGGTCTAATTATGATCCATATGTTTCATGTTATGGTTAGATTTATCTTAATTCTTATTTCGTAGTTGCGGATGCTTGCGAGAGGGGGTAATCATAAGTGGGAGCCTTGTTCAAGTAAGAATGGCACCCAAGAACCGGTCCACCCACATATCAAATTATCAAAGTAGCGAATGCGGATCAAATAAACATGATAAAAGTAACTAGATGAATTCACATGTGTCCTCGAGAACGCTTTGCTTACTATAAAAGAAAGTCTTGGTCTGTCCTTTGCTATAAAAAGGATTAGGCTACCTTTCTGCACTTTACTACTATTGTTACTTATCACTTGTTACGAATTATCTTGCTACAAAACTATTTATCATTGCTACATTCAGTACTTGCAAAAAATACCTTGCTGAAAACCGCTTGTCATTTCCTTCTGCTCCTCGTTGGGTTTGACACTCTTACTTATAGAAAGTACTACGATTGATCCATATACTTGTGGGTCATCGAAGTCCTATGATAAGATCGCGGAATGTCATGTGGTGGGCCTTGGAGAAACACAAAGTCCCAGCAAAGTACATTACCCTCATCAAGGACATGTACGATAATATTGTGACAAGTGTTCGAACAAGTGATGGCGGCACTAATGACTTCCTGATTAAAATAGGACTGCACCAGTGGTCAGCTTTGAGCCCTTATCTTTTTTTCTTTAGTGATCGATGAGGTCACAAGGGATATACAAGGAGATATCACATGGTGTATGCTCTTTGCAGATGATGTGGTGCTAGTCGATGGTAGTCGAACGGGGTCAATAAGAAGTTAGAGCTATGAAGAAAAACCTTGGAATCGAATTTTTTAGACTTAATAGAACTAAAACCGAGTACATGAGGTGCGGTTTCAGTACTACTAGGCACTTGGAGGAGGAGGTTATCCTTGATGGGCAGTTGGTGCCTCGGAAGGACACCTTTCGATATTTGGGGTCATTGTTGTAGAAGGATGGGGATATCGATGAAAATGTGAGCCATCGAATCAAAGCCGGATGGATGAAGTGGCGCCAACCTTCTGCCATTCTCTGTGACAAGAGGGTGCCACAAAAGATAGAAGGTAAGTTCTATACGATGACGGTTCGACCCGCAATATTGTATGGCACTGAGTGTTGGCCGACTAAAAGGCGACATGTCCAACAGTTAGAACCACGAATTTGTTTCTAGATCTTATGGGTTTCACATCTAGCCTGTCCCAACTTTTTTGGGGCGTGCTACGCATCCGCCAGCTGATTTTTTTTAAATCGGCCGGGTCGCAAGCCGTCAGTTTAGCACATCAAGCAGCCGAACGATGCCTTTATCATTGCAAGAAAGGTTTTGTTGCAGAATTTATTTTGCAACAGATGTCTTGTTGCAGAAATATTGTGCAACAAAGTTTTTGTTGTAGATTTTTTTGCAACCGAGGTGATGTTGCGGAATTTCTTTTTACTGTCTTCACTTTTTTGCAACACAAGTGTTGTTGTGGAAGGACATTTTGCAACACATGTGATGTTGCAGAAAACATTAATGAAGATGAAGTTGCAGTGCCGCACCACTGTTGTTTGTCGTCGCCGTGGTCGATTAACATCGTCGCCGTCGCCGACAACTCAGTCACCGTTCGCCGTTGCTGGTGCAGACAGCAAAGAGGCCACGAACTGGGCAGACTAGGGCTCGTCGTGCACTCGTGTCGCGAGGCGCGGTTGCCATCTTCTCCGGCCAACGGTCCCCGTGCGAGCAAAGGCCATCCCGGAGTTGGGCGACGGACGGGAGCTTGACTTGAGGAGAGAGATGGCTTGATTTGGGGAAGGAACATGTGTGTGGAGAAGAAGCATGGTGGAGAAGATAAGGTTGGGTAGTTGGCTGGATTGGAACATGTAAGAGACCCACGATTTTGTTTGATCTAATGACGCACCAAGCCGCGGATGCAGCATCTTGATCGATCGGTTGATGCCAATCGTTTCCCAATTTGTTTAGACTAAAGGCTTTGTTGTTGATGTATGAAAAACTGACAAAATAAATGTTCTTTATCCTTCAATACCATCATTTGTCCTTGTGGTGAGGATGGTTAACCCATGCGTGTGGGGGAGCGACCATGAGGTCGCAGGTTCAAACCGTGGCCTATGTTTTCTCGTCAAACTTTCTAACTTAACTTCGAAAGCAGTTTGTCATCCAACATGGTACCCAATTGGTCCGCAAACCAGTCAGACGTTCAAAATCCCACAAACCCTTTTTTTAGGGAAACAACAGGACTAGTAATCTGAGGGACAATATTTTCTATGTTGGTTCCTACTGCAAAACCCTTTTTTTATTAGGAAAACAACACGACTCCACTGCGTACTTTTATTAATTTTGAAAATATAATACAACCGTTTCCTGTTACATTTTTGTGTAGCAAAGCCAATAACCGTATACTCCCTCCGTCCGGAAATACTTGTCAGCAAAATAGATAAAAAGGGATGTATCTAGATGTATTTTAAATCTAGATACATCTTTTTTTATCCATTTTGATGACAAGTATTTTCGGACGAAGGGAGTAATAATTAATCACCGTACTGCAGCCGCTCGCAAAACCATTCATTCTACGTTATTTGCAAAACCGTCTTATTGGCTGTGCGCATCGTGCCATGCAGAGGCTGTGCGCATCATGCCAGACCGTGCATTCTTTTGATGTGGTATTATCACCTTGATACATCAATTCAGTGAGATATCCTTTATCAAGATATATCATATACTACCTCTATCTGATAATATAAGAACGTTTTTCAAGCTATTATGGGACGGAGGGATTACCTTTTACAAAAGAAAAGAGCTTAAACTAACTGACATCTCCAAGAGGATAAAAAAAAAAGGAGCGAGACGTACATAATCACTGACATGCGTCCTACATACTTCCTCTGCAAACAAATATAAGAACGTTCTAATATATTTACAGAGAAAGTACTATGGAATTTACCTACTGCTTCATCTACAGACGCTCTCCAGACCGCAACAAGTAGCATATGGATACAGTATAGTCGTTTCACTCCAAGCACAGGATTGAGCAACCAAATGGAACAAGTTCATATGTATTCACCATGTTCAACCACCACACGGACAACAGCTAAAATACACGGAGCACCGATTCTCCAGCCACTACAGTTCTGTGACACAACTTAATTAGGACTCGTCCTGGCTTACCTAGTTTTTATTCCCAACACAGTTCTACAACCATTGTGACTTACAGGCTCCCCCCACCTACTTGTATACCACCTGAGTACAAACCCTGGACCCAAAAAGCAGCTACACATAATTATACAAGAAGAAAAACTCGAATACCCAAATTATCTGCAGCAATATGAAGAGCACCCCCAGCGTTGTACACATCAGCTTAGGGGGAAATCCGGCGAGCGATGATCCTTGGTTATTCCCTGGGCCTAGCAAGCCACAGAGAGCTCAGCGCGCGCAAACGCGAGAAGTAGTCGTGTATGGCTAGGAGGGCGCGGGAGGCCTGACGGATCGTCAGGATTCGCTGCATCTGATGCAAGGTCTGCTGTCGCAGGTTGTCAGCCTGGTAGATACAAACGAAAGAAAATTATCAAATAAACCAAACTGATGAAAGTGAGCAGCTAATTTCATGCCAGCAAATATGCTGAAATATCACAGGTTCAAGACTGGAAGATGCAAGGAAAGAGGCTTGCCTGGCGAAGAAAGTTCTCGAGCGTTCCAAGCTTGCCCATGGCCATGGCCATCTGACCCATGTAGTTTGCAACATTCCCCGAAGAGCCAGCGGAGGAACCCAGAGATCCAGCCAGAGTCTCTGCCAGTGATTGCTGCAATGCTTCCATTCCTTGTGACAGTGCATCCTCTGCCTGCTGGGAAGATTGCTGGAGGTTGGTCAATCCCAACATCTGCTGCTCGGTTAGCGGCTCCAGATGATTCACCAGGAGCTGAAATTTCATACCGCATTGAACAATCAGCTTACAGGACCAGCAAGCGAAACTGAACTAACAGAAAACTCTGAGATTTAATACTTCACTCACCTTTAAGAGCTCGGATGGACGGAAACCCCCAAGCCACAGGAAGCACCTTTCGGCAGGCGTCTTCCACATGCCTGACAGTATATGGAACACGTCAGCCTTGGCAGCGACACCTTTGACCTTAAATATTTCATCATAATGTGCCATTATCCCATCTACGATAAGGCGCAGGTCACTGTCACTTGCATGAGCATTAACTGCAGTCCTCAACTCATTGATTTGCTTGTTTTGGTCCTCAAGCCATCTAGTGTATTCCAGATCGAAAGTCATTGCTCCTGCAAAGATAAGTTTACTGTTCAGATGAACCTCTAACATAGATTGATAACACAATACAATTGAACATTATGTAACAAAAGGATGATGCTGCCAAAATGTATGGCATACACAGAAATTTGGAGAAGAAAATACCATTTCCACTCATGGCATGGGTTTGGTCTCCTGAGCTAGAAATGAAGATTCCCTGCAAATAAATATCCAGCACGAGCATTAGCAAAAGCATACTCTACTGCAACCAAGATATCACAACCAACATTCAGCCAATAAAGATCTACCTGCTGGCGAGCTTTCTGGAGCTCCTGCTCTAGTTGTGCAAGCTTCAGCTTGCTGCTTTCTAGCTGTTGCACATATGACTTCAAACAAACAGAAAAACATTATCAGTGATTCCGAACAAATGAACAATCCAGTATTCACTATTCAGTGGAAACGATAAATACTAAACATCACACGAAGGCTCGTGCATGGAGAATTCAGTTAGTTGATATAATTCAACTGCCTCTATGCACATATAACTAAGAATTTATTCAAGTCTTGTATACTGAAACACACGAAGAAAATTATGACCAAACAAATAAAACGGAGCCATTATGCATATAGAACTACAGTAAAGAAACATGCTGTTAAGTTCATCAACACAACTACAAACAGCTCTGTTTCAACACAACCGAAAAAGGCTCTTGCCCTGCTTTATATATAAAGCAACGACCATACAGGACCAACACGTACAACTCGAAACCACACACGAAACACACACCCAAGGCTGGATACATCAGGTAAGCGGACAGCCACACCACCCGAACCAACGCCAAGCCAACGCCAAATGTGCAATAAGAGCCCTGCTTGAGGTCATTGGAGATCTCCTCCAAGACGGCGTGGCGCCTTCCGGAAGGGAACAGCGCTGGAATGCCGCCACGGCCCAATCCAAAGGATCATGGTTTTCACCCGGAGCAATCTGAAGGAGGAGAGTAACCGCGATGGCGGCTTAAGGAGACGCCGCCCATGGACACCACCG
>NC_041383.1:95069892-95154730 GCF_002162155.2 Triticum dicoccoides
ACAGTGCTGATTGCCGAAACACCGGCCGCCAGTCCGCACCTGAGATGCGAGCCCCGTCCACGATCACCGCAACTCCCACCACCAAGGCCACCGCCCCGGGAACCCAGACCACCCCTCGACCGCCACCACGGCATAAGGACACCGACGGCCGGTGAAGTGCAAAAGGCCCCTCCTTCGACCCAAAAACAAACCCTCTGGCCGAAAGATGGCCAAACCAGTCAGCACCAGGCAGGGAAGGGTCGTCAACAGCCGCCGGCCTTGCCGCAGCCACCCCGCCGCTCCACCGGGGACACGACCCATCTGGCTACAGATCTTGGCATTGGCATGGCCAAGAGGCCCCTGCCTCCCTCCCCGGGTCGCCCCTGCCACCACCAGCCTGCCGTCAACAGCAGCCAACAAGGTTGCCACCGGCCGCCGCTCCAGCCGAACAAGCAGAGGAAGGAGAGGTTGCCACCACTGTCGCGCCGCCACTCCCACCAGCAGATAGCCACAGCAGGGGTGGACGCCCGCAACCCGCGCCGCCCACGGCCCGCACCACTTGAGGCCGGATCTGGACTCGTCAGTGCATCCCGCTGCCACCGCCAACTCAGGCCCCAAGGAGGCACCACCTCCGTGTCCCCCGTCACACCGCCACCCCGGCACCGGTGCCAACCCACACCGGCGTGCCGCCGTGCTGCCACACCAAACGCGAAGCGCCGCATCCAGGCTTGATGACCTGGCACGCGCTGAATCCTCCACGCAAGGAGACAAGAACTCCCCGCCACCGACGACGACGGGGCTTCACCCGGCCACGCCCTCTGGCGGCGGCGAGGGAGGAGGGAAGGGCGGAAGGGGAGCCCCCGCAGCTGCGCTAGGGTTTGCCGAGGGGAGTTTCCTTTCCTTTTCCTGTTTCAACACAACTACAAACAACTATGCCCAGAACCTCTGAACTCCTTAATTCTTTAAGCAGAACTGCTGCCTTTCAAATTACAGATCTAGCTCGAATCAGGTTAAATTACTAAATTAGGTTGAGTAGAAAAAGAAAATTCTGAACATAAGAGAGCAATGAAAAAAGGGG
The DNA here is from genome assembly GCF_002162155.2 of Triticum dicoccoides. Classification (NCBI taxonomy): domain Eukaryota; kingdom Viridiplantae; phylum Streptophyta; class Magnoliopsida; order Poales; family Poaceae; genus Triticum; species Triticum dicoccoides. The sequence continues at coordinate 95,070,950 of NC_041383.1, forward strand.
CAAGATTTATAGCGATACCTTCTTCCTTAGTCGACTTTTCCTTGCAGCCTCACGATTTTGAGCAAGACGGCGCAGTGTCTATTATATGGCAAATATGACAAGAAATTAAAAACATAAAAAGGCAAGAAACAAAAAATATACAAGAAAAAAATACCTTTTGGTCCAAGGGCTTGTCAGACCTGTCAGACCTATCCGAAGAATTAGAAGCCATGATTGCCCCACCACTCTGTCCTTGTTCTAACTGCAAACAGTAGATAACTTGAGCATGTTTAGAGTATCAATGAGTAAGTTAAACAAAACTTATTAATTCCCTTTTTTGACCAAAACAAAATTGTATGCACAAGCTGGCATTCCATACCAGACAAGATTCCAGCTGCTCCGTCTGAAACCCAATGTTCAGATTAAACATTTCCATTCCAGTTGTACCGGTACCAGCCGACACAACCAGCACTACAACCCTCTGCGCTACTCTAGTTTTCTTATAAAGGCGTCAGCCGCACCGCATTTTGGTTTCGCTACTCTCTAGTTTCCTTATAAAGGCATCAACCGCACCGCATCTTGGTTTCCTCGGCGAGGTGGTACAATCCCACATGGTAGCGACAGCCAGGAGGAGGCAGGGAATGGGCCCATACTTCATTGCAGAGACTTGACTGTGGGCTTCTTGCTCTTACAATGGGTCCGCGTGCACTAGGTTGATACAAAGGCCAGGCCAAACACTAGTCCATTCGTCGCCTTTTTTTTCTCTCTTCCTTTTATATTATGCGCATCATGTCTGTGTAGATGCATACGAATTATGAAAAGACAGAACGGAACACCGGAATGCTCCAGTACCGAACCATTCCATTCCAAGTACCAGAACAGAATTGACAGGTATAAAACAGACTAAGAACTGCACGCTTTAGTTGACAACTTTGGCATATTTGGAGTATCAGTTGGCAGCTGATCCACTCTGAAGCACCGATACGCACGGATTTGCCGTGTCGGCGTCCTGCACGCGGCAGATAAGCCGATAAGTGTATCCTGGAGGTGTCATGATTTTCAATTTAAAAAGAACGGAAAACAAATTCAATATGGGTGGCAACACGCTGTGGACACGACTTGATACGGCGAGGATGTTAAGCGCAGCCCCAAGCCCAATAGAAGCCCACGAGCCACGACTAACCCTAACATTTTCTCTCTCGCTCTCTGTTCTGCCGCACGAGGAAGCTTTGGATCGACGGCTACTGCAGGAGCCTGCCGCCGCCACCTGGAATTGCCTTGCCGGCCTGTCGATTCGCCTCGCCACCGACTTGAGCGAGGTAATTGATTATTCCGCCGCCGCCGCCTGGAATCGCCTCGCCGACCTGTCGATTCATCTCGTCGACGCCTTGAGCGAGGTAATTGATTCCGCCACAGCCGCCGCCTGGAGTGGCTGGCTGGCTGCTTGCTGGCGCTTCTGTGTGTGCGCGCACGCTGGTGTATGCGTATGTGCTTGGTGCTTGGCTGCTTGCTAAGTTGCTATTGTGTGCTGATGTTGCTGTTTTGCTGCTGCTGCTAGGGAGATGTCATCTGCGGGGAGTAGCATGGCAGCAAGCCAACTTCTTTACTGGTTTGGACTTTTCACACCTGTCTAACTTAAATTGACAAAGCCTAGTAATATTATATATGATGTATTTTGCATACACCATGTGGATTGAAGACATTGATGATCATTCAGGACTTGAAAAGAGGCATGGAGGCAACCAATGGGGCAGTATTGTGATCTCATCTCATGCATTCTATTATGTTTTGTCTCTATTACATGCCATTTTACTAATTATTTATATATATACTTGCCGTATTGCTGTTTCTAGAAATTGCCATGTCCTGTGTTCCCGTACTCGTATCTCCGTATAGGTGACAGCATATCGGTGCTTCATAGCTGATCCATATGAGCAAGCGAAACAGCATGTGAATCGTACGGTAAAAATGGTTGGTTTTAACTAACAATTCATTACTGCTGTTATAAAACATGAAGATGCCCCCGGCAGTATATTTGCCAAGCTCTTATAGCTCCAGAATCCAGGTCCTGGTAATTATCAAATCCGACCACAGTAATGATATATAACTTAAGATTATCAACTCCGTTGTTAAGCTATACCAATTAATTCCAACCACAGCAGGATTCACAGTTCAAGTGCTAACATGGTATTAAGCATAACAATTATCTATTTTACCTCTAGAAAATGGTGCAGGTAAAGACATAGGTGCTTACATAGCTGAGTTCAACTTAAAGCCTCTTTAGATAAAAAGAGTGGGAAACAGTTAAAACCCAGAATTAAGAAGCATGATTACCCTATAAATCTTGCCGTCGTTGTCTACAACAGTTGAGTTGTCAGTCCTTGAGCTAGCATCTGCCATCACTCAGCGGACCACAATCACAAGGAGACAGCAAATCACTTTGCTCCCCCCTTCCTAACAGCAAAGTGGTGAGCCCAGCCCTATGCTGCGCGAGATCGATCGTTGCCAGAATCTGCTCATAACAATGGAAAAAAGTTAAGCAACTCTGACAGATTCACATAACTCAGAAACAGTAATGGCATACATGTAACGAAATACAGTACATGATTGTACTTATACTTGCCTCTGATCCAAGTCAGTAGCTGCTCACAACCGTATGGTCTGCAAAAAAGGGTGTCTTCCCTTAGTACACAAGTACGAAGACACTTCCACAAAAAAAGTACTCCCTCTGTAAAGAAATATAAGAGCGTTTTAAGTGATCTAAACGTTCTTATATTTCTTTACAGAGGGAGTACGAAGATACACAGCATGATGCAAATTACTATTAGCATGTCGGAACAAGGGTATGCACATTTATGAACTAGTGCCGATCTGAAACCCTACAGGCTGGTGGTCAATCTCCCTGAAGGGCCACAGAAGTAGGTTGCACAGTGAGTGCCTGTGCCACTGGAGTAAGCACACGAATCCAGCCATCGGGAAACCATCACGAAACAGGGCCGTTCTTCGCTCACTACTCAAGCCATGATCCAACGCATATACTGACAGTGACACGGTAGGTACAACAACAGCTATCCTGATCCGGAACAGCAGAACCAACCGAAACAAGCAGCAGGAACGGGGGGTGGATGGGGGAGACGAGCTCAGAGCGGGGGCGCATACGGGGCACGGTCGGCGCGGTCGTCCTGAGCGGAGCTCGCCGTGGCGCCGGCGGGCCGCGGCCATGGTAGGCGGTCAGCCCTCGGGCCCCCGCCCGGGATGGATTGGGGGAGCCTCAGAGCCCAGCACCGAATCCGGCGCGGCTTCCACCCGGAGGCCGTCGACTCCTCCTCCTCAGGGGAGCTCCGGCTCGCGGCGTCGGGGATTTGGTGGGGGGAGCGGTGGCGAATCGGGGAAGCTTCGAGAAGCTCTTTCGGGTGGTGGTGGTGGTGGTGGTGGAGGGCTAGTGGGAGCCTGCTGGGAGGGAGGCCTGGGGGGGCAGGGGAAGGCGCCAAAGCGGCGGGGGGCGGCCTGGACCCGGCGCACGGGCCGGCGTGCGGCCGACGCGCGGGCCCCGCCGCCGCACCGGGGACGCGTGGGCGCGGCTCGCTGGACTGATTAGGCGCGGGTGGCGTCAGGGGCGTGGGGCCCGCGCGCCTCGCTTGCCTCACCAACTCCTCACTCCGTGACGACGCGGGTGGCGTCTTTGACTTGCCCACCGGAGAGCGCGCGGCCGGCGTTATCCGCTGCGCCGAGGCCGCTGCCAGCGTGCGGTCCAGGGCTCGATGGTGTGCACGTGATTTGCTACGGTGAAACGACGCTGCCACTGCCAGGCTTGGTTTAGTTTAGTTTAACAGCATTGTCCCAGGGGGTTCTTGGTGCCATCGTAATTTGCCGTGGATCGTTGTGTTGTGGCCTTCGGGTTTCTTGCTTTCTCTGAGGGGTGGCTTTCTTCCGTTTCTGATTAGTTTGTTCACCTGCTACAGCCCGACAATACATATTTTATTTTTTCAAATGATAAGGGCCATGTGTGGCATGAAACACTTCGGGCCTTACGTTTTTTACAATTAAAGTTGCCATCCGAAAAGAAAAAATAAAACAAAAGACTGAAACTTGTCATCTGAAAAGAAAGTTGCCGTGTTTTTTTTGCGAGAAAATTTTTGATCTATTCATCTTCAATCATGGCAGTACAACGAATACCAGAAATAATAAAAATTACACCCAGATCCATAGACCACCTAGCGACGACTACCAGCACTGAAGCGAGCCGAAGGCGCGCCGCCGTCATCGCCCCTCCATCGCCGGAGTCGGGCACAACTTGTTGTAGTAGACAGTCGGAAAGTCGTCGTGCTAAGGCCCCGTAGGACCAGCGCACCAGAACATCAACCGCCGCAGATGAAGAATAACGTAGATCAAAAAGATCACGCGAAAGTAGACGAACAACAACAACGACGAGATCCGAGCAAATCCACCAAAGATAGATCCGCCGGAGACACACCTCCACACGCCCACCAACGGTGCTAGACGCGCCGCCGGAACGGGGACTAGGCGGGGAGACCTTTATTCCATCTTCAGGGAGCCGCCGCCGTCTCGTCTTCCTGAGCAGGACACAAACCCTAGCAAAACTGAAAGAAACGACTAAAAACGGAGCCCTCCCGCCGGCCCTTGCCGAGATCCACCGCGCCCCCATGGCCCTAGGGCCATCGGAGAGGAGGCAGACCTGCGGCGGCGACGGCGGGAGGCGGAAACCCTAACTTTTTTGTGGAGGAAGGAGGAGGAGGCGGCTAGCCTTCCCTTCAAGGGAAGGAGAAAGTTGCCGTGCTTGATAACTAAAGTTTCCATCCTCGCGTCACCGAACTTGAAATAAAAAACATTTGGAATTGTCATGTGTTCGTGTCGCACGTGTGGTACTTACCAGGTTTTTTTAATTTCTTTTGCAGAGAGAGAGACAGGGGCGGCCCTTGTTGGAAATATGAGCAAATTACTACGAGATTTAATTTGAATAAACAGAAGATAAATCATGACTACAGTAGCAGAGATTGAACTAATCATGCGAGCTAGCATAGTAGATGAACAGATCACATCTAGGGCACATACTAGAAACATGAATTCTACCACGATCTCGAACAGGAAAGATAGAATCACATACAGTGCAGCGGGAGCAGCACCGCCGGCGTTGACGTTGTCGCCCATGTCGTCGAGGATGAGGTTGCCTAGGTCGGGGAAGAAGTCGTCGTTCACGAAGTCGCCGCTGCCAGCAGTCGCGCGAGTGCGCTCTCCAAAAACCTGATCGCCCCTCTCCCGTACAGGATCACGAGAGGCGGGATTCCGGAGGCCTGATGTCCTTTCTCCCGGTGCACGCCGAAAGGAGGGATGGAGAAGACCTGCTTGGCGGCGCAATGGTCTGGAACGGTGGTGAGAAACCATACGAAGCCGCTGCGGCTAGGCTAGATGTCTGCCTGACTATATAGTGTGGGCCGGGTAGGTCGTGGGAGTAAACCCCACGTCCGAGTCGTCACGATCCAAAAGAATCAGAAACGGTTCAGTTTTAATGACTCATTAATTTTTTTCCCGAGCAGCAAAAATATAGACAACGTATATAGCTCTGTCCTCGGCTCGGCTCAATCCCGCAGCCCGTTACGTAATGTAATGCATCATTCCGTAACTAACTCATTAGCTACATTGCTTGCAAGGCTTATAGTGATGTGCATTACCGAGAGGGCCCAGAGATACCTCTCCGACAATCGGAGTGACAAAACCTAATCTCGAAATACGCCAACCCAACATCTACCTTTGGAGACACCTGTAATACTCCTTTATAATCACCCAGTTACGTTGTGACGTTTGGTAGCACCCAAAGTGTTCCTCCGGTAAACGGGAGTTGCATAATCTCATAGTTACAGGAACATGTATAAGTCATGAAGAAAGCAATAGCAATATACTAAACGATCAAGTGCTAGGCTAACGGAATGGGTCATGTCAATCACATCATTTTTCTAATGATGTGATCCCATTAATCAAATGACAACTCATGTCTATGGCTAGGAAACTTAACCATCTTTGATTCACGAGCTAGTCAAGTAGAGGCATACTAGTGACACTATGTTTGTCTATGTATTCACACATGTATTATGTTTCCGGTTAATACAATTCTAGCATGAATGATAAACATTTATCATGAAATAAGGAAATAAATAATAACTTTATTATTGCCTCTAGGGCATATTTTCTTCAATATCAACCTGCCATGCAGATCAGGAGAGTATTGCATCTTCACGGAGTGGGATAATTAAAATAAGGATACTCCCCTCTCAGCTGACCAACAGCTTGTCTCCCACTTCTACTTCACAGGATCTCCGATCACATATAGTGGGTTACCACTATGGACAACTCATGCGGTGGGTCTCAAACCCATCTCCATCAATGCATTATCTATCACATTACGTGATAGACCCTTTGTGAAGGGATCTGCCAAGTTTTTCGATGTTTGTATATAATCCAACGTAATAACTCCGGAGTTCCTCAGTTTCCTGACAGATTTTAATCTCCTCTTCACATGCCTTGAGGACTTCATATTGTCCTTAGAACTTTTTATCTTGACGAGCATGGTTTGATTATCACAGTTCATCAGGATAGGGGGTATTGGTTTTTCAACCATAGGTAAGTCCATCAATAGCTCACGAAGCCACTCTGCTTCAATAGTGGCAGTGTCTAATGTTGTGAGTTCTGCTTCCATAGTTGACCTCGTTAAGATGGTCTGCTTGCAAGACTTCCAGGAAACAGTGCCACCACCAAGTGTAAAAACATAACCACTTGTGGCCTTAATCTCATCAGCATCAGATATCCAGTTCGAGTCACTATAACCCTCCAGTACCCTTGGATACCCGGTGTAGTGAATCCCATAGCTCATAGTGCCCTTCAAGTAGCGCATAACTCTCTCAAGCGCACGCCAATGATCATCTCCTGGTTTTGACACAAACCGACTCAGCTTGCTCACAGCAAAAGAGATGTCAGGCCTAGTGGCACTCGCCAAATACATAAGCGAGCCAATAATCTAAGAATACCTCAGTTGATCTCTAGCAATCCGTCTATTCTTTCGAAGCAACACACTAGCATCATATGGAGTTGGAGAAGGCGTGCAGTCGCTATACCCAAAACGACTCAAGACCTTTTCCACATAGTGAGACTGAAGCAATGTGATCCCACCATTCTCATCTCTCAACAGCTTGATGTTTAAGATAACATCAGCTACTCCTAGATCCTTCATCTCAAAACAGCGAGATAAGAAATCCTTAACCTCCTTGATTAAATCAAGTTTGGTTCCAAAGATCAATATGTCATCGACATATAGACAAAGAATAACTCCTTCGCCCCCACCATGGCGATAGTACACACACTTGTCACCATCATTTACTACAAAGCCGACAACAGTTAATGTTCTTTCGAACTTCTCATGCCACTCCTTAGGAGCTTGTTTAAGGCCATATAAAGACTTTAAAACTTGCACACCTTTCCTTCCTGACCAGGTACTACAAAACCATCTGGCTGATCCATGTAAATTTCCTCCTTCAACTCTCCATTGAGGAAAGCCGTCTTAACGTCCATTTGATGAACGAGAAGACCATGTGTGGCAGCCAGTGATAGTAGCACCCGGATTGTGGTCAGTCTAGCCACGGGTGAGTAAGTATCAAAGAAGTCTTCACCTTCTTTCTGGGTATAACCCTTAGCTACAAGCCGTGCCTTGTACTTTTCAATCGTACCATCAGGTCTAACCTTCTTCTTGAACACCCACTTACATCCTACAGGTTTGCACCCATAAGGACGGTCAGTGATCTCCTAGGTTCCGTTAGCTAAGATGGAATCCATCTCGCTACAAACAGCTTCCTTCCAGTAGTCAGCATCAGGAGATGCATAAGCTTCTGAAATAGTCTTGGGTGTGTCATCCACAAGGTACACAATGAAATCATCACCAAAGGACTTTGCAGCCCTTTGTCTCTTACTCCTTACAGGAGTTTCATTGTCATCCTCAACAGGATTCTCAACGTGTTCCATCGCAATCGTGGGTTTAGGAATTACAATGAGTTTCTCACTAGACGAAGTAGGTATCTCCTGATTTGATGAACTTGACATATCCTTCATAGGAAATATGTCCTCAAAGAAAGTTGCATCATTAGACTCCATAATTGTACCAACATGCATGTCGGATACCTCAGATTTTATTATCAAAAATCTATAGCCAATGCTATGAAAAGCATAGCCCAGAAGAACACAATCCACAGTTTTTGGTCCAAGCTTGCGCTTCTTGGGAATTGGTATATTGACTTTCGCCAAACAACCCCAAGAACGTAGGTAAGAGAGTTTCAACCTTTTCCTTTCCCATTCCTCAAATGGAGTCATGGTCTTATGCTTTGTGGGAACTCGGTTTAGGACATGACACGCGGTCATTAGTGCCTCCCCCCACCATTCCTTGGAAAGACCCGATGTGTCTAACATGGCGTTAACCAAATCAATTAGAGTTCGGTTCTTTCTTTCAGCCACCCCATTAGACTGAGGTGAGTACGGAGGCGTCCTCTCATGGATTATACCATGTTCCGCACAAAATAGATCAAATTCATTGGAAAAATACTCTCCACCACGATCGGACCTAAGCCGTTTAATTTTTCGATCAAGTTGGTTCTCTACCTCAGCTTTATAGTTTTTGAAGAAAATTAAAGCCTCATCTTCTGATTTCAGAAGATACACATAAAAATATCTAGTGGAGTCATCAATCAACGTCATGAAATATCTCTTTCCACCTTTTTGTCAACACACCATTCATCTCACAGAGATCAGAATGTATAAGCTCTAGTGGCCCCAAGTCTCTTGCCTCTGCAGTCTTATGGGACTTGCGAGGTTGTTTAGCTTGCACACATACTTGGCACTTAGAGCCTTTGACAATAGAGATTTTCGGAATTAAATTCATATTGGCTAGTCGCGTCATACAACCAAAGTTAATATGACAAAGTCGTGAATGCCAAATATCCGAATCATTATTGTGGCAAACATTATTAATAACTTTAGTGCAAATATCTTACAAAGATAGGCGGAACAAGCCTCCGCACTCATAGCCTTTTCCAACAAATTGTCCACACTTGGAAATTAGAACTTTATTGGACTCAAAAACCAACTTAAAACCATCTCGACATAAACGGGAACCGCTAACGAGATTTTTATTGACGGACGGCACATGATGAACGTTCTTCAGATGCACAGTCTTGCCCGAAGTAAACTTCAGATCAACCGTACCGACACCTCGAACGATGGCATGTGACCCATTCCCCATCAGCACGGGAGAAGTCCCTGTGACCTGGTAAGAAGAAAACATTGAGGCGTCAGCACAAACATGTACATTGGCACCGGTGTCAATTAACCAATCAGGAGATTGAAATACTGAAAGGATGGTAGGAAGAATACCGTACCCAGATTCCTTCATATCAATATCACTGATGACAACATTAGCGAACTTGTCGCTCTTCTCATGTTCGCGCTCCTCAAAGCGGTTAGGACACTTCGGAGCCCAGTGATTAGGATCACCGCAGACATGGCAAAGTCCCTTCCCCTTCTTGTGAGAATTCTTCTTGAAGTTGGTAGAATGCGATGGCTTGTTCTTTGTATCAAACTTGCCTTCGCCCTGAGTTTTGTTCTTGTTGTTTTTAAACTTGTTGGGCTGAAAGTTCTTCTTCTGTACCATGTGGGCACTAGAAGCTCCCTCAGCAACTCGAGCACGTGTGTCCTTTGCTCTCGCCTTCTCTTCAACATCAAGAGTACTAATGAGATCCGCAACGGAAAACTCTTGTCTCTTGTGTTTTAGGGAAGTAGCAAAATTGTTCCACGAAGGTGGAAGCTTGGAAATGATGCCTCCGGCAACAAATTTGTCCGGCAACACACACTTGAAGTACTCAAGTTCTTTTGCGAGCAACTGTATCTCATGGACCTGTTGTACAACAGAGCGCTCATCAGTCATCTTGTAGTCATATACATGTTCTGCCAGCGGTCCAGGGCTCAATGGTGGGCACGTGGTTGCTACGGTGGAACAACGCTGCCAGGCTTAGTTTAGTTTAGTTTAACAACATTGTTCCATTCCAATTCCAAGGAGTTCTTGGTGCCATCGTAATTTGTTGTGGACCCTTGTGTCACCTCTGATTAGTTTGTTTACCTCTGCTGCTACAGCCCGACAATACATATTTTATTTTTCCAAATGATAAGTGCCATGTGTGGCATAAAACACTTCGGGCCTGAAGCTTTTTACGATTAAAGTTGCCATCCGAAAAGAAAAAAACAAAGCAAAAGACTGAAACTTGCTGTCTGAAAAGAAAGTTGCCGTGCTTGATAACTAAAGTTGCCATCCTCGCGTCACCAAACTTGCCATGAAAAACATTCGGAATTGTCATGTGTTCGTGCCGGACGTGTGGTACTTACCAGGTTTTTTTTAATTTCTTTTGCAGAGAGACAGGGTCGGCCCTAATATTATGTAGGCCCTAGTGTGATCGAGGGACAATGAACCTTAATAGAGTAACATATATATACTTTCATAATATATATCGTATATCATGAAAAATATAAAGGCATAAACGTAATTGTTTCTAATTTTAGTTAGCAAATAAAATATCAACACCATCTACATGTGATATAACGTACTCAGCTATAAATAACTATTGAATGGATATAACACGGTGAAACGCACCGAGGAGTTTGTGGGGGGGGGGGGGTAAATGCCCCCAGTCCATATTGATTTTATGTCCTGCAAATCATTTTCTTTAAAAAAATTAAGTATGTAGATACATTAGGCCCTTACTTAAGATGGGCTGATACGTCTCCGTCGTATCTATTTTTCCAAACACTTTTGCCCTTGTTTTGGACTCTAACTTGTATGATTTGAATGGAACTAACCCAGACTGACGCTGTTTTCAGCAGAATTGCCATGGTGTTGTTTTATGTGCAGAAAACAAAAGTTCTTGGAATGACCTGAAACTCCACGAAATATCTTAGAATAAATAATAAAAAATCCTCGCCAAAGATGAAGGCCAGGGGGCCCACACCCTGTTCACGAGGGTGGGGGACGTGCCCCTCCCCCCTGGGCGCGCCCCCTACCTCGTGGGCCCCCTGGTGGCCCTCCGATGCCAACTCCGACTCCATATATTGGCTTTCGGGGAGAAAAAAATCAGAGAGAAAGTTTCATCATGTTTTACGATACGGAGCCGCCGCCAAGCCCTAATCTCTCTCGGGAGGGCTGATCTGGAGTCCGTTCGGGGCTCCGGAGAGGGAGATTCACCGCCGTCGTCATCATCAACCATCCTCCATCACCAATTTCACGATGCTCACCGCCGTGCGTGAGTAATTGCATCGTAGGCTTGCTGGACGGTGATGGGTTGGATGAGATTTATCATGTAATCGAGTTAGTTTTGTTAGGGTTTGATCCCTAGTATCCATTATGTTCTGAGATTGATGTTGCTATAACTTTGCTATGCTTAATGCTTGTCACTAGGGCCCGAGTGCCATGATTTTCAGATCTGAACCTATTATGTTTTCATGAATATATGTGTGTTCTAGATCCTATCTTGCAATTCTATAGTCACCTACTATGTGTTATGATCCAGCAACCCCGAAGTGACAATAATCGGGACCACTCTCGGTGATGACCGTAGTTTGAGGCGTTCATGTATTCACTATGTGCTAATGCTTTGTTCCGGTTCTCTATTAAAAGGAGGCCTTAATATCCCTTAGTTTCCAATAGGACCCCGCTGCCATGGGAGGGTAGGACAAAAGATGTCATGCAAGTTCTTTTCCATAAGCACGTATGACTATATACGTAATACATGCCTACATTACATTGATGAACTGGAGCTAGTTCTGTGTCACCCTATGTTATGGCTGTTACATGATGAACCACATCCGGCATAATTATCCATCGCTAATCCGGTGCCTACGAGTTTTCCATATACTGGTTCTCGCTTATTTACTTTTCCGTTGCTACTGTTACAATCACTACAAAAATACCAAAAACATTACTTTTGCTGTCTTTACTTTGTTACCGTTACCACCATTATCATATTACTTTGCTACTAAACACTTTGCTGCAGATACTAAGTTTCCAGGTGTGGTTGAATTGACAACTCAGCTGCTAATACTTGAGAATATTCTTTGGCTCCCCTTGTGTCGAATCAATAAATTTGGGTTGAATACTCTACCCTCGAAAACTGTTGCGATCCCCTATACTTGTGGGTTATCAAGACCTTTTCCTGGCGCTGTTGCCGGGGAGCATAGCTCTATTCTTTGAGTCACTTGGGATTTATATCTGCTGGACACCATGAAGAACTTGAAAGATGATCGAACTACTATTTTGCCCTCAACTACGAGGGGAGTTAAGGGACTGCCATCTAGCCTTGCACTAGATTCTCCATCTGTTATGAGTAAGTTTGCGACACCTAAACCTACTACTGCTATTGATTCTGATATGTCGCATGTTATTGATGATGTCACTTCTGCTATGCATGATACTTATGATGAAACTACTTCTATGCTTGATACTACTGTGCCACTCGGTGAATTTCTTGATGAGCAAATTGCTAGGTCTAGAGAAAGAGAAATTATTGAACCTGAACACGATGATGTTAGTGATGATGAGCATATGCCTGCTATTCCTGAGGGTTATCTTTTTAGTGCTGAATCTTTTGAAGCTGTTGTTGCTTGCCAGGATAGTCTTGAACGTAAGAGGTTGCTAATTAAGTGGAGTAAAGAATCTTTTAGAGGAAGGATGACATCCGATCCTGCTTTTGCTACTTCACCTATCTGTGTTTCCGATTATGATTATTATGATATTTCTGTCGATCCAGATATAATTACTTTGGTTGAATCTGATCCTTTTTATGGCTATGAATCTGAAACTGTTGTGGCACATCTTCGTAAGTTAGATGATATAGCTGCCCTGTTTACTAATAATCTGAGATCGTGCCACCTTTATTTACTTAAAGTATTTCTGTTCTCATTAAAGGATGATGCTAAGAAATGGTTTAATTCTCTTGATCCTGGTTGTGTGCAAAGTCCCCAGGATATGATTTATTACTTCTCTGCTAAATATTTCCCTGCTCATAAGAAACAAGCTGCTTTGAGGGAAATATACAATTTTGTGCAAATTGAAGAAGAGAGTCTCCCACAAGCTTTGGGGAGGCTTCTCAAGTTACTTAATGCTTTGCCTGATCATCCTCTTAAGAAACCTGAAATATTTGATATCTTTTATAATGGACTAACTGATGCTTCCAGAGATTACCTGGATAGTTGTGCTGGTTCTCTTTTCAGGGAAAGAACACCGGATGATGCTGAACTTCTATTGAATAATATGTTGGCTAATGAAAATAATTGGGCACCTCCTGAGCCAGCTCCTGAGCCAGCTCCTGAGCCTATTACTGAGCCTATTCCTAAACCAACTCCGAAGAAGAGAGATGTTCTATTTCTCAGTCCCGAAGATATGCAAGAGGCAAAGAAATCTATGAAAGAAAAAGGTATTAAAGCTGAAGATGTTAAGAATTTACCTCCTATTGAAGAAATACATGGTCTTAATTTACCGCCTGTTGAAGAAGTATATGATCTCAATTACTTATTTACCGAAGAACCTCCCGATATCCCGACACAGGTAGTAAAGGTAAATTCTCTCTATAGATATGATAAAGCTGAAGTTCCTCCTACTAAAATTGCTAGTCAGTGCTTGGATGAGTTTGATGACTTTATGTTTAAGCAAGATGACTTTAATGCTTATTTTGGTAGACAATTAAAACAGAATACCTATATGATTAAACGCTTGAGTGAATATATGGCTGATATTAGAGGTTAACTTAAACTTGTTAGCAAACATGCTTCTATGGTTACCACTCAAGTAGAACAAGTACTTAAAGCTCAGAAAGAAGTGTTTGATGAAATGAATAGTAAGAAAAATGATTATGCTGTTAGAGTGGCTACTAGAACTGGTAGAATGACTCAGGAACCTGTTGGGGAACGTTGCAGAAAATTAAAATTTTTCCTACGGTTTCACCAAGATCCATCTATGAGTTCATCTAAGCAACGAGTCAAGGGAGTGAGTTTGCATCTACATACCACTTGTAGATCACATGCGGAAGCTTGCAAGGGGATGGTGATGATGGAGTCGTACTCGACGTGATTCAGATCACCGATGTCCAAGTGCTGAACGGACAGCACCTCCGCGTTCAACACACGTACGGGACGGGAGACGTCTCCTCCTTCTTGATCCAGCAAGGGGGAAGGAGAGGTTGATGATGATCCAGCAGCACGACGGCGTGGTGGTGGATGCAGCAGAACTCCGGCAGGGCTTCGCCAAGCGTCTACCGGAGGAGGACGAGGTGTAGCAGGGGGAGGGAGGCGCCAAGCACAAGGGTGCAGCTGCCCTCCCCCCTGCCCTCCTTTATATAGGCCCCTAGGGGGGCGCCGGCCCTGGGAGATTGGATCTCCCAAGGGGGCGGCGGCCAAGGGGGGAGGAGTGCCCCCCAAGGCATGTGGTGCGCCCCCCCCCACCCTAGGGTTTCAACCCTAGGCGCAGTGGGTGGGCCTAGGGGGGCGCACCAGCCCACTGTGGGCTGGCTCCCCTCCCACGTCAGCCCATGGGGCCCTCCGGGATGGGTGGCCCCACCCGGTGGACCCCCGGGACCCTTCCGGTGGTCTCGGTACATTACCGGGAGACCCCGAAACTTTCCCGATGGCCGAAAAACCACTTCCTATATATTATTCTTTACCTCCGTACCATTCCGAAACTCCTCGTGACGTCCGGGATCTCATCCGGGACTCCGAACAACATTCGGTATGCTGCATACTCATATTCATACAACCCTAGCGTCACCGAACCTTAAGTGTGTAGACCCTACGGGTTCGGGAGACACGTAGACATGACCGAGACGACTCTCGGGCAATAACCAACAGCGGGGTCTGGATACCCATGTTGGCTCCCACATGCTCCTCGATGATTTCATCGGTTGAACCACGATGTCGAGGATTCGATCAAACCCTGTATACAATTCCCTTTGTCAATCGGTACGTTACTTGCCCGAGACTCGATCGTCGGTATCCCAATACCTTGTTCAGTCTCGTTACCGGCAAGTCACTTTACTCGTACCGTAATGCATGATCCCGTGGCCCAACACCTTGGTCACCTTGAGCTCATTATGATGATGCATTACCGAGTGGGCCCAGAGATACCTCTCCGTCATACGGAGTGACAAATCCCAGTCTCGATCCGTGTCAACCCAACAGACACTTTCGGAGATACCTGTAGTGCACCTTTATAATCACCCAGTTACGTTGTGACGTTTGGTACACCCAAAGCACTCTTACGGTATCCGGGAGTTACACGATCTCATGGTCTAAGGAAGAGATACTTGACATTGGCAAAGCTCTAGCAAACGAACTACACGATCTTTGTGCTATGCTCAGGATTGGGTCTTGTCCATCACATCATTCTCCTAATGATGTGATCCCGTTATCAACGACATCCAATGTCCATAGCCAGGAAACCATGACTATCTATTGATCACAACGAGCTAGTCAACTAGAGGCTCACTAGGGACATATTGTGGTCTATGTATTCACACGTGTATTACGATTTTCGGATAATATAGTTATAGCATGAATAAAAGACAATTATCATGAACAATGAAATATAATAATACTTTTATTATTGCCTCTAGGGCATATTTCCAACAGTCTCCCACTTGCACTAGAGTCACCAATCTAGTTACATTGTGATGAATCGAACACCCATAGAGTTCTGGTGTTGATCATGTTTTGCTCGCGAGAGAGGTTTAGTCAACGGATCTGCGACATTCAGATCCGTATGTACTTTGCAAATTTCTATGTCTCCATCTTGAACATTTTCATGGATGGAGTTGAAACGACGCTTGATGTGCCTGGTCTTCTTGTGAAACCTGGGCTCCTTGGCAAGGGCAATAGCTCCAGTGTTGTTACAGAAGAGTTTGATTGGCCCCGACGCATTGGGTATGACTCCTAGGTCGGTGATGAACTCCTTCACCCAAATCGCTTCATGTGCTGCCTCTGAGGCTGCCATGTACTCCGCTTCACACGTAGATCCCGCCACGACGCTCTGCTTGCAGCTGCACCAGCTTACTGCTCCACCATTCAACATATACACGTATCCGGTTTGTGACTTAGAGTCATCCGGATCTGAGTCGAAGCTAGCGTCGACGTAACCCTTTACGACGAGCTCTTCGTCTCCTCCATAAACGAGAAACATGTCCTTTGTCCTTTTCAGGTACTTCAGGATATTCTTGACCGCTGTCCAGTGTTCCTTGTCGGGATTACTTTGGTATCTTGCTACCAAACTCACGACAAGGTTTACATCAGGTCTGGTACACAGCATGGCATACATAATAGATCCTATGGCTGAAGCATAGGGGATGACACTCATCTCTTCTTTATCTTTTGCCGTGGTCGGTGACTGAGCCGAGCTCAATCTCACACCTTGTAACATAGGCAAGAACCCTTTCTTGGACTGATCCATTTCGAACCTTTTCAAAATCTTATCAAGGTATGTGCTTTGTGAAAGACCTATGAGGCGTCTCGATCTATCTCTATAGATCTTGATGCCTAATATATAAGCAGCTTCTCCAAGGTCCTTCATTGAAAAACATTTGTTCAAGTAGGCCTTAATGCTGTCCAGAAGTTCTATATTATTTCCCATCAAGAGTATGTCATCTACATATAATATGAGAAATGCTACAGAGCTCCCACTCACTTTCTTGTAAACGCAGGCTTCTCCATAAGTCTGCATAAACCCAAACGCTTTGATCATCTCATCAAAGCGAATATTCCAACTCCGAGATGCTTGCACCAGCCCATAAATGGATCGTTGGAGCTTGCATACTTTGTTAGCGTTCTTAGGATCGACAAAACCTTCCGGCTGCATCATATACAGTTCTTCCTTAAGATGCCCGTTAAGGAATGCCGTTTTGACGTCCATCTGCCATATCTCATAATCATAGTATGCGGCAATTGCTAACATGATTCGGACGGACTTTAGCTTCGCTACGGGAGAGAATGTCTCGTCGTAGTCAATCCCTTGAACTTGTCGATAACCCTTAGCGACAAGTCGAGCTTTATAGATGGTAACATTGCCATCCGCGTCCGTCTTCTTCTTAAAGATCCATTTGTTTTCTATCGCTCGCCGATCATCGGGCAAGTCTGTCAAAGTCCATACTTTGTTTTCATACATGGATTCTATCTCGGATTTCATGGCTTCAAGCCATTTGTTGGAATCTGGGCCCGCCATCGCTTCTTCATAGTTCAAAGGTTCACCGTTGTCTAACAACATGATTTCCAGGACGGGGTTGCCGTACCACTCTGGTGCGGAACGTGTCCTTGTGGACCTATGAAGTTCAGTAGCAACTTGATCCGAAGTACCTTGATCATCATCATTGGTTTCCTCTTCAGTTGGTGTGCGCATCACAGGAACATTTTCCTGAGCTGCACCACTTTCCCGTTTGAGAGGTAGTACTTCATCGAGTTCTACTTTCCTCCCACTTACTTCTTTCGAGAGAAACTCTTTTTCCAAAAAGCATCCGTTCTTGGCAACAAAGATCTTGCCCTCGGATCTTAAGTAGAAGGTATACCCGACAGTTTCCTTAGGGTATCCTATGAAGACGCATTTTTCCGACTTGGGTTCGAGCTTTTCAGGTTGAAGTTTCTTGACATAAGCATCGCATCCCCAAACTTTTAGAAACGACAGCTTAGGTTTCTTCCCAAACCATAATTCATACGGTGTCATCTCAACGGATTTAGACAGTGCCCTATTTAAAGTGAATGTAGCTGTCTCTAGAGTGTATCCCCAAAATGATAGCGGTAAATCGGTAAGAGACATCATAGACCGCACCATATCCAATAGAGTGCGATTACGACGTTTGGACACACCGTTTCGCTGAGGTGTTCCAGGCGGCGTGAGTTGTGAAACGATTCCACATTTCCTTAAGTGTGTGCCAAATTTGTGACTTAAATATTCTCCTCCACGATCTGATCGTAGGAACTTTATTTTTCGGTCACGTTGATTCTCAACTTCATTCTGAAATTCCTTGAACTTTTCAAAGGTCTCAGACTTGTGTTTCATTAAGTAGACATACCCATATCTACTCAAGTCATCAGTGAGAGTGAGAACATAATGATATCCTCCGCGAGCCTCAACACTCATTGGACCGCACACATCGGTATGTATGATTTCCAACAAGTTGGTTGCTCGCTCCATTGTTCCGGAGAACGGAGTCTTGGTCATTTTTCTCATGAGGCATGGTTCGCATGTGTCAAATGATTCATAATCAAGAGACTCTAAAAGTCCATCAGCATGGAGCTTCTTCATGCGCTTGACACCAATGTGACCAAGGCGGCAGTGCCACAAGTATGTGGGACTATCGTTATCAACTTTACATCTTTTGGCATCCACACTATGAACATGTGTAATATTACGCTCGAGATTCATTAAGAATAAACCATTGACCATCGGAGCATGACCATAAAACATATCTCTCATATAAATCGAACAACCATTATTCTCAGACTTAAATGAGTAGCCATCTCGTATTAAACGAGATCCAGATACAATGTTCATGCTCAAACTTGGCACTAAATAACAATTATTAAGGTTCAAAACTAATCCCGTAGGTAAATGTAGAGGCAGCATGCCGACGGCGATCACATCGACTCTGGAACCATTCCCGACGCGCATCGTCACCTCGTCCTTCGCCAGTCTCCGTTTATTCCGCGGCTCCTGTTGTGAGTTACAAATATGAGCAACGGCACCGGTATCAAATACCCAGGAGTTACTACGAGTACTGGTAAGGTACACATCAATTACATGTATATCAAATATACCTTTGGTGTTGCCGGCCTTCTTATCCGCTAAGTATTTGGGGCAGTTCCGCTTCCAGTGACCCTTCCCCTTGCAATAAAAGCACTCAGTCTCAGGCTTGGGTCCATTCTTTGACTTCTTCCCGGCAACTGGCTTACCGGGCGCGGCAACATCCTTGCCGTCCTTCTTGAAGTTCTTCTTGCCCTTGCCCTTCTTGAACTTAGTGGTCTTATTGACCATCAACACTTGATGTTCTTTCTTGATTTCAGCCTCTGCCGACTTTAGCATAGAGAACACTTCAGGAATGGTCTTTTCCATCCCCTGCATGTTGTAGTTCATCACAAAGCTCTTATAGCTTGGTGGGAGCGACTGAAGGATTTTGTCAATGATCACCTCATCAGGGAGGTTAATATTAAGCTGGGTCATACGGTTGTGCAACCCAGACATCTTGAGTATGTGCTCACTGACAGAATTATTTTCCTCCATCTTACAACTGTAGAACTTCTCGGAGACGTCATATCTCTCGACCCGGGCGTGAACTTGAAAAACTAGTCTCAGCTCCTCGAACATCTCATATGCTCTGTGATGCTCAAAACGCTTTTGGAGCCCCGGTTCTAAGCTGTAAAGCATGCCGCACTGAACGAGGGAGTAATCATCAGCACGAGTCTGCCAAGCATTCA
Source organism: Triticum dicoccoides (assembly GCF_002162155.2). Lineage (NCBI taxonomy): Eukaryota > Viridiplantae > Streptophyta > Magnoliopsida > Poales > Poaceae > Triticum > Triticum dicoccoides. The sequence continues at coordinate 95,090,477 of NC_041383.1, forward strand.
TAATGTCTTGGTTCTCTGGGACGGGAGCGTCACCTAGCGGTCCTTCTAGGACATATTGCTTCCTGGCAGCTATGAGGATGATCCTCAGGTTCCGGACCCAGTCCGTATAGTTGCTGCCATCATCTTTCAGCTTGGTTTTCTCTAGGAACGCGTTGAAGTTCATGTTGACATGAGCGTTGGCCATTTGATCTACAAGACATATTTGCAAAGGCTTTAGACTAAGTTCATGATAATTAAGTTCTAATCAAATTATGAACTCCCACTCAGATTAGACATCCCTCTAGTCATCTAAGTGTTACACGATCCGAGTCGACTAGGCCGTGTCCGATCATCACGTGAGACGGACTAGTCATCGTCGGTGAACATCTTCATGTTGATCGTATCTTCCATACGACTCGTGTTCGACCTTTCGGTCTCCGTGTTCCGAGGCCATGTCTGCACATGCTAGGCTCGTCAAGTTAACCCTAAGTGTTTTTGCTGTGTAAAACTGTCTTACACCCGTTGTATGTGAACGTAAGGATCTATCACACCCGATCATCACGTGGTGCTTCGAAACGACGAACTGTAGCAACGGTGCACAGTTAGGGGAGAACACTTATTGAAATTTTTTGTAAGGGATCATCTTATTTACTACCGTCGTCCTAAGTAAACAAGATGCATAAACATAATAAACATCACATGCAATTATAAAGTTGTGACATGATATGGCCAATATCATATAGCTCCATTGATCTCCATCTTCGGGGCTCCATGATCATCTTGTCACCGACTTGACACCATGATCTCCATCATCATGATCTCCATCATCGTGTCTTCATGAAGTTGTCACGCCAATGACTACTTCTACTTCTATGGCTAACGCGTTTAGCAATAAAGTAAAGTAGTTTACATGGCGTTCTTCAATGACACACAGGTCATACAAAAATAAAGACAACTCCTATGGCTCCTATCGGTTGTCATACTCATCGACATGCAAGTCGTGAATCCTATTACAAGAACATGATCTCATACATCACAATTCATCATTCATCACAACTTCTGGCCATATCACATCACATGATCAATTGCTGCAAAAACAAGTTAGACATCCTCTAATTGTTGTTGCATCTTTTACGTGGCTGCAATTGGGTTCTAGCAAGAACGTTTTCTTACCTATGAATAACCACAACGTGATTTTTTCAAATTCTATTTACCCTTCATAAGGGCCCTTTTCATCGAATCCGCTCCAACTAAAGTGGGAGAGACAGACACCCGCCAGCCACCTTATGCAACTAGTGCATGTCAATCGGTGGAACCGGTCTCACGTAAGCGTACGTGTAAGGTTGGTCCGGGCCGCTTCATCCCACAATACCGCTGAAGCAAGAAAAGACTAGTAGAGGCAAGCAAGTTGACAAGATCCATGCCCACAACAAAATTGTGTTCTACTCGTGCAAAGAGAACTACGCATAGACCTAGCTCATGATGCCACTGTTGGGGAACGTTGCAGAAAATTAAAATTTTTCCTACGGTTTCACCAAGATCCATCTATGAGTTCATCTAAGCAACGAGTCAAGGGAGTGAGTTTGCATCTACATACCACTTGTAGATCACGTGCGGAAGCTTGCAAGGGGATGGTGATGATGGAGTCGTACTCGACGTGATTCAGATCACCGATGTCCAAGTGCTGAACGGACAGCACCTCCGCGTTCAACACACGTACGGGACGGGAGACGTCTCCTCCTTCTTGATCCAGCAAGGGGGAAGGAGAGGTTGATGATGATCCAGCAGCACGACGGCGTGGTGGTGGATGCAGCAGAACTCCGGCAGGGCTTCGCCAAGCGTCTATGGGAGGAGGACGAGGTGTAGCAGGGGGAGGGAGGCGCCAAGCACAAGGGTGCGGCTGCCCTCCCCCCTGCCCTCCTTTATATAGGCCCCCAGGGGGGGGCGCCGGCCCTGGGAGATTGGATCTCCCAAGGGGGCGGCGGCCAAGGGGGGAGGAGTGCCCCCCAAGGCATGTGGTGCGCCCCCCCCCCCACCCTAGGGTTTCAACCCTAGGCACGGGGGGTGGGCCTAGGGGGCGCACCAGCCCACTATGGGCTGGCTCCCCTACCATGTCAGCCCATGGGGCCCTCCGGGATGGGTGGCCCCACCCGGTGGACCCCCGGGACCCTTCCGGTGGTCCCGGTACATTACCGGGAGACCCCGAAACTTTCCCGATGGCCGAAAAACCACTTCCTATATATTATTCTTTACCTCCGGACCATTCCGAAACTCCTCGTGACGTCCGGGATCTCATCCGGGACTCCGAACAACATTCGGTATGCTGCATACTCATATTCATACAACCCTAGCGTCACCGAACCTTAAGTGTGTAGACCCTACGGGTTCGGGAGACACGTAGACATGACCGAGACGACTCTCGGGCAATAACCAACAGCGGGGTCTGGATACCCATGTTGGCTCCCACATGCTCCTCGATGATTTCATCGGTTGAACCACGATGTCGAGGATTCGATCAAACCTTGTATACAATTCCCTTTGTCAATCGGTACGTTACTTGCCCGAGACTCGATCGTCGGTATCCCAATACCTTGTTCAGTCTCGTTACCGGCAAGTCACTTTACTCGTACCGTAATGCATGATCCCGTGGCCCAACACCTTGGTCACCTTGAGCTCATTATGATGATGCATTACCGAGTGGGCCCAGAGATACCTCTCTGTCATACGGAGTGACAAATCCCAGTCTCGATCCGTGTCAACCCAACAGACACTTTCGGAGATACCTGTAGTGCACCTTTATAATCACCCAGTTACGTTGTGACGTTTGGTACACCCAAAGCACTCTTACGGTATCCGGGAGTTACATGATCTCATGGTCTAAGGAAGAGATACTTGACATTGGCAAAGCTCTAGCAAACGAACTACACGATCTTTGTGCTATGCTCAGGATTGGGTCTTGTCCATCACATCATTCTCCTAATGATGTGATCCCGTTATCAACGACATCCAATGTCCATAGCCAGGAAACCATGACTATCTGTTGATCACAACGAGCTAGTAAACTAGAGGCTCACTAGGGACATATTGTGGTCTATGTATTCACACGTGTATTACGATTTCCGGATAATATAGTTATAGCATGAATAAAAGACAATTATCATGAACAATGAAATATAATAATACTTTTATTATTGCCTCTAGGGCATATTTCCAACAGAACCTTTGTATCCTGAAGGCCACCCTAAGAGAATCGAGCAAGATTCTCAGAGAAATAATATTGATATGCCTAGTTCTTCTAAGAGGAAGAAAAATAAAAATGATAGGACTGTGCAAACTTCTAGTGAACCTATTGCTGAACCACCTGATAATCCAAATGATGTCTCTATGTATGATGCTGAAACACAATCAGGTGATGAACATGAACCTAGTGATAATGTTAATGATAATGTTCATGATGATGCTCAACCTAGTAATGATAATGATGTAGAAGTTGAACCTGATGTTGATCTTGATAACCCACAATCAAAGAATCAACATTATGATAAAAGAGACTTCGTTGCTAGGAAGCATGGTAAAGAAAGAGAACCATGGGTTCAGAAACCCATGCCTTTTCCTCCGAAACCATCCAAGAAAAAGGATGATGAGGATTTTGAGCGCTTTGCTGAAATGATTAGACCGATCTTTTCGCGTATGCGATTAACTGATGTGCTCAAAACAAATCCTTATGCTAAGTATATGAAGGATATTATTACTAATAAAAGAAAGATACCTGAAGCTGAAATTTCCACCATGCTTGCTAATTACACCTTTAAAGGTGGAATACCAAAGAAACTTGGAGATCCCGGAGTGCCTACTATACCATGCTCCATTAAAAGAAGTTATGTTAAAACTGCTTTATGTGATCTTGGAGCCGGTGTTAGTGTCATGCCTCTCTCTTTATATCGTAGACTTGACTTGAATAAGTTGACACCTACTGAAATATCTTTGCAAATGGCTGATAAATCAACTGCTATACCTGTCGGTATTTGTGAGGATGTGCCTGTTGTGGTTGCAAACGTCACTATTTTAACGGACTTTGTTATTCTTGATATTCCCGAGGATGATAGTATGTCTATTATTCTTGGAAGACCTTTCCTTAACACTTCAGGGGCCATTATTGATTGCAACAAAGGCAATGTCACTTTTCATGTTAATGGTAATGAGCATACGGTACACTTTCCGAGGAAACAACCTCAAGTTTATAGTATCAACTCTATTGGAAAAGTTCCATCGATTATATTTGGAGGTTTTAAATTTCCTCTCCCTACTGTCAAGAAAAAGTATGATATTCTTATTGTTGGGGATTTTCATATCCCCGTTGAGGTAACTTGTTGTTATTCGAAATTTCTCCGGTTCCGGGATTATTCGGAATGAGTTTGTTAACAAGACTTGATCATCCTTGTTAGTGGGTTCATTTTGATGATCACGAGATGGATGAAACTAGAAGCACAACCTTCTATACCCTCTTTATGTTTTCTGTTATTTAGTAGAAATAAAGTAAAATAGTATTTTTCTGTCTGTTTCCTGACTTATCCGTGCAATATAAAAATATCCCAAAAATAAAAGTCCTCAGAATGCCATGCCAATTTAATATGATTTTTTCGGGAATATTTAAGAATTTACTGTGCAAAAATTACCGCGGGGGGAGCTGCCGCCTGGCCACGAGGGTGGAGGGCGCGCCCTACCCCCCTGGGCGCGCCCCCTGCCTCGTGGGCCCACGGTGGCCCTCCTCCACTTATTCCTGCACCCATCTTCTTCCTCTGTCTCACACAAACACGAAAAACCAACTCAAGCACGAGTTCCAGCCCCCGTTGCTGTGATTTTTGATCTCCTTGCTCAAAGCACCTCTTGCAAAACTGCTTGGGGAGATTGTTCCTTGGTATGTGACTCCTCCATTGTTCCAGTTAGTTTTTGTTCTAGTGCTTTATTTATTGCAAATTTGTGCTGCATAGGTGACCATGTTCTTAAGCTTGCATGTCAAATTTATATGGTTCCAAGTAGTTCTAATGCTTTATATAGGCTCTAGGCACTTGTGGGAGTTGTTACTATCAATTTCATTGAAGTTGGTTCACTTTTATTTGGAGTTACTAAAAAATTCAGATTATTTCAGAAATAATGAAGAAATTCTTGAGGGGCTCGTTGAGCTGAAGCTCTAAGGAAAAACAAAAGGAAGAAGAGGAGAAGCCCAAATTCAATTTGCCCCGCACCGCGGAGGTCCGGCTGTGTGAATGGCCCTCCGATGACTTCTTAAGGAGAGCCGGGATTTATGATGATTTCTATATATTGATTGAGAACGCCGGCCTCACCAACTTCCTCCGCGACCAACGTCATCAGTATCTCTTACTCACAAATACTTTTGTGCAAAACTTCTACTTTTTCCCTAAGAAATCACCTCCATTAGTAGAGTTTCATTTATATGACGTTGTTAAAAAGATGACATTAGCTGAATTCTACGAGGTCTGCAGAAATCCTTTGAGGGCACCTTAGATGAACCCCACCGTAACGAAGTAGAAGCTTTTATTAACAGTATCACGGTGGGAGAAACCAGGAAGGTTTCTCATGCGAGGATCACTAGCATTCATTATCCTGTTTTACGCTACTTTGCCATATTTGCTAGTCATTGCTTGATTGGACGCGGAAACTGTGGGAACCTTAGTATTCTAGATATTATTATTTTGCTCCATGGTTTATACCGCGATAACTCTGTTAGTTTGGGTGGAATTGTTGCTAGACGGTTAAGTTTGAACCGTACTAAGGGCCCCATCTTTGGAGGCATTTATGCTTCGCGCCTAGCTGAACATTTTGAAATACCTATTAGGTATGCGGAGAAAGAAGAAACAGCGCTGCCCCGTGCTTATTTAGATTATAAGAGTATGATAGCGCATGATTTTCTTATTAAGAGTCGCGATGGGGAGCTCAAATATAAATTATACTTTGATGAACATCACCCTGAGACTATTACTTTGCCTGCTCCTTCTTTGTTTAACTTGTATGCAGAGCCTCACATTGTTCCGTGGTAGGCTGTTCAAACCTATCGGAACCCTGCACCGGCCCCGCAGCCGGAGCCACAAGATGAGCCTCCACGACTATCTGTTTATTCTTGGGATCCAGAGGAGGCTGCTAGCCAGTGGCATTCAAAGTTTTCTTCGTCACACTACGACCCTAGCTTCACCTACGGATATCCGTCAGGCCATCCCTGGCAATAGATCAACGTAGGCCAAAAGCCTAAGATTGCGGGAGTACGTATTTCCCACCAACATTACATTCATGCTCACACACACTCATCGCTAGATGTCGGTGCTCATACTTTTTCATTGTATTATCCATGCTACTTTATTTTCTTTTTCCTTCTTTCTTCTTGTGTGTTTGCTAAACTTTAAGAAAAAACCAAAAAAATAGTTAGTTTATTTTCATGCTTGTAGTAGAATTAAAAAGAAAACCCAAAAATATTTCCCGTTCTTCTTTTACTTGTTGGGAGCTTTCCCGTGTAAATAGTTTTTATTTTATTTTCCTTTCTTTGGGGGTCGAGAAGACTATATTGAAAATGCTTAGTGGCTCTTATATGCATGATTGATTATTTAAACCTAGAGCCCATATTACTTGTCTTCTCTCTTGAGTTGAATGCTTGCAGATTCCAGCTTAGTCCAATGCACGTGCACTCTTATTATTATACACACCGTTCGTTCGTGCAAGTGAAAGGCAATAATGATGATATATGATGGACTTATTGGGAAGAGAAAAGCTGGTATGAACTCGACCTCTCTTGTTTTTGTAAATATGATGATTCATCGTTCTTGATTCAGCTATTATGAAGTAAACATATTTGCAATGACATTTAGAGATTATAGTTGCTTGTGCCATGCTTGATTAGCTATGAGTTATAATGGTTTACCTTGCGTGCCAGCATGCTATTAGAATGATTATGATGTGGTATGATGGGGTGGTATCCTCCTTTAAATGAATTGAATGACTCGACTTGGCACATGTTCACGCATGTAGTTGAATCAAATCAACACAGCCTTCATGATATTTATGTTCATGGTGGATTATATCCTACTCATGCTTATATTCGGTGTAAATTAATTTTAATGCATGTTTACGACTCTTGTCGCTCTCTCAGTTGGTCGCTCCCCAGTCTTTTGCTAGCCTTCACTTGTACTAAGCGGGAATACTGCTTGTGCATCCAAACTCCTTAAACCCCAAAGTTGTTCCATATGAGTCCACTATACCTTCCTATATGCGGTATTTACCTGCCGTTCCAAGTAAATTTGTATGTGCCAAACTCTAAATCTTCAAATAAACATTCTGTTTTGCATGCTCAAATAGCTCATATGTCAACTAGAGCTGCCCTTATCTTCCGTGTTAGACGGGTTATTCTCAAGAGCAGTGGACTCCGCTCCTCATTCACGAGAAAATGGCCGGTATCCGGGATGCCCAGTCCCATGTTTTATGCAAACTAAATCAAAATAACTGCAAACAAAACTTTCCTTGGGACCCGTTAAATTTTGGAGGCACTCGTTGTTTCGAGCAAGCCATGGATTGATGCTTGTGGAGGAGGGGGGGTATAAACTTTACCATTCTGTTTGGGAACCGCTTATAATCTGTTTAGCATGGAAGATATCGTCGTCTTTTAGTTGTTATGTTGACAATGAAAGTATGCCGCTCAAAATATAATTTATCTCTATTTGAAAACCGAGCTCTGGCACCTCTACAAATCCCCGCTTCCCTCTGCGAAGAGCCTATCTATTTACTTTTATGTTGAGTCATCACCCTTCTTATTAAAAAGCACCCGCTGGAGAGCACACTGTCGTTTGCATTCATTATGATTGGTTTATATTGGGTATGACTTGACTGGATCTCTTTTACCATGAATTACAATGTTTAGTCAGTCCTTGATCTTTAAAGGTGCTCTGCATTTATGTTTTGCGGTCTCAGAAAGGACTAGCGAGATACTATTTTGTTATATCGTGTTATGATTATTTTGAGAAAGTGTTGTCATCCGAATTTTATTATTATGGCTCGCTAGCTGATTATGCTCCACTCTTGATAATGCATCAGTTTTGAAATTGGATTTACACTCCACTCTTGATTCTCGCCAAGTAACACAAACTCACTTCTAGCCGTTGATTTCACCACATATCCCCTTATCCACCCTTCATCAGCCCTTAGCTTCACTGAATCGGACGACTGCAATCAGTTGGATTCGTCACCACTCCCTTCCCGCGCTGTCTCCCGCGCGCTCGCGCGTTTGGAAGCTACTCGCACCTTCCCGGTAGCTCCACGGCCCACGACGTTTGGAATAATTTAATTGAAACAGAGCCCCGCGCGCGCGCTCTGCTGGAACGGAAAAGACTGCATACCTTCAAGCTTCATCCCGATTTCAAAAGGAAAAAAACAAAAAGCTTCATCCCGGGCTAGCATCCCCGTTGTCTCCCATTGCCTGTATCTCCCCGCTCACATCTTGCTAAAATTCCATTTCCATCTGCTTGCAGAGTACCTCAACTCTTTGACGACCTTGCTATTGAGATCGCAGGGCTTGGTTGTTCTGAAGTGTGCCACTCTTGCGCCCCGTCTCCGTTCATTCAGGTTCGCGCGTCTTCGTCTCTTCCCTCTCTCCAGCCGCGCCGTACACCGGCAAGCCGCCATGTACAATACACATTCTTTGTGCGGACGGCCAACAGCACGGGAGGAAAGCACAGGTGAGTTGCTCCTTCTCTACATTCCCGTTTTTCTTTTTCTGTTGATGGTTATGAGTTTGGAGAATTCCTTTATGTCAGATTGCTTCCTGTCATTAGGATTAGCTGGTTATACCTTGTTGATGTTCTTGGCTATTTCTTTGCGTGCAAGGTGTTTGCGTTTTTGACCAAGCCAGTGTAAGTTGCAGATTCTGTACGTAGACTACAAAAGCTACTATGTTTTGAGATAAGTGTGCCACGAAAGATGATTTGATTATTTTTCTTGATTTTTTATGACTCTGCTATTTTATTTGGGCCATTTCGTTGTTCACATTTAAAATATTTATTTTGATAGAAATATGATTGACACTCATTACTGACGGACATCAACTGCGATAATGAATTCATATTTTCTGTTTACCCATGAAAAAATGATTGTTGGCTAAAGAACATTCTCTCTCTCTCTCTCTCTCTCTCTCTCTCTCTCTCTCTCTCTCTCTCTCTCTCTCTCTGCATGCCCTGAAATGTAAATTCCAGTTCAGTACCAATCTTTTCTTGTGTGTCTCATTAAGCTGATGATTGTAGATCAATATCGTCACCTAACTGAACAAACCAGTGCTGTACCAACGGATCCTTCTCAACGCAAACGTTACCGTGATCGGGTTAGGTATATGCAGATGACGCCACAACAGAGAGAAGCTTATTTGAAAAGGAATCGTGAGTACAAACGAATCAAGCGAGGTGACAGTGCAATTAGTAAGACTGTGCAACCCGTAAGAGGGGAGACCAGTATGAGTACCAATGATAACACACACTTGCCAACTGAATCTTCTACGACGCCAGAAGGTACTTTGTTGTGTGATGATAAGTAAAATAATCATCTTCACTATACATGATTAGGTGGTGACATTAGTCTGCAATTTGTGTGCCAGGGAAAGAAGTAGCCGTGACTATGTTACAAGAACAAGAAAGCCTTCCATTTTCAGGTTCTATGACACACAGTTCAGGGGTCCATCAAAATAGGTGTCTGACAAAAAGGAAACGAGGTTGATAAAAATATATTAATTCAATACTAATACATTTCTGTTTACTAATATTACAGACTAATTTGTTTGTTGTAATGTCAAAAACAGTGACAACAGTCGATAGTTATGATGTGTCTGCATCTGACCAAAGCGTCCTTGTTCAGCCAAACATGTGCCACCCAAAAAAGGGTACTCGGCTGAAGATCAGTCCATCTGGAATTTCTGTATCTCCTATTTCTTCGGAAGGCCAAGTTGTAATTGATGCGCAAAAAAATAACAGTGGATGTAAGCGGCGACACGGCACTAGCTGGTATTCCCAATTGGCACCTGAACAAAAAGAAGCATATTTACAAAGAGGCCGTGAGTATAAAAGAAGAAGAAAGTCTCAAGACGCAAGTTGCAGCCATGCACAAGATACATCTGATGGGGCAATTAGTAGTAATTTACAAAATACAGTTGGATATACTCATGTGCAACTACAAGGTCATACCAGCCGTCAAGATGAAGATCTCATCTACCTGCCAAAGGATTCTTTTCCTGCCATTCAAGGTAACCTCAGTACCAACTAGCATTTATCTATTATATTGGTCCATATAAAACATTGTGTGACGTATATGATGATTCGACAATCAACAGATAACATTGGGGAAACAGGAGAAATGCTTGGATATAATGATGACCCTGATAAAGAAATTCGTATGTTTAGTGGGCATGGTAAGTATTACTGTACTTAATCGACAATACTACTTTTAAATATGATTTGTATTTCTAATCTAGCCTAATAAAAAATGCAGGTTTTGAATTTCAGTCGTATTTAGAAAATAATAATGCCCAAAGTTGCATTCAGGCAGATCCATATGATCATATATATCAAAATTTACCCACTGATTATCATCTTCTAGATCCAGTTCCTGACTGTAGGCATTGAAATGCAAAAAGGTTCCAGTATGCGAAACCAACGTTTTGTTGCATGGGTGGAAAAGTTAAAATAGTAACTCCACCAATCCCTGATGAATTACGTCGACTGTACAGCAGCCAAGATCCAGATGCGAAGTATTTCCGGGATAACATACGTTACTTCAATTCTCACTTCTCCTTTACATCTCTTGGTGTTGTCTTGGATCAACGTTTTTGCAATAACAGATCTGGAGTTTACACATTCCGCGCACAAGGTCAAATTTATCATCGAATTGACCAATTAGTGCCAAAGGATGATGGGCCCAAGCATCTACAACTGTACTTTTATGACACTGATGCAGATTTACAGCAAAGATTTCGTCATTCACCTAACCTTGATAAAGATCTCATCAGAAAATTGTTGGGCATACTCTCATCTAATCCTTATGTCCATATCTTTAGAAGTCTCGGCTCCATTCCAAACCTTTGCGAGTATAGGATTGAGCTCAACACAAATATTGCTTTAGACCAGAGAGTATATAATGCTCCGACAGCATCACAGGTGGCAGCAATTTGGGTCGAGGGAAGCGATCCTCGAGGTCATTTTGATAGAAGTATCATTATTTATGGTGTATCAGACCGTCCACAATATATAAAAGCATATCATGGTTGCTATGATCCACTATCATATCCGTTGTTTTTCCCAAACGGAGAGGTCGGATGGAACTTGGATCTGCCCAGATTAAGTCGACATGCTAGGAAAATAATAGACAATCAAGCAAATGATTTTGATATAGAAGGTAAGTTTCCATCATACATTAATTGGTTACATGCTCAAAGTTTTAGTTTCTAGAACTATTTAATAATCATATATTATTTTGGATTCTGTAGGAATGCTAGAGAATAGTTCTGGTTCTTGCATCTCACCAAGAGAATATTATTGTTTCAAGCTGCAAATTAGACCTGGGAAGTTTAACATCTTACTCTTTGGAAGGCGATTGACTCAACAATATATAGTTGATATGTACATTAAGATTGAATCAATAAGATTGGCATTCTTGTCAAAGCCATCAACTCAGAGCAGATTTGTATCAAGGATTGGTTGATAGCATTGTTGCCGGTGAAACACGTGGGTGCATGACAGGTAGGCGCATTGTGCTTCCCCCTTCATTTATCGGAGGACCAAGAGATATGCGTCGAAGATATCTGGATGCAATGGCTTTGGTCCAACGGTTTGGGAAACCAGACATATTCCTTACAATGACTTGCAACCCACACTGGGAAGAGATAACTAGAGAACTAGCAGAAGGTCAATCACCACAAGACAGGCCAGACTTGGTAGCACGAGTCTTCAAGGCAAAATTGGAGGATTTAAAGGATATTTTGTTTAAGAAGAAATTCTTTGGTGAAGTTGCTGCACATGTGCACGTAATTGAATTTCAGAAAAGAGGTCTACCACATGCACATTTTCTAATAATTCTGAAATCAAACTACAAGATAACTAATCCGGACCAATATGATGAGATAATATCAGCTGAAATTCCTGATAATGATAAATATCCTATGCTGCATGATTTAGTTATTAAGCACATGATGCACGGCCCATGTGGAGTTCTCAACATAAATAATCCTTGCATGGAAAATGGAAGTTGTCGGTATCATTATCCTCGACATTTCGCAGAGACTACACAACAAGGAGAGGACTCTTATCCAATTTATAGGCGCAGGAATGACGGCCGTCGAGTGCGCATCAGGGGTGCAGTTTTGGATAATAGATGGGTTGTCCCATACAATCCCTATTTACTTATTCGATACAATTGCCATATAAATATTGAAGTTTTCTCTAGCATCAAGGCTGTGAAATATTTATTCAAATACATCTACAAAGGTCATGATCGTGCCTCCATGGTCATCGAAGCCGCAGAAGATGATGCAGTTATTAATGAAATTCGTGAGTATAGAGATGCAAGGTTTATTTCACCTCCGGAAGCAATCTGGAGGATTTACTCTTTCAACCTTAGTGAGATGTATCCATCAGTTATACAGCTACAAGTCCATCTGCCAAATATGCACCTTGTTCACTATAAAGATTCAGAAAAATTAGAGGATGTGGTCTGCAAAGGATCGTCTTTGAGAACAATGCTAACTGAATACTTCAGAATGAACTCTATTGATAGTTATGCCAGGAATTTCTTATACAAGGAATTTCCAGAATTTTTTGTATGGAATAATAGTACCAAGAGCTGGAAATGTCGCAAACAGAGAATACAAGTAGGGAGACTTGTCGCTGCACACCCAGCTGAAGGAGAACGCTATTACTTGAGGATACTGCTAAATCATGTGAGAGGGGCTACATCTTTTGAGGATTTACGGACTGTCGATGGTTTTGTTTTTGCCACTTTTAGAGAGGCCGCAGAAAGAAGGGGTCTGATTGAGGCTGATTGTAGTATTTCTGACTGTCTGAGCGAGGCTGCGACATTTGCAATGCCTTCTGCCTTTAGAAGGCTTTTTGCTACAATATTGGTTTTCTGTGAGGTAAAAAATGTCCGTGAATTATGGGAAAAGCATTTTGAGGCCATGGCTGATGATTTTCAGCAGGGCAGCGCAACTGATAAAGAATCTATAGAGCAGATGGTACTTAGAGATATTAGTGATATCCTATATCCAATGGGGAAGGACATCAGTTGCTTTGATCTTCCAGAAATGCTAGATGGCACTGAGTTGGCTGGTTCTAATTGTAGAGAAGTAATAGAAGAGATGTCTATTAATATTGATCCAGAGCATCTGGACCTTTATGCAACACTAAATTGTGAGCAAAGACTTGCCTTTGATGAGATAATGCATCACGTCCTACAGAAGAAGAGTAAGGTATTCTTTATTGATGGTCCAGGAGGTACAGGAAAGACGCATCTCTATAAAGCTTTACTCGCTAAAGTGCGTTCCATGGGGCTAATAGCAATTGCAACTGCAACATCTGGAATTGCAGCGTCCATCATGCCGGGCGGTAGGACAGCACATTCGAGATTTAAAATACCAGTAAATATTCATGATGACAGTTTGTGCAGCTTCAGTAAACAGAGTGGGACTGCAGAGTTGCTTCGGAGAGCGTCCTTGATAATTTGGGACGAAGTAGCCATGACAAAACGTCAAGCTGTGGAGGCACTTGATAGATCCTTGCAAGATATTACTGGTGTTCTATCTCCATTTGGAGGAAAGGTCATAGTGTTAGGAGGAGATTTCAGACAAGTTCTCCCTGTAGTGAGGCGAGGCACAAGAGCACAAATTACAGATGCTACACTAAAGAAATCATATCTTTGGCGGTGTATAAAACAAATAAAACTATGGCGTAATATGAGAGCACAATCTGATCCATGGTTCTCAGATTTTCTGTTAAGAATTGGTGATGGTACAGAAGAATCAATCGGCCAAGATTATGTGCGCCTACCAGATGAAATTGTTGTGCCATACATAGATCCAAAACACTCTGTCAGTAAGTTAATTAATGATATCTTTCCTTCACTTGGCCAGAATGGAATATCACCATCTTATATTAGTACTCGCGCCATTCTCTCCACCAAGAATGAATATGTTGATGAACTAAACGAGAAGCTTATTGATCGGTTTCCTGGGGAAGAACAAATCTACTATAGTTTTGATTCAGCAGTGGATGATCCACATAACTACTATCCACCTGAATTTTTAAACTCACTCACACCTAATGGCCTGCCTCCACATGTCCTTCGACTGAAGATTAATTGTCCTGTGATTTTACTTCGGAATCTAGATCCTTTTAACGGATTGTGCAATGGAACAAGACTTATTATCAGAGCATTTCAAGAGAACGCTATTGATGCAGAAATAATTGGCGGGCAACATGCTGGGAAAAGAGTATTCCTTCCACGAATTCCTCTGTATCCTTCAGAAGATGATGTACTCCCCTTCAAGTTTAAAAGAAAGCAATTTCCAATTCGACTCAGCTTTGCAATGACAATCAACAAAGCTCAAGGTCAAACTATTCCAAATGTTGGCATCTATCTTCCAGAGCCGGTGTTCTCTCATGGTCAACTCTATGTTGCTTTATCAAGAGGGATGTCAAGACAAACAACAAGAATACTTGCAAAGCCAAATAAGAAAATTGATCCATCGGGAAAAAGCACCAAAAATATCGTCTACAAAGATGTCTTGATGTAATTTACATACAGGTATTGGTGTATTAGTCATTGTTACTTCTAATACTGCAAGTTTCTTTATGTTTACAAGCATAAAAATTACACATGTGCATCCATGCTTGATTCCATGACATTAGAAACATGCAATCTTGTGCGCGTGTATGTAACTTAAGGTGCTACCTGCAAGCATAGAATTGTCTCTGTTCCTCTTGCATTTTTTTGTCCAAGTGCATCCTTGTGGTATAATATTTTTTTCCCTTACAAATGTAATTACTGGGCAGGTTTGCAAAGCACCAAGTCCTTGCGGATGCCTATTCTAGAAGAATGTCAAGAGCTGATCATGTCTACAATGGTGCAGTAGCAAATGGTTTTTGAAGGAAATGTCTCTGAAAATTGGGGAATGTCAGCTGTCCAGGGAAATCTGTTTTGCGAAGAAGTTTAGCCTAATCAAAACTGAAACTTTTATGTTGCAATTTGTAAATATGTTGTTACACATTAGAGTATATTTTTTATGCTGTTCTGTAAAATCTGATAAGAAGGACAAAGCTTGAGCTTTGAAGTAGATGATATATGTACACGTACCAAACACAAAGAGCACATATTTTTCCTCTGTTTTTTCTTTTTGTTTGAAGACAAGTGTGTCAAACTATGAATTTCAGGAAACTCAAAAAAAAAAAACCTTGGGTGTTCCTACATTGATGGTTTGCTATGTTAAAGGCCAACCTCAGGAAGCCCTCTATCCGGTCTTAAAAAGAATATACTCCATCCAATACGAATTAACTGACGCGACCTCTATACAATGTAAGTAAGACATTGCATAGAAGTCACATCAATTAATTCGGATTGGAGCGAGTAAGTATTTATTCCCTTTGTCCTATATTAGTTGTTGTTGATACATCCGTTGTAGCAATAACTAATATGCGACAGAGGGAGTATTTTACTTATTTTGAGTTGCAAAGTTCACTTGGTGATGTTGGTCTACGTTCATAAAGCTACACGTGCAAAGCACGTGCCATTTACTAGTATGAGTAATTGTGAGACCTACGTGTTATTGTGAGTATAGTTAGTTCATAATAATTGCTGAAACTTGAATGCTGGCTTTTCATGTTTACAACAACAAGAGCAAACAGAGTTTGTAAAAAAATTCCTTTTTCTCTTTCAGTTTGTCAACTGAATTGCTTGAGGACAAGCAAGGGTTTAAGCTTGGGGGAGTTGATACGTCTCCATCGTATCTACTTTTCCAAACACTTTTGCCCTTGTTTTGGACTCTAACTTGTATGATTTGAATGGAACTAACCCGGACTGACGCTATTTTCAGCAGAATTGCCATGGTGTTGTTTTATGTGCAGAAAACAAAAGTTCTTGGAATGACCTGAAACTCCACGGAATATCTTAGAATAAATAATAAAAAATCGTCGCCAAAGATGAAGGCCAGGGGGCCCACACCATGTTCACGAGGTGGGGGGCGCGCCCCTCCCCCTGGGCGCGCCCCCTACCTCGTGGGCCCCCTGGTGGCCCTCCGATGCCAACTCCGACTCCATATATTGGCTTTCGGGGAGAAAGAAATCAGAGAGAAAGTTTCATCGCGTTTTACGATACGGAGCCGCCGCCAAGCCCTAATCTCTCTCGGCAGGGTTGATCTGGAGTCCGTTCGGGGCTCCGGAGAGGGGGATTCGCCGCCGTCGTCATAATCAACCATCCTCCATCACCAATTTCATGATGCTCACCGCCGTGCATGAGTAATTGCATCGTAGGCTTGCTGGACGGTGATGGGTTGGATGAGATTTATCATGTAATCGAGTTAGTTTTGTTAGGGTTTGATCCCTAGTATCCATTATGTTCTGAGATTGATGTTGCTATGACTTTGCTATGCTTAATGCTTGTCACTAGGGCCTGAGTGCCATGATTTCAGATCTGAACCTATTATGTTTTCATGAATATATGTGTGTTCTAGATCCTATCTTGCAAGTCTATAGTCACCTACTATGTGTTATGATCCGGCAACCCCGAAGTGACAATAATCGGGACCACTCCCGGTGATGACCGTAGTTTGAGGAGTTCATATATTCACTATGTGATAATGCTTTGTTCCGGTTCTCTATTAAAAGGAGGCCTTAATATCCCTTAGTTTCCAATAGGACCCCGCTGCCACGGGAGGGTAGGACAAAAGATGTCATGCAAGTTCTTTTCCATAAGCACGTATGACTATATACGGAATACATGCCTACATTACATTGATGAACTGGAGCTAGTTCTGTGTCACCTTATATTATGACTGTTACATGATGAACCACATCCGACATAATTATTCATCGCTAATCCGGTGCCTACGAGTTTTCCATATACTGGTTCTCGCTAATTTACTTTTCCGTTGCTACTGTTACAATCACTACAAAAATACCAAAAACATTACTTTTGCTATCTTCACTTTGTTACCGTTACCACCATTATCATATTACTTTGCTACTAAACACTTTGCTATAGATACTAAGTTTCAAGGTGTGGTTGAATTGACAACTCAGCTGCTAATACTTGAGAATATTCTTTGGCTCCCCTTGTGTCGAATCAATAAATTTGGGTTGAATACTCTACCCTCGAAAACTGTTGTGATCCCCTATACTTGTGGGTTATCATGGGCCAACTCCCACCCCCCTTCCCCTTTTCATTGTCGAGATTATCAACCGCTTTTATGTAAAAACATTGAGTACATGTCTCCTGGTGGAGATAGGTGTGGAGATGTCGTCCAGCCGATTGAGAGCCAACGTCGGGTTCTGGTGTAGATTCTTGGCCCGATCCCTCATCCACGGGTACCAGCGGCGAGAGCACTCCTTGCTGGCAATGGCCGACACGAGCAGAGGGAGAAGGAGTACAAGAAACCTCGGCATTGGGTTTTGTGTGTTGTGTTTGTGTTGAACAAAGGTGGAAGGTGCACAAATAGGAGAGGAAATGCTCGAGCGAAAACTGGGAGGGTGTGCACAATGGAGTGATTGTGCTATTGCATGTGGGATCACCACCACAGGTTAGGGACCAACCTGCAAGGTCGTGTTTGGTGTAGGCTGGGGCGCCTTTGCACGCCTCTTGACGTGTGTTTCTGTGCGCTCAGCTACTAGCCCCATCAAGTGATCACTAAACAAGATCGCCAAAAGGATAGCGATCCAACTAGTGAGTTGTTTGCAAGATTCAGGTAAACTAGAGTGGCTTCATTTGTGAACAACTAGTTAGGCAAATGCTTCCCGGCAAATTATTGTTGGACAAATCGAGAAAACGTATATGATGTTGTGTGCGTAAATTTTTTTGGCTCGGTAATAATGCTCTTATCAAGGTTTCACCAAGAGAGCCTTACTCAAGCAGTTCGTCCTACAATAAGTCTGTGGTTAGATGGTAAAGGTGTTGGTTCCACTCCAAATTTGGTCAGTTCGTCCTACATTGTTGTGGTTGAATAGAGAATTTGGTTAGCAGCAAATTCACCAATTTGTAAAAGAAATTACTACATTCGATCCATAATAATTGTCATCGTTTAACTTCAATGATGGATCACAGGCAGTAAAAAATTTGGCAAGTTGCTCGTCATAGGGTCAACTGAAACTTTGTCAATTTTTTAAGGACATTGAATCATGTTTCTGCCAAGTTTGAGGCCTTTGGACCCTGTTTGTTACGGATAGCGAGTTGGGGACTTATCAATGTATAAAAATCTACCACCAGTTTCACGCAATCTGGATCCGTGGTTCAAGGGTAGTTATCTGAATACTCAAGAGGGGCAGATTGCATTCACTCGATTTTAGTTGCAAGTTTTAGTCTTGCCGGTTCTCACTTTAGTGTTGTTGCTATTGTTGATGTGATGACCCTTTGGCTTTTTGGTGGTTGTCCTTTTGGCGATTTTGTGTATAGATAGAGAGACATGGAATGAGCTTGGTGCTTCACCTTGACACGTCCTCTCTGAAGGAAATATGCCCTAGAGGCAATATTAAAGTTATTATTTATTTCCTCATATCATGATAAATGTTTATTATTCATGCTAGAATTGTATTAACCGGAAACATGATACATATGTGAATACATAGACAAACATATAGTCACTAGTATGCCTCTACTTGACTAGCTCATTGATCAAAGATGGTTATGTTTCCTAACCATAGACATGTGTTGTCATTTGATTAATGGGATCACATCATTAGGAGAATGATGTGATTGACATGACCCATTCCGTTAGCCTAGCACTTGATCGTTTAGTATACTGCTATTGCTTTCTTCATGACTTATACATGTTCCTGTAACTATGAGAATTATGCAACTCCCGTTTACCGGAGGAACACTTTGGGTACTACCAAACGTCACAACATAACTGGGTGATTATAAAGGAGTACTACAGGTGTCTCCGAAGGTACATGTTGAGTTGGCATATTTCGAGATTAGGTTTTGTCACTCCGATTGTCGGAGAGGTATCTCTGGGCCCTCTCGGTAATGCACATCATTATAAGCCTTGCAAGCAATGTGACCAATGAGTTGGTTACGGAATGATGCATTACAGAACGAGTAAAGAGACTTGCCGGTAACGAGATTGAACTAGGTATTGGATACCGACAATCAAACCTCGGGCAAGTAACATACCGATGACAAAGGGAACAACGTATGTTGTTATGCGGTTTGACCGATAAAGATCTTCGTAGAATATGTAGGAACCAATATGGGCATCCAGGTCCCGCTATTGGTTATTGACCGAGAATAGTTCTAGGTCATGTCTACATAGTTCTCGAACCTGTAGGGTCTGCACGCTTAACGTTATGATGACAGTTTTATTATGAGTTTATAAGTTTTGATGTACCGAAGTTTGTTCAGAGTCCCGGATATGATCACGGACATGACGAGGAGTCTCGAAATGGCCGAGACATAAAGATTGATATATTGGACGACTATATTCGGACACCGGAAGTGTTTCGGAGAAAACCGGAGTGCCGGAGGGGTTACCGGAACCCCCCGGGGAAGTATTGGGCCTTAGTGGGCCTGAGGGGAGAGAGAGGGCAGCAGCCCAGGAGGTGGCGCGCCCCTCCCATGGGGAGTCCGAATTGGACTAGGGGAGGGGGGCGCGGCCCCTCTTTCCCTCTCCCTCTCCCTCTCTTTCCTTCCCCTTCCTCCTTCCTAGTTGGACTAGGAAAGGGGAGTCCTACTCCCACTAGGAGGAGGACTCCCCCCTCCCTGGCGCGCCCCCTAGGGCCGGCCGGCCTGCCCCCTTGCTCCTTTATATACGGGGGCAGGGGGGCACCCCATAGACACACAAGTTGATCTACGGATCGTTCCTTAGCCATGTGCGGTGCCCCCCTCCACCATATTCCACCTCGGTCATATCGTCACGGAGTTTAGGCGAAGCCCTGCGCCGGTAGAACATCATCATCGTCACCATGCCGTCGTGTTGACGGAACTCATCTCCGGAGCTCTGCTGGATCGGAGGCCAGAGATCGTCATCGAGCTGAACGTGTGCTGAACTCGGAGGTGCCGTACGTTCGGTACTTGGATCGGTCGGATCGTGAAGACGTACGACTACATCAACCGTGTTGTTATAATGCTTCCGCTTACGGTCTACGAGGGTACGTGGACAACACTCTCCCCTCTCGTTGCTATGCCATCACCATGATCTTGCGTGTGCGTAGGAATTTTTTTGAAATTACTACGTTCCCCAACAGTGGCATCCGAGCCTAGGTTTTATGCGTTGATGTTATATGCACGAGTAGAACACAAGTGAGTTGTGGGCGATACAAGTCATACTGCTTACCAGCATGTCATACTTTGGTTCGGCGGTATTGTGAGATGAAGCGGCCCGGACCGACATTATGCGTACGCTTACGCGAGACTGGTTTCACCGTTACGAGCACTCGTGCTTAAAGGTGGCTGGCGGGTGTCTGTCTCTCTTACTTTAGCTGAATCGAGTGTGGCTACGCCCGGTCCTTGCGAAGGTTAAAACAACACTAACTTGACGAACTATCGTTGTGGTTTTGATGCGTAGGTAAGAAAGGTTCTTGCTAAAGCCCGTAGCAGCCACGTAAAATTTGCAACAACAAAGTAGAGGACGTCTAACTTGTTTTTGTAGGGCATGTTGTGATGTGATATGGTCAAGACGTGATGCTATATTTTATTGTATGAGATGATCATGTTTTGTAACCGAAGTTATCGGCAACTGGCAGGAGCCATATGGTTGTCGCTTTATTGTATGAAATGCAAACGCCCTGTAATTGCTTTACTTTATCACTAAGCGGTAGCGATAGTCGTAGAAGCAATAGATGGCGTAAACGGCAACGATGCTACGATGGAGATCAAGGTGTCGCGCCGGTGACGATGGTGATCACGATGGTGCTTCGGAGATGGAGATCACAAGCACAAGATGATGATGGCCATATCATATCACTTATATTGATTGCATGTGATGTTTATCCTTTATGCATCTTATCTTGATTTGATTGACGGTAGCATTTTAAGATGATCTCTCACTAAAAATTATCAAGAAGTGTTCTCCCTGAGTATGCACCGTTGCCAAAGTTCGTCGTGCCCAGACACCACGTGATGATCGGGTGTGATAAGCTCTACGTCCATCTACAACGGGTGCAAGCCAGTTTTGCACACGCAGAATACTCAGGTTAAACTTGACGAGCCTAGCATATGCAGATATGGCCTTGTAACACGGAGACCGAAAGGTCGAGCGTGAATCATATAGTAGATATGATCAACATAGAGATGTTCACCATTGAAAACTACTCCATCTCACGTGATGATCGGTTATGGTTTAGTTGATTTGGATCACGTGATCACTTAGATGACTAGAGAGATGTCTGTCTAAGTGGGAGTTCTTAAGTAATATGATTAATTGAACTTCAATTTATCATGAACTTAGTACCTGATAGTATTTTGCTTGTCTATGTTTGTTTCGGAATAGATGGCTCGTGTTGTTGTTCTGTTGAATTATAATGCGTTCCTTGAGAAAGTAAAGTTGAAAGATGATGGTAGCAATTACACGGACTAGGTCCGTAACCTGAGGATTATCCTCATTGCTGCACAGAAGAATTACGTCCTGGAAGCACCGCTGGGTGCCAGGCCTGCTGCTGATGCAACTGACGACGTTAAGAACGTCTGGCAGAGCAAAGCTGATGACTACTCTATAGTTCAGTGTGCCATGCTTTACGGCTTAGAGCCGGGTCTTCAACGACGTTTTCAACGTCATGGAGCATATGAGATGTTCCAGGAGTTGAAGTTAATATTTCAAGAAAATGCCCGGATTGAGAGATATGAAGTCTCCAATAAGTTCTACAGCTGCAAGATGGAGGAGAATAGTTCTGTCAGTGAGCATATACTTAAAATGTCTGGGTATAATAATCACTTGATTCAACTAGGAGTTAATCTTCCGGATGATAGCATCATTGACAGAATTCTCCAATCACTGCCACCAAGCTACAAGAGCTTTGTGATGAACTATAATATGCAAGGGATGAACAAGATGATTCCCGAGCTCTTCGCAATGCTAAAGGCTGCGGAGGTAGAAATCAAGAAGGAGCATCAAGTGTTGATGGTCAACAAGACCACTAGTTTCAAGAAAAAGGGTAAAGGGAAGAAGAAGGGGAACTTCAAGAAGAACAGCAAGCAAGTTGCTGCTCAAGAGAAGAAACCCAAGTCTGGACCTAAGCCTGAAACTGAGTGCTTCTACTGCAAGCAGACTGGTCACTGGAAGCGGAACTGCCCCAAGTATTTGGCGGATAAGAAGGATGGCAAAGTGAACAAAGGTATATGTGATATACATGTTATTGATGTGTACCTAACTAGAGCTCGTAGTAGCACCTGGGTATTTGATATTGGTTCTGTTGCTAATATTTGCAACTCGAAACAGGGACTACGGAATAAGCGAGCACTGGCCAAGGACGAGGTGACGATGCGCGTGGGAAACGGTTCCAAAGTCGATGTGATCGCGGTCGGCACGCTACCTCTACATCTACCTTCGGGATTAGTTTTAGACCTAAATAATTGTTATTTGGTGCCAGCGTTGAGCATGAACATTATATCTGGATCTTGTTTGATCCGAGACGGTTATTCATTTAAATCAGAGAATAATGGTTGTTCTATTTATATGAGTAATATCTTTTATGGTCATGCACCCTTGAAGAGTGGTCTATTTTTATTGAATCTCGATAGTAGTGATACACATATTCATAATGTTGAAGCCAAAAGATGCAGAGTTGATAATGATAGTGCAACTTATTTGTGGCACTGCCGTTTAGGTCATATCGGTGTAAAGCGCATGAAGAAACTCCATACTGATGGACTTTTGAAATCACTTGATTATGAATCACTTGGTACTTGCGAACCGTGCCTCATGGGCAAGATGACTAAAACACCGTTCTCCGGTACTATGGAGAGAGCAACAGATTTGATGGAAATCATACATACAGATGTATGTGGTCCGATGAATGTTGAAGCTCGTGGCGGATATCGTTATTTTCTCACCTTCGCAGATGATTTTAGCAGATATGGGTATATCTACTTAATGAAACACAAGTCTGAAACATTTGAAAAGTTCAAAGAATTTCAAAGTGAAGTGGAAAATCATCGTAACAAGAAAATAAAGTTTCTACCATCTGATCGTGGAGGAGAATATTTGAGTTACGAGTTTGGTTTACATTTGAAGCAATGCGGAATACTTTCGCAACTCACGCCACCTGGAACACCACAAAGAAATGGTGTGTCCGAACGTCGGAATCGTACTTTACTAGATATGGTGCGATCTATGATGTCTCTTACTGATTTACCGCTATCGTTTTGGGGTTATGCTTTAGAGACGGCCGCATTCATGTTAAATAGGGCACCATCAAAATCCGTTGAGACGACGCCTTATGAACTATGGTTTGGCAAGAAAACCAAAGTTGTCGTTTCTTAAAGTTTGGGGTTGCGATGCTTATGTGAAAAAACTTCAACCAGATAAGCTCGAACCCAAATCGGAGAAATGTGTCTTCATAGGATACCCAAAAGAGACTGTTGGGTACACCTTCTATCACAGATCCGAAGGCAAGACATTCGTTGCTAAGAATGGATCCTTTCTAGAGAAGGAGTTTCTCTCGAAAGAAGTGAGTGGGAGGAAAGTAGAACTTGATGAGATAATAGTATCTACTCCCTTATTGGAAAGTAGTTTATCACAGAAATCAGTTCGTGTGACAAATACACCAATTAGTGAGGAAGCTAATGATATTGCTCATGAAACTTCAGATCAAGTGTCTACTGAACCTCGTAGGTCTACCAGAGTAAGATCCGCACCAGAGTGGTACGGTAATCCTATTCTGGAAGTCATGTTACTTGACCATGATGAACCTACGAACTATGAGGAAGCGATGATGAGCCCAGATTCCGCAAAATGGCTAGAGGCCATGAAATCTGAGATGGGATCCATGTATGAGAACAAAGTATGGACTTTGGTTGACTTGCCCGATGATCGGCAAGCCATTGAGAATAAATGGATCTTTAAGAAGAAGACTGACGCTGATGGAAATGTAACTGTCTATAAAGCTCGACTTGTTGCGAAAGGTTTTCGACAAGTTCAAGGAGTTGACTACGATGAGACTTTCTCACCTGTAGTGATGCTTAAGTCTGTCCGAATCATGTTAGCTATTGCTGCATTTCATGATTATGAAATATGGCAAATGGATGTCAAAACTACATTCTTGAATGGATTTCTGGAAGAAGAGTTGTATATGATGCAGCCAGAAGGTTTTGTTGATCCAAAAGGTGCTAACAAAGTGTGCAAGCTCCAGTGTTCCATTTATGGACTGGTGCAAGCATCTCGGAGTTGGAATAAACGCTTTGATAGTGTGATCAAAGCATATGGCTTTATACAGTATTTTGGAGAAGCTTGTATTTACAAGAAAGTGAGTGGGAGATCTGTAGCATTTCTAATATTATATGTAGATGACATATTATTAATTGGAAATGATATAGAATTTCTGGATAGCATAAAGGGATACTTGAATAAAAGTTTTTCAATGAAAGACCTCGGTGAAGCTGCTTACATATTGGGCATCAAGATCTATAGAGATAGATCAAGACGCTTAATAGGACTTTCACAAAGCACATACCTTGACAAAATTTTGAAAAAGTTCAAAATGGATCAGGCAAAGAAAGGGTTCTTGCCCATACTACAAGGTGTGAAGTTGAGTCAAACTCAATGCCCGACCACAACAGAAGATAGAGAGAAAATGAAAGATGTTCCCTATGCTTCAGCCATAGGCTCTAGCATGTATGCAATGCTGTGTACCAGACCTGACGTATGCTTAGCAATAAGCTTGGCAGGAAGGTACCAAAGTAACCCAGGAGTGGATCACTGGACAGCGGTCAAGAACATCCTGAAATACCTGAAAAGGACTAAGGATATGTTTCTCGTATATGGAGGTGACAAAGAGCTAGTCGTAAATGGTTACGTCGATGCAAGCTTTGACGCTGATCCGGACAATTCTAAATCGCAAACCGGATACGTGTTTTTATTAAACGGTGGAGCTGTAAGTTGGTGCAGTTCTAAACAAAGCGTCGTGGCGGGATCTACATGTGAAGCGGAGTACATAGCTGCTTCTGAAGCAACAAATGAAGGAGTCTGGATGAAGGAGTTCATTTCCGATCTAGGTGTCATACCTAGTGCATCGGGACCAATGAAGATCTTCTGTGACAATACTGGTGCATTTGCTTTGGCAAAGGAATCCAGATTTCACAAGAGGACCAAGCACATCAAGAGACGCTTCAATTCCATTCGGGACCAAGTCCAAGTGGGAGACATAGAAATTTGCAAGATACATACGGATCTGAATGTTGCAGACCCATTGACTAAGCCTCTCTCACGAGCAAAACATGATCAGCACCAAGACTCCATGGGTGTTAGAATCATTACTATGTAATCTAGATTATTGACTCTAGTGCAAGTGGGAGACTGAAGGAAATATGCCCTAGAGGCAATAATAAAGTTATTATTTATTTCCTCATATCATGATAAATGTTTATTATTCATGCTAGAATTGTATTAACCGGAAACATGATACATGTGTGAATACATAGACAAACATATAGTCACTAGTATGCCTCTACTTGACTAGCTCATTGATAAAAGATGGTTATGTTTCCTAACCATAGACATGTGTTGTCATTTGATTAATGGGATCACATCATTAGGGGAATGATGTGATTGACATGACCCATTCCGTTAGCCTAGCACTTGATCGTTTAGTATACTGCTATTGCTTTCTTCATGACTTATACATGTTCCTGTAACTATGAGAATTATGCAACTCCCGTTTACCGGAGGAACACTTTGGGTACTACCAAACGTCACAATGTAACTGGGTGATTTTAAAGGAGTACTACAGGTGTCTCCGAAGGTACATGTTGAGTTGGCGTATTTCGAGATTAGGTTTTGTCACTCCGATTGTCGGAGAGGTATCTCTGGGCCCTCTCGGTAATGCACATCATTATAAGCCTTGCAAGCAATGTGACCAATGAGTTGGTTACGGGATGATGCATTACAGAACGAGTAAAGAGACTTGCCGGTAACGAGATTGAACTAGGTATTGGATACCGACGATCAAACCTCGGGCAAGTAACATACCGATGACAAAGGGAACAACGTATGTTGTTATGCGGTTTGACCGATAAAGACCTTCATAGAATATGTAGGAACCAATATGGGAATCCAGGTCCCGCTATTGGTTATTGACCGAGAATAGTTCTAGGTCATGTCTACATAGTTCTCGAACCCGTAGGGTCCGCACGCTTAACGTTACGATGACAGTTTTATTATGAGTTTATAAGTTTTGATGTACCGAAGTTTGTTCAGAGTCCCGGATATGATCACGGACATGACGAGGAGTCTCGAAATGGTCGAGACATAAAGATTGATATATTGGACGACTATATTCGGACACGGAAGTGTTCCGGGTGATTTCGGAGAAAACCGGAGTGTCGGAGGGGTTACCGGAACCCCCCGGGGAAGTATTGGGCCTTAGTGGGCCTGAGGGGAGAGAGAGGGCAGCAGCCCAGGAGGTGGCGCGCCCCCTCCCATGGGGAGTCCGAATTGGACTAGGGGAGGGGGGCGCGACCCCTCTTTCCCTCTCCCTCTCCCTCTCTTTCCTTCCCCCTTCCTCCTTCCTAGTTGAACTAGGAAAGGGGAGTCCTACTCCCACTAGGAGGAGGACTCCCCCCTCCTTGGCGCGCCCCCTAGGGCCGGCCGGCCTCCCCCTTGCTCCTTTATATACGGGGGCAGGGGGGCACCCCATAGACACACAAGTTGATCTATGGATCGTTCCTTAGCCATGCGCGGTGCCCCCCTCCACCATATTCCACCTCGGTCATATCGTCGCGGAGTTTAGGCGAAGCCCTGCGCCAGTAGAACATCATCATTGTCACCACGCCGTCGTGCTGACGGAACTCATCTCCGGAGATCGTCATCGAGCTGAACGTGTGCTGAACTCGGAGGTGCCGTACGTTCGGTACTTGGATCGGTTGGATCGTGAAGACGTACGACTACATCAACCGCGTTGTTATAACGCTTCCGCTTACGGTCTACGAGGGTACGTGGACAACACTCTCCCCTCTCGTTGCTATGCCATCACCATGATCTTGCGTGTGCGTAGGAATTTTTTTTAAATTACTACGTTCCCCAACACTCTCTTGATAGTGCATGATTCTTATTAACTCAAACAATAACCAACACTTTCAAGCGGGAACAATAAATAGTATGTGCCGGCATAAGAATTGGCACTTGCTCGTGAAAATTGTCCACCATAGAATTTGTTGTCAATACATGCAAGCAGAAGTCATACAAATATAAACAAGTCATACAATCCACCAATGGATCATGTTCCACTACTAGCAAAGATAACGGAACAAAAAGAGCAACCCAAAAGGGCTTTTAGCATCCTGATGGAAAAAGGAAAGTAAAAAGCCTACAAAAAGTGTGTAGGTTTCTACCAGATAGATCTAACAGTAAAAGCACAACCAATAGTCCCCAAAGTTCAACCGTCATCAGAATGA
The DNA here is from genome assembly GCF_002162155.2 of Triticum dicoccoides. NCBI lineage: Eukaryota > Viridiplantae > Streptophyta > Magnoliopsida > Poales > Poaceae > Triticum > Triticum dicoccoides. The sequence continues at coordinate 95,118,299 of NC_041383.1, forward strand.
CCAGCTTCGAAACTAGTCTTCCACTCCGCTTCTCCTTCATTGTAGCATCAATGTTGTATCTCTAGCATCATCTTCCTCCTAGTACCAGCTTCGATCATCACCACACCTCTTCTTCACTCTGACTGGCCATCATTATCCATCACCAGAGCCCTAGCTCACATGGCAGCCACCCCCTATTCCAACGTCACAATATCTTCTTCGTTTTGTAAACATGCCTAGTAGTGCATAAACGAGCATGCATAACAAATGCACACGGTAAAAGATCAAACCTTTTTTCTCAAAAAGTGCTCTATTATGCTATTTCTATCAATTTCCCAATAGTAACTTTTTTACCCACCTTATGCTATTTTCAAGAGAGAAGTCTCTAGTGAAAACTATGGCCCCCGGGTCTATTTTCATCATATATCAAAAACCAAAAATACCTTGCTGCAATTTTCTTTATTTTATTTTATTTTGTGTTTTATTTATCCATCTACCTATACAAGATTTGATCCTTGTAACTAACTGTCAAGGGATTGACAACCCCTTGTTCACGTTGGGTGCAAGTTGTTGTTCTTTTATGTGCAGGTGTTGTTAATGAGGTGTTGCGTGATTCTCCTACTGGATTGATAACCTTGGTTCTTAATTGAGGGAAATACTTGTCTCTACTGTATTGCATCATCCTCTCCTCTTTGGGAAAATCCCAACGCAACTCACAAGTAGCACCGGCGGGATCCATCTCTGAAGTTACCTCGGAGGTGTGTGAGCAGCCACATGTTGTATCATCAGTTTGCATATTTGAAGCTCCCTGAGATAGCTCTTGACAAATAGATTAGTGGCTAACGACCCCTGAAATACCTGCTCATGAAGGGCCCTTCTGCGAGCATGCCAAATCGCCCAAAGTATGATAAGTATCTTGATGAAACCCTCATGTGGCAACGCCTCATTGATACGTCCATTTTGCATCATGCTTTTATATCAATATTTGTTGCATTATGGGCTGTTATTACACATTATGTCTCAATACTTATGGCTATTCTCTCTTATTTTACAAGGTTTATCATGAAGAGGGAGAATGCCGGCAGCTGGGATTCTGGCTAGAAAAGGAGCAAATATTGGAAACCTATTCTGCACAGCTCCAAAAATCCTGAAACTCCACGGAAGTCACTTTTGGAATTAATAAGAATTATTGAGCGAAGAAAATACCAGAGGGGGCCCACACCCTGGCCAGGAGGGTGGGCGCCCCCTCCCCTACTGGGTGCGCCCCCTGTCTCCTGGGCCCCCTGGTGGCCCTCCGGTGCCCATCTTCTGCTATATGAAGGCTTTTACCCTGGAAAAAATCATAAGCAAGCTTACGGGACGAAAATCCGCCGCCATGAGGCGGAACCTTGGCAGAACCAATCTAGGGCTCCGGCGGAGCTGTTCTGCCAGGGAAAATTCCCTCCGGGAGGGGGAAATCATCACCATTGTCATCACCAACGATCCTCTCATCGGGAGGGGATCAATCTCCATCAACATCTTCACCAGCACCATCTCCTCTCAAAACCCTAGTTCATCTCTTGTATCCAATCTTGTATCAAAACCACAAATTGGTACCTGTGGTTGCTAGTAGTGTTGATTACTCCTTGTAGTTGATGCTAATTGGTTTACTTGGTGGAAGATCATATGTTCAGATCCTTAATGCATATTAATACTCCTCTGATCATGAACATGAATATGCTTTGTGAGTAGTTATGTTTGTTCCTGAGGACATGGGTGATGTCTTGCTATTAGTAGTCATGTGAATTTGGTATTCGTTCGATATTTTGATGAGATGTATGTTGTCTCTCCTCTAGTGATGTTATGTGAACGTCAACTACATAACACTTCACCATTATTTGGGCCTAGAGGAAGGCATTGGGAAGTAAAGTAGATGATGGGTTGCTAGAGTGACAGAAGCTTAAACCTAGTTTATGTGTTGCTTCGTAAGGGGCTGATTTGGATCCACTAGTTTCATGTTATGGTTTGGTTTACCTTAATACTTCTTTTGTAGTTGCGGATGCTTGCAATAGGGTTTAGTCATAAGTGGGATGCTTGTCCAAGAAAGGGTAGTACCCAAGCACCGGTCCACCCACATATCAAATTATCAAAGTACCGAACGCGAATCATATGAGAGTGATGAAACTAACTTGACTGTAATTCCCATGTGTCCTCGGGAGCGCTTTTCTCATTATAAAAAATTGTCCAGGCTTATCCTTTGCTACAAAAAGGATTGAGCCACCTTGCTGCACTTTATTTACTTTCATTGCTTGTTACCCGTTACAAATTATCTTATCACAAAACTATCTGTTACCTACAATTCCAGTGCTTGCAGAGAATACCTTACTGAAAACCGCTTGTCATTTCCTTCTGCTCCTCGTTGGGTTCGACACTCTTACTTAGTGAAAGGACTACGATAGATCCCCTATACTTGTGGGTCATCAAGACTCTTTTCTGGCGCCGTTGCCGGGAAGTGAAGCGGCTTTGGTGAGTGGAACTTGGTAAGGAAACATTTATATAGTGTGCTGAAATTTTCTGTCACTTGTTACTATGGAAACTAATCCTTTGAGGGGCTTGTTCGGGGTATCTTTGCCCTGACCAATAGAGCAAAGAGTTGACGCTCAACCTACTGAACCTACTGAAAATATTTACTTTGAGATTCCTTCGGGTATGATAGAGAAACTGCTAGCTAATCCTTTTGCAGGAGATGGAAGATTGCATCCCGATTTACACCTTATCTGTGTGGATGAAGTTTGTGGATTATTTAAGCTTGCATGTATTCCCGATGATGTTGTTAAGAAGAAGGTCTTCCCTTTATCTTTGAAGGGAGATGCATTGACATGGTATAGGCTATGTGATGATATGGGATCTGGGAACTATAAACGATTGAAATTGGAATTTCACCAGAAATTCTATCCTATGCATCTTGTTCATCGTGATCGTAATTACATATATAATTTCTGGCCTCGCAAAAGAGAAAGCATCGCTCAAGCTTGGCAGAGGCTTAATTCAATGTTATATTCATGCCCCAATCATGAGCTCTCAAGAGAAATGATTATTCAAAAAATTTATGCTCGGCTTTCCCTAAATGATCGCACCATGCTCGATACTTCCTGTGCTGGTTCTTATATGCTGAAGACTACTGAATTCAAGTGGGATTTATTGGAAAGAATTAAACGCAACTCTGAAAATTGGGGTTCCGACGATGGTAGGAGTCAGGTATGACACCTAAGTTTGATTGTGTTAAATCTTTTATGGATACCGATGCTTTTCATGGGTTTAGTGCTAAATATGGACTTGACTCTGAGATAGTAGCTGCTTTATGTGAATCTTTTGCTGCTCACGTTGATCTCCCTAAGGAAAAGTGGTTTAAATATAATCCTCCCACTGAAGTAAAAGTAGTTGCACCTATTACAGTTGAAGAAAAGACTATCACTTATAATGATCCTATTGTTCCTACTACTTATGTTGAGAAACCACCTTTTATGTTAGGATAAAGGATCATGCTAAAGCTTCAACTGTTGTTCGTAGTAATACTATAACTTATACACCCCCTGAGCAAATTAAAGTTGAACCTAGTATTGCTATGGTTAAAGATCTCTTGGATGATAATTTAGATGGGCATGTTATTTATTTCTGTGGTGAAACTGCTAATATTGCTAGACCAGATGCTAAGATACATAGACCTGTTGTAGGCATGCCTGTTATTTCCGTTAAAATAGGAGATCATTGTTATCATGGCTTATGTGATATGGGTGCTAGTGCTAGTGCAATACCTTTTTCCTTATATAAAGAAATTATGCATGATATTGCACCCGCTGAGTTAGAAGATATCGATGTTACAATTAAGCTTGCCAATACAGATACTATTAAGCCTTTTGGGATTGTTAGAGATGTAGAAGTCCTATGTGGGAAAGTTAAACATCCTATTGATTTTCTTGTTCTTGGTTCCCCACAAGATGACTTTTGTCCCATTATATTTGGTAGACCCTTCTTGAATACTGTTAATGTTAGGATTGATTGCGAAAAGGATATTGTTACAATTGGCATGGGGGATATGTCTCATGAGTTTAATTTTGCTAAGTTTCATAGACAACCCCATGATAGAGAATCGCCTAGTAAGGATGAAATTATTGGTCTTGCTTCTATTGACGTACCTCCTACTGATCCGCTAGAACAATATTTGCTAGATCATGAAAATGATATTTTTATGAATGAAAGAAGGGAAATAGATGAAGTATTCCTCCAATAGGGTCCTATTTTGAAACACAACTTACCTGTTGAAATCCTAAGGGATCCTCCTCCACCCAAGGGTGATCCCGTGTTTGAGCTCAAACCTCTACCTGATAATCTTAAATATGCTTATCTTGATGAAAAGAAGATATATCATGTTATTATTAGTGCTAACCTTTCAGAGCAAGAAGAGGAAAGATTATTGAAAACTCTGAAGAAGCACTGTGCTGCTATTGGATATACTCTGGATGATCTTAAGGGCATTAGTCCCACTCTATGCCAACACAAAATGAAAGTGGAGAAAGATGCCAAACCAGTTAGAGATCCTCAACGACGGTTAAATCCTAAGATGAAAGAAGTGGTAAGAAAGGAAATACTAAAGCTCCTTGAGGCAGGTATAATTTATCCCGTTGCTGATAGTGATTGGGTAAGTCCTGTCCATTGTGTTCCTAAGAAGGGAGGTATTACTGTTGTTCCTAATGATAAAGATGAATTGATCCCGCAAAGAATTATTACAGGTTATAGGATGGTAATTGATTTCCGTAAATTAACTAAAGCTACTAAGAAAGATCATTACCCTTTACCTTTTATTGATCAAATGCTAGAAAGACTATCCAAACATACACATTTCTGCTTTCTAGATGGTTATTCTGGTTTCTCTCAAATACCTGTGTCAGCGGAGGATCAATCAAAAACTACTTTTACTTGCCCTTTCGGTACTTTTGCTTATAGATGAATGCCTTTTGGTTTATGTAATGCACCTGCTACCTTTCAAAGATGCATGATGGCTATATTCTCTGACTTTTGTGAAAAGATTTGTGAGGTATTCATGGATGACTTCTCCGTTTATGGATCCTCTTTTGATAATTGCTTGAGCAACCTTGATCGAGTTTTGCAGAGATGTGAAGACACTAGTCTCGTCTTGAACTAGGAAAAGTGTCACTTTATGGTTAATGAAGGCATTGTCTTGGGGCATAAGATTTCTGAGAAAGGTATTGAAGTTGATAAAGCTAAAGTTGATGCTATTGAAAAGATGCCATGTCCCAAGGACATTAAAGGTATAAGAAGTTTCCTTGGTCATGCCGGTTTTTATAGGAGGTTCATTAAGGACTTTTCTAAAATCTCTAGGCCTCCGACTGATTTATTGCAAAAATATATTCCTTTTGTCTTTGATGATGATTGTGTAGAAGCATTTGAAATACTTAAGAAAGCTTTGATCACTGCACCTATTGTTCAGCCACCTGATTGGAATTTACCCTTTGAAATTATGTGTGATGCTAGTGATTATGTTGTAGGTGTTGTTCTAGGGCAAAGAGTTGATAAGAAATTGAATGTTATCCAGTATGCTAGTAAAACTCTTGATACTGCCCAGAGAAGTTATGCTACTACTGAAAAAGAATCTTAGCAGTTGTATTTGCATGTGATAAGTTCAGACCTTATATTGTTGATTCTAAAGTTACTATTCACACTGATCATGCTGCTATTAAATATCTTATGGAAAAGAAAGATGCTAAGCCTAGACTTATTAGATGGGTTATCTTGCTCCAAGAATTTGATTTGCATATTACTGATAGAAAGGGAGCTGAGAACCCCCTTGCAGACAACTTGTCTAGGTTAGAGAATGTTCTTGATGACCCTATTGATAATAGCTTTCCTGATGAACAATTAGCGGTCATTAATGCTTCTCGTACTGCTCCATGGTATGCTGATTATGCTAATTACATTGTTGCTAAATTTATACCACCTAGTTTCACATACCAGCAAAAGAAAAGGTTCTTTTATGATTTAAGACATTACTTCTGGGATGACCCACACCTTTATAAAGAAGGAGTAGATGGTGTTATTAGACGTTGTGTACCTGAGCATGAACAGGAACATATCCTACGCAAGTGTCACTCTGAACCATATGGAGAACATCACGCTGGAGATAGAACTGCACATAAGGTATTGCAATCCGGTTTTTATTGGCCTACTCTCTTCAAAGATGCTCGTAAGTTTGTCTTGTCTTGTGATGAATGTCAAAGAATAGGTAATATTAGTAGACGTCAAGAAATGCCTATGGATTATTCTCTTGTTATTGAACCATTTGATGTTTGGGGCTTTGATTATATGGGACATTTTCCTGCCTCTAATGGATATACACATATTTTAGTTGCTATAGATTACGTTACTAAGTTGGTAGAAACTATTCCAACTAGTAGTGTTGATCATAACACTTCTATTAAGATGCTTAAAGAAGTTATTTTTCTGAGGTTTGGAGTCCCTAGATATCTCATGACTGATGGTGGCTCACATTTTATTCATGGTGCTTTTCGTAAAATGCTTGCTAAGTATGATGTTAATCATAGAATTGCATCTCCTTATCACCCTCAGTCTAGCGGTCAAGTAGAGTTGAGCAACAGAGAGCTCAAATTAATTTTGCAAAAGACTGTTAATAGATCTAGGAAGAATTGGTCCAAGAAACTTGATGATGCATTATGGGCCTATAGAACTGTATATAAAAATCCTATGGGTATGTCTCCGTATAAGATGGTTTATGGAAAGGCATGTCACTTACCTCTAGAACTTGAACATAAAGCATATTGGGCTATTAAAGAGCTCAACTATGATTTCAAACTTGCCGGTGAGAAGAGGTTATTTGATATTAGCTCACTTGATGAATGGAGAACCCAAGCCTATGAGAATGCCAAGTTGTTCAAAGAAAAAGTTAAAAGATGGCATGACAAAAGGATACGAAAGCGAGAATTTAACATAGGTGATTATGTGTTGCTATTCAACTCTCGTTTAAGATTTTTTGCAGGAAAACTTCTCTCTAAGTGGGAAGGTCCTTACGTTATCGAGGAGGTCTATCGTTCCGGTGCCATAAAAATCAACAACTTTGAAGGCACAAGTCCGAGGGTGGTGAACGGTCAAAGAATCAAACATTATATCTCAGGTAATCCTATCAATGTTGAAACTAATATTATTGAAATCGTAACCCTGGAGGAATACATAAGGGACACTTTCCAGAATGTTTCAGACTCCGACAAGGAATAGGTATGTGGTACGGTAAGCAAACCGACTCCAAAACAATTCTAATGGCAATTTTCCTCCGTTTTGGAATATTTAATAATTTTAGGAAGCAAGAAGTAATCTGGGAAGGACACGAGGCCTCCACGAGGGTGGAGGGCACCCCCCCCCCCTACTGGGCACGCCCCCTGTCTCGTGGGCACCTCGTGTGCCTCCCGGACTCCGTTTTCTTGCACGTTCCTTCTTTTGGTCGGTAAAAATTCATTATATAATCTCCCAAAGGTTTTGACCACCGTATCACGCAAAAAACCTCTGTTTTTGTTTCGAGTTGTTCCTCTTGCAGATTTAGAGCAAGATGTCTTCTCAAGAGTCAGCCGGGGAGAGTCGGGTGTCTCACCCGACACTAGGTCCAGGAGCAAATAGCGATGCTTATCACTTTGGACCATCGACGGAGGATGAGATGGAGGCCGACTTGAAAAGAATAGGTGCCATGGAGGAAGATCAAGAAGTTACCTCTCGCTTCCAAGCAGGATTCATGATGGGGGAACTACAGAGCTCGGCTATTCCAAATTCGGTCATCCCTTCCAATGTTAAATTTCTTTCTTATGAAAATATGAAAAAGAGTGTCACTTGCTCTCCAGAAGCTATGCAACACCCTTGGGTAAAAGGAGCTTTAGCCGTCACGGGCAAGCCCCACAAGCAAAATATGGACCTCAAGCAACAAGTCAATAAGCTCGAGGAGGAGAATCGTATCCTAAGGGGCATCATCGCCAAGAAAAACACATCACCAACTCTGAAGAAGGAGACATAATCATATGGGTATGGGCACTCCCCTTGGTAACTGCCAAGCTTGGGAGAGGTGCCCCGGTATCGTATCACCATCACACTCCTATCTTTACCGTTTTACTTAGTTCGATCCTTTTAGTAAGGGACAATTGCATTTTTACCCCTAGTTGGTTCCTACCCACGGGTTTTGCCCTTACTTTTCGAGCTTGCTCAGTTTTGCCCTTACTTTTTCCATCGAGGTCCCTCGAATGCCCTTTGACCGTTTGACCAAAACTTTGAAAATTCATAACTAATTCATACGAACTCAGAAAAATGCAAATAAGATATCAAAATGTTCAGATAAACATTACCTTTATGGGCATATCATTTGCATTCAGGACAAAAGCATCATTTAAACTACCCGAGGTAATTAATATTATTAGCATTATTAAAAATAAATAGGTATAAACAATTTTTTTTCATGAATAAAAATTACATGCAAATGTAGGTGATGTTTTCTAAACATCCTGATAACTTATTTGCATTTTTCTGAGTTTGTATCAACTTGTTATGAAAGTTCTAACGACTTTGACCATTATTTGGAAACTTCATAACAAGTTGATACGAACTCAGGAAAATGCAAATAAGGTATCAGGATGTTCTGAAAACATCACCTACATTTTCATATAATTTTTATTCACGAAAAAATATTGTTTAGACCTATTTATTTTTAATATTGTTAATAACATTAATTACCTCAGGTAGTTTAAACGATGCTTTTGTCCTGAATGCAAATGATATGCTCATAAAGGTAATGTTTATCTGAACATTTTGATATCTTATTTGCATTTTTCGGAGTTCATATGAATTAGTTATGAATTTTCAAAGTTTTGGTCAAACGGTCAAAGGGCATTCGAGGGACCTCGAAGGAAAAAGCAAGGGCAAAACTAAACTAGCTCGAAAAGTAAGGGCAAAACCCGTGGGTAGGAACCAACTAGGGGTAAAAATGCAACTGTCCCTTTTAGTAATATCTTGATCTATTAGAATAAAGTTTTGGTATGAAGTAGCTTTGAGTTTTGCTTTGTGATCTCTTTATGTAATCGAGTCCGTGAGATATATAATAAAATTAGTGTTGAGTCAAGGACTTTGCTATCATGCTATGATCTTGAGAAAATAGAAAGAATAAAAAGAATAAAAGAGTTCATATTGATCTTATGGATAGTAATGACTTCACATATAAAGAGTATGAGGCATAAAAGTTGTTGAGAGTTGACAAACATAGTTTTGGTCATCGTTGCAATTAATAGGAAGTAATAAGGAAAGAGAGGTTCTCACATATAAATATATTATCTTGGACATCTTTTATGATTGTGAGCACTCATTAAGTATGACATGCTAAGTTGATGTTGGACAAGGAAGACAACATAATGGGTTATGTTTTCTCACATCTCAGTTAAAGTATATTATCATGGATCTTTCAAACATGTTGAGCTTGCCTTTCCCCCTCATGCTAGCCAAAAATTCCTTGCACCAAGTAGAGATACTACTTGTGCTTCCAAATATCCTTAAACCCAGTTTTGCCATGAGAGTCCACCATACCTACCTATGGATTGAGTAAGATCCTTCAAGTAAGTTGTCATGTTGCAAGCAATAAAAATTGCTCTCTAAATATGTATGACTTATTAGTGCGGAGAAAATAAGATTTATACGATCGCGTGATATGGAAGTAATAAAAGCGACGAACTGCATAATAAAGGTTCATATCACAAGTGGCAATATAAAGTGACATTCTTTTGCATTATGATTGTGTGCATCCAACCCTAAAAGCACATAACAACCTCTGCTTCCCTCTGCGAAGGGCCTATCTTTTACTTTATGTCTTTACTTTATGCAAGAGTCAAGGTGATCTTCACCTTTCCCTTTTTCATTTTATCCTTTGGCAAGCACCTCGTGTTGGTAAGATCCTGATATATATATATATATATATATATATATATATATATATATATATATATATATATATATATATATATATATCCAATTGGATGTAAGTTAGCATGAGCTATTATTGTTGACATTACCCAAAGGTGAATACGTTGGGAGGCAACATTATAAGCCCCTATCTTTCTCAGTGTTCGATTAAAAATCCATAACCACAAATATCGCGTGAGTGTTAGCAATTGTAGAAGACTATATGATGGTTGAGTATGTGGACTTGCTGAAAAGCTCCATTCTTGACTCTTTCTGATGTTATGGTAAATTGCAGTTGCTTCAATGACTGAGATTATAGTTTGTTAGTTCCCAATGAAGTTTCTGAACCGTACTTGACATTGTGAATAGATTTTTACTTGAGCATGAGAAATCATATGACAAAATCTATATATGTTGCTGTTATAAGAATGATCATGATGCCCTCATGTCCGTATTTTATTTTTTATCGACACCTCTATCTCTAAACATGTGGACATATTTTTCCATATCGGCTTCCGCTTGAGGACAAGCGAGGTCTAAGCTTGCGGGAGTTGATACATCCATTTTGCATCATGCTTTTATATCAATATTTATTGCATTATGGGCTGTTATTACACATTATGTCTCAATACTTATGGCTATTCTCTCTTATTTTACAAGGTTTATCATGAAGAGGGAGAATGCCGGCAACTGGGATTCTGGCTAGAAAAGGAGCAAATATTGGAAACCTATTCTGCACAGCTCCAAAAATCCTGAAACTCCACGGAAGTCACTTTTGGAATTAATAAGAATTATTGAGCGAAGAAAATACCAGAGGGGGCCCACACCCTGGCCAGGAGGGTGGGCGCCCCCTCCCCTACTGGGCGCGCCCCCTGTCTCCTGGGGCCCCTGGTGGCCCTCCGGTGCCCATCTTCTGCTATATGAAGGCTTTTACCCTGGAAAAAATCATAAGCAAGCTTACGGGACGAAAATCCGCCGCTATGAGGCGGAACCTTGGCAGAACCAATCTAGGGCTCCGGCGGAGCTGTTCTGCCAGGGAAAATTCCCTCCGGGAGGGGGAAATCATCACCATTGTCATCACCAACGATCCTCTCATCGGGAGGGGGTCAATCTCCATCAACATCTTCACCAGCACCATCTCCTCTCAAAACCCTAGTTCATCTCTTGTATCCAATCTTGTATCAAAACCACAAATTGGTACCTGTGGGTTGCTAGTAGTGTTGATTACTCCTTGTAGTTGATGCTAATTGGTTTACTTGGTGGAAGATCATATGTTCAGATCCTTAATGCATATTAATACTCCTCTGATCATGAACATGAATATGCTTTGTGAGTAGTTATGTTTGTTCCTGAGGACATGGGTGATGTCTTGCTATTAGTAGTCATGTGAATTTGGTATTCGTTCGATATTTTGATGAGATGTATGTTGTCTCTTCTCTGGTGGTGTTATGTGAACGTCGACTACATAACACTTCACCATTATTTGGGCCTAGAGGAAGGCATTGGGAAGTAATAAGTAGATGATGGGTTGCTAGAGTGACAGAAATTTAAACCCTACTTTACGTGTTGCTTCGTAAGGGGCTGATTTGGATCCACTAGTTTCATGCTATGGTTAGGTTTACCTTAATACTTCTTTTGTAGTTGCGGATACTTGCAACAGGGGTTAATCATAAGTGGGATGCTTGTCCAAGAAAGGGCAGTACCCAAGCACCGGTCCACCCACATATCAAATTATCAAAGTACCGAACGCGAATCATATGAGAGTGATGAAACTAACTTGACTGTAATTCCCATGTGTCCTCGGGAGCGCTTTTCTCATTATAAAAAATTGTCCAGGCTTATCCTTTGCTACAAAAAGGATTGGGCCACCTTGCTGCACCTTATTTACTTTCATTGCTTGTTACCCGTTACAAATTATCTTATCACAAAACTATCTGTTACCTGCAATTTCAGTGCTTGCAGAGAATACCTTACTGAAAACCGCTTGTCATTTCCTTCTGATCCTCGTTAGGTTCAACACTCTTACTTATCGAAAGGACTACGATAGATCCCTTATACTTGTGGGTCATCACTCATCTGTGAGAAAATGAAGCGCTTTGCATTTGGTTCTCTACTCTGCATCATGACTTCCACCAGATCATCATCCTCTAATGAAGTTTATATAAACAGAAGACATAACAGTAACAGGCATATGAGGTGCACTAATGGAGGCCTTGGGAAGATGGGTCACGAACTTAATAACTCTGGGCCACTTATAAAAAACTCTAGGTTTACTTACGGCTGGCGCTACGTAGAACGAAAAATCCTTCATGTTGTCGAGCATCATTGATTGCCAAGCGGAGGTATAGAGCATGCGACAACTTGATCTGAACTAAAACTGAAAATGCAAACTGATCTGAAATCATATATATCTAAATAGTTCATCCTCACTATGTTAATTTTCTCAACATGCACACATGCCACCTCATACCCACTAATTACTTCTCCTTACATGCATGACAATGTTATCTATATTCTCTCTCAACATGCACACAACCCAACTCACCACACATACCACCTTATGAATCACGCTAAGGCCCTGTTTGGGACGGGATATTTCCAGCAATCTCGTAGGAAAGTTGTTCCTTTGAAAACTTTTCCTTAGCTAGTGTTCGGGATGAAGGAAAGATGAACACTGCTTTGGAGGGAAATTTCCTCCGCCATGCAAATTCCCGTTGATTCCACGGGATTGAATTTTTTTACCACAAGCCAATGTTTGGCGAATACCCGAGGCAAGCCGCCCCCTGCTACTTGTGAGCGCAAATACAAAATAAAAAATTCATCCAAAGAAGATGCTTGAGGTGTAGACAAAAGCAAATCACCGCTTAGCCAAATAAAAAACTGATTTTTTTCCTGTACTTTTTCCATCAATCCGAACGCTCCTTCATCCAGTCTCCTTTGTGGTTTCCTGTGTTATCTCATTTCTGTGTTTTACACTCTCATTCCTGTTTTATTCCCATATTTCTCTCCATTTCTGTGTTTTGTACACCTTTGTTCTGAACGGGCCCTAACTATATTTCTTTCAACATGTATGGGAAATACTACTTATATTCTATATATACTTACAACTATATAATAATAAAATACAATATAGTATATCTAATTATTTTATTTAACTTTCATCAGAAATATTATGACAAATCCCCGCCGCAACGCACATGTATCATCTTGTTTATGAAAAAGAGGACCCCCAATAGGTGAAGAAAATCATAGTCGGGTCCCAACGTGCCCTTCAAGGTGGGCCATGCATGGACTCACGTACTGAAGCTGCATTGCCTTCCATATGACAACATAGTTGGGAGGAACAAAACGAGGTTGCCTTTGGCCACGGGATTCAATGGATAGCCAGAGAGAACACACCTTCGGCCACCACCATGGGTGCCATAGCCTCTCCGAGTCCACCATTGATTGATCATTCTATTTCCATTTGTGTCTTCTTCTCCGCCGCTTCTCTCTTGTTGGATAAACTTGGAACACAAAGAGAAGTCAGAGTACCTCTTCTAGATCAAGGAACAATCCACCCTTGTTGAAAACTTGGACTCGACGAAGAAAGGCATTGGCAAAGCAAGCCAAGATGGAATCCCCAACATTTCGCCTCCGCAAAGGAAGGGAGGCAACATGAGGATCCTGCAAAAGATAAATTATCTTGTCAACCTCCTTTCCTTGCGATTTTGTATGTAGAATGGGTACTTTAACTGGACATACATGCATGCGCGCGCGCGCGCGCGCGTGTGTGTGTGAGAGAGAGAGAGAGAGAGAGAGAGAGAGAGAGAGTGTTTCTGTAATCTATAAATAAAAAGCACTAAAAACATAAATTTGGTTGAACTGCATGTGTAAAATAGAAAACTGTAAAACAATTATTGTTTTGAAGAATAATATTGAAGTACATGTTGAAATTCGTATGCATCAAACACTAGTGGTGGGCTCGCGTTCTACGACATCTCAATAAGGATATTTAGTTTTTTGGATAAAGGTTGATGGCTCCATGAGTATTGTAGGCCATGTCTCAAAAAAAGTGAGTATTGTAGGCCTCTTTGTGCTGTGAATACAATGAAACAAAGTAGGACTGCGGTGATCCGGTTTGAATCCTAATGTAGGAGTATATGGACAAGTAGCTAACAAGGGCAATTGTAATGTGTTGTCTTTCTTATACAATATCTGTTGTGGATTTTCGTTCCTCTCTTCCTCCTCCTTCCTCGTTGAGACCCCCTTCCCTACTCCATAGAATGGGGATGATAGAGGAGCTTGGGTTCCTCATGTATATAATAGGATTAGGGTTGTCGTCTTCATGATGTTTGGCCTTGTGCCAGTGACTGTCATCAGACATCGAAGCTCATGAGCTGTGCCCAACGATCATCATCGTCATTGATGTACTACCTCCATGGTGGAAGAACGAGGAAGGCGACAAATCCCCTATAAATAAGCTCGCCTAGGCACCATGACACGCGCCTTTGTGAGGATCCCACGAGGGAGTAAGAGAGAGCACACAAATTTTACCCCCAGAGCCTCATTCGTTAGGCATTGATGTTGGGTTAGGCGGGCCACGACCTAGTTTACCAGATCACCATGTATGGTTGGGTGAGGTGTCTTTGGGCGTTTGTAACAAAATTTCTGCCGTGCTTTAATATTATGCGTGTCCCCTAAAAATATATATTATATTCTACTGAAACAATGGGTATATGATATCCAGAGCAAAAGGCTGCTAAGATAAATAAAGCTACAATATGTCCTATATCTCACACACAGCTTAATGAGAACGTGTGAATGTTTACCCGCAAAAAGAGAGAGAGAGCGTGTGAATGTATGAGGGTGTGCACATCAGTGCTCTCAGTTCAAGGATTGAACTCGATAGGCAGACAACACCATGATAACCCCTCAAAAAGAAAGAAACATGATACTGTATATGCCTTGCTAATGAGTCGTGGCCCACTGGTCATTGCGCTTCCATAGTGTCTTTTAATATATCCTGCGATTTCGTAGAGGTCATTCGATGAGACCTGAGGAACATCCAGGAAACACAGGTCTTACGCGAATAAGTGCAGAAAATGGAACACACAAATTGTAGAGGAAAGAGGAGCTCACAACTTCTTTCTCCGCCAACTAATTACGTGAGTTCTGCTATCGAGTAAGCTATCAAAACGGGGGTGTAGCTCATATGGTAGAGCGCTCGCTTCGCATGCGAGAGGCACGGGGTTCGATTCCCCGCACCTCCAATCTTTTTTTTTTTGTCCCTTTCAGTATTCTCAAACTGCACCGGTTACTTACGCAAATAAGGTAGCAACACAAAGACTTTTTTTATTCCTCCTTGAGTGCTTTCCTAAAAGCAGCCTAAACAGGGTTTTTATTTTGAGAAGTGACACATGTGTTCATATATTGACTCAAAAAGCAGCACAGACACGCGTACACAGTGGAAACAAAGGACATGTGTCCCAGAGCACATTGCGGAAAAGCCCTTGGAAAATAAAATTTACAAGAAAGCTCTTCTAAGTCCTTCTGCCCTGCATCTTCTACTACGGGAGGGATTAACGTAGTTTACGTAAGACTTTTCGTTAGTGTACATAGATGTTGGATTGCTCCCCGGACCGTGGTTAGAGAAGAGGAACAGAAGCAATCCGCTGACCAAGCTCCAGCCTCCAGGGGAGCGCCGTTGCAGCTTGCCTGCTGTTGTGGGCCTCACAAACGCCCCGCCGTGCGCGACGGGGACCTTTTCTCATTAGCCGGGGTTGAACCCCACGCCTCCTGGGTCCCAGCTCTGTTGATGCCACACAACATGGTCGAGGAAGAACACCAAAGCCGGAACCCATCATGCAGGGCCGGAATGCGGGGATTGCATTCTTCGAAAAGTATCATATCTTCTTTCCGTAGGGAGAAAACAGAAACGTGTAAGTGGAGGTTTGATCTCTCACCCAAAGGAATTGGGGCTGGTGGAATCTCCCCCCTATAGACTCCGAAAAAGCAACGTGTACCTTTCCCCTATAGCGCTAGGGGATTGGCTCCGGGTGTAGGTAGGGCCAAATCCGCAGGGGTCATGCAAATACTCCAGCACCACTGCCCCCCGGCGGTCTCGTGTACATGATCTTCCTTGTCCACCCTCCCGACGCCGAAGTGAGCACCAGCAAAGCAGAAGCAGAACGGGGAGAAGAAAAGACCACATCGACGCTGCCACCGCCACCACGGCGTCACCGCCCATCCACTCCACACGCCCAGAACAAGCAGAAACCAGGCAGCGCACACTTTTACCTCCCAGATCCGATGCCGACAACAAAGGGAACGACCCCGACGAAAGAGGATCTGCAGGACTCTTGTTCGCGGTCTCCAACACGAACGTCGAAGAACTAGCAACTCACCTACACTAGCTACTACTGTTATACAAGTCGATCTCGGCGTCCAGCGACTCCCCCCACGGACGGCCAGGGCCGTCAGGAGGGGTGGCCGCCGGAGACGAGGTCCCCACATGCGAAAAAGAGTCGCCTCTCTCGTCCTGGGAGAGAAGGGGAGAGCACTTTCCCTTGGCCTAAACAGGGTTGCGCTACTATGTGATGGCTTCAAAAACAAGTGCTCTGATATGATCGCAAGTTTAGAATGCCACAAAGGGGAATCCAACACAAACAAAAAATCATTTCTATTCATATTGATATGATCGACAGTAGTTCGGTATACAGCCTCTAAAAAACAACTCTTGATACGAGTCTTGGCGTGAGAATAAAATTTTAGCTCTGAACCCCGGCATCGACACAAAACCAATGCCAAATTCTACTAATAGGCGCCCAGCGTAATTTTAGCTCCGCATGGTAAAGCATGCAGAGAAGCCTCTGAAGTTGGAACGCTGATCATTAAGATGCCTAGTAGGTCGGGATGGAAGAATCGACTTTCACCGAGTACGCGTGGATTCCACCCGCGACGTTGTAAATTTTTTGGAACCCCTGCAAAACGATGGGTCACCTTGTCAGACGATACAGTTATACGGAAATTAGTCTACACATAGGCAAGGGGTCCAATGATTTATTTGGGTGCTTCAATTACCTGTGACTGCAGCCACTTGGCTACCTGCATCGAGCGCATGCCATGGTGACACTGAAACAAAGGGCAGAAGGCAAAGTTAGAAAGTGGCATATAACACACTAAAGCAGTTGCTATCAACTCATCAATCTTTATGTGTAGGGAATAGGAGTATTATATACTTCAGTCTTTTAGGTCACTGGCATTTATACAACAATTTTCATCGTAGTAACGAACTTACCAGAACATAAGTGTCCTTTTGAGGATTAAATTCATCCGTCATGACTGGTCCCCAGGTCCCAAATTGGCGGAGAGGTAGAACTTTGAAGCCTGGAAGGGATGCTCTCTCCCTGCAAAGCAACAAGTATAAAATCAGTATCAACTCCATCAGGATGACCCACTGGGTGAAAAATTAGGATAAGCAAACACAACGAACAGGGCCATCACGATAATACGTCCACAAAGCAAAAACCTGGTCCTGTATCAAACTTTAAATGATGAATCGTGGGATTCTGCAGCCCAATTTGGTCTCGCGAGTGTAAGGGGAATAACAGACTCTATAAGTCTGTAAAAGGATTTACACACTGCAAGTCTATACAAGGCTGCAGACTATCTCGTTGTTCCAACAGTTTAATCCCAAGACAGTATACAAAGATGTTTTCGAACAACAACAAAGATGTTGAAACTGGTAACAGTTTTACGCTTTAATTGTTCAGAAGGGACAAAATGAAATTCATTATCTACCAAAGTCTCAAAAGATGTGGACAAGTCCCACATTAATGTTCTTGTTCACCACATTAACCTCTATCATCTTCTCGTCAAAGTCAAGATTAAGACTGTTGCAAGAACTTTTGTGCTATTGAGCAAAATGCAAAATACTGGAGATGTATCTTGCATTATATCACGACATCATAAGAAGTTATACATCCATGTGACAAGGACTTCAAGTGAGCACACACACACAACATGCTTCGACACTTGGCGAAGTATAAGACATTTTTACTGTGTGATGTCAATACAATGGGTAATTTACTGGTGAGGTATGTGTTGTCACTATATATTCACTATATATTGCGGTCTAATCTACAATGTCACATTGAAGTCATACAGTCATACAAAAAACATCATGTGTGCTCTTACTTCGAAAATCCTTTGAATTAGTAACTGAACTCTTGAAGAATGTGCTTCAAAGTCAAAGAAAAAATGCACTCGGTGGAAGTCATCCGTGTACCACCCTCTCTTCAACCATTGCCTATCCATCCTGTAGCAACGCACGGGCATATTTCCTAGTATCTACCAAAGTCTCAAAAGATGTGGACAAGTCCCACATTAATGTTCTTGTTCACCACATTAACCTCTATCATCTTCTCGTCAAAGTCAAGATTAAGACTGTTGCAAGAACTTTTGTGCTATTGAGCAAAATGCAAAATACTGGAGATGTATCTTGCATTCCAGTTGTAGATGTGTGCTTTTCATACAGGCATCTATAATGAGTTAGTGAATGACTTAATATTTAAAATGTTGGATCCGTGTATTAACAATAAATGGGACATGGGTGCAATAGTGAAGAATCTTACACTTCATCAGGCTCCCGCACATCAATCAATTGAGATTCTTCAATAAAACTAGGATCTTGCATTTTTTCGTGAAGCTCCTCTGGTTGAATATCTTGCAGCAAGCATTGGTCCCTGCCATTTGGTGGCAAAAGATATGAATACCTATTCGTGTGTACCAAGATACAACATCATGTGTTGTTAGAACCATCTACCTCTCAGAGAGCACCTGCACTAAATGCCATCCAAATTTTGTCTTACACCGTACAACTTTATTCAAAGGAGCACTGAATGCTGCTTCTTCAAACTCTGGTACCTGCTCAAGTCAAGCAATAACATTCAAATTACTGCTGAACACATTGTACAGAGTACTGACAGAAACTGAAATATCAGTGGACAGACCCAGTGCTAGAAATTGAAATATCAGTATCTAACGAAAACAATAGATGGACGTGGCAACAGATGAAAGGATGTGAGTTTCAGGAAATAAACTAGCTAATTCTAAGTTCTAACCAGACACTTAGATGGCTGCGGGCAGCAAGTCAGTCAAAAACAGTGAAATCGGTGGATTCAGATATGTATAGCGACATATAGAAGTGTTCAACAAGATGGATAACTTGTTTTAAGCTACCAGTTCCCCGCGAATATGCAAACAACCAAGAAACAGTACCAACAATAATATTTTACACGTTCATGTTTGCCAGTTGATGGTGTTGATAGCTCTTGATTATTTATAACTCAGAAAGAACTAAGTTCCACCACAGAAATCAAATAAATACAATGCTAAATACTAAGAAAGATGTACTATGAAACAAAACATTTTCAGTTGTATCCTACATGGACATCATCACCGATGCCCAGCAAAGCTAGATAATCAGTGTAATTTCACTATGCAGCTTTGGTACATAGTTGTTCCAGCTGAACAATAATAATATGTGAAGTCCTACTACAATGCTCTACTACTAGTACACATACTACAAAAGCAAGTTAATGTTGTACCATCTGTCCCCTCCGAACCCACCCAAGCATACCGCCATTCTCTTTTGATGGACATAAGGAGTGCTCCACGGCTAAATCACTCAAGTCCGCCCCTGAAATTGAAAAACAAGAGTAAAAATCAATGATTTCTCAACAACAAAAACAAGCCAGCTACTGAGCACTTCAAATGTTTCCTACTCTTCAGTGTCAACTTTCCCATAGACTTCTACATAAATCAATCATATATACACCATCCACATCAATGAGTTCAGCTCAGCATGTATGCTTAGCAATCAGCATTTGTTATATCATAACGCAGCCTAGAATTTAGATACGGAACATAAACAACAGCATGGATTGAATGCATTCAAGTGGAGAGGACCGTATAAAGCATAACTTTAGGACACCCATTTTGCAAGGGCCACATGTTGCTAAACACAGGATCATATGATTCGAATCTAGACTAATTAAATGTATCAGATGGTAGACAAAGCAAACAGAGCTAGTAAGCCGTACGAAAGGAAAAATCAACAACAAATTTGCACATTCACCTGATGCGATGCTCTTCTCCAAATCTACCAGAAGCCTGGCGTCCTTTTCGCCGACAAGCAGGTGCTGGACCAGCACCTCCTTCCCCTCCCTCGGAGCACTACTACTGGCAGCGGTGCAGAGAACTATCCAAACAGAGATTCATGTCAGCTTACCAGTAACCAATTCGGCGCCCCCAACTAATCACCCCCAAATCGACGCATACAATTGCAAGCATGGCTACGATAGAAGGAAGCAAAAAAATCCATAACTGAACAAAATGCTCCCCAATCTCCGTAGCTAACTGACGGGCACTCAAGAGATAGCGCTTGCCCTACCACTCACCCCTGGTGCCGGGCCTGGGGTGTTCGCCGGCGGGGCGCATGGCCGAGCCCCACGCCGCGGAGACGGGCCGCGCGGACGCGAGGAGCGAGAGGGCGGCGGGCGACGACGGCGCGGGGCTGGCGACGGCGAGGAGCGGGGCGCGGCGCGCGAGCCCGGAGAGGGAGGCGGCGGAGCACGGGGTGGGGTAGGGGCATGGGAGGCGCGCGGCCCTGGTGGCTCTGAGACCAAGCATGGCTGGCTGGCTGGCCGGCCGGCTAACTGTCGCCGTCGTCTTCACCGCGACGGAAGAGGAAGGCGGGTGGGGAATATGCGGGAGCGACTAGGATAGAAAAAATGGGCCTTTGGTGGATATTTTTTAGTAGAAAAACTCAACGTGAGCCCTTGGATTGGAGTTGGACTGCTTGGATTCAATTTTTAAATAGATGCCGGAGAACAATGAGTTTTAGTAGAAAATAAAATGACAATGCTAAAATCCTGCCGACTGGTGGTTTGCTACAGATCCGCACGACCCGCGCGTCGTTGGATCTGGATCGCACGATCATGACTTTTTAACGGAAACTAACTGTAGCCCACATATGACGCGACATCTTACGGAAACTACCTCCCCGAAATCATGCTGATTATAACCTGCCCACCCGCACTCCCCTTTTTTCGCGCTGAATTAATTACATGCACGTCTGCACTTTTTTTTTCGGAAATGTTAACGCCCACACGTGTGGATGTTTGCACATCGCCCATACACCTCCATCACCACTCATTTTGCCACGTATGAATAGATGACATCAGCAGATTTTTTTTTGGTATTTGGCTTAAAAATGTTGTATCTCCTAAATAAAAAAGCGAACTAAAAATCCGTTTTCACCATTAAATCCGTCTCGACGAGATCTTCAAAACTAGACCCCATGTTGATATGTTTCGACGAATTTTTTTTTGCCAGAAGTTGCCACGCTGTTTACACTGCAGTTGCCATAGGGCTTAAACTAAAGTTGCCATGTGGCAATTTTAGTTTGTAGATCATGGCAATTTTAGTATTTTGATGATGGCAACTCCAGTACTTTGACCATGAAAATTATTTTTTGTATGAACCATGGCAATTTTACGTGCATGTATCATGGCAATTTTAGTTTATGGTTCATGGCAAGTCTAGTTTCTTAATTCCTCGTTTTATAAATGTCAAAATTACTTTTAAATGTAGAAGAAAATAGCTGAAACATATCATGGCAACTTCAGTGTAAACATCATGGCAATTCATATGCAATAGACATGGCAACTTTTAATCAAAAAAAATTCATCAAAACATATCAACATGGGATCTAGTTTCGAAGATCTCATCGCGAGGGATTTAATGGTGAAAACGGATTTTTAATCGGATTTTTCGTTTAAGAGATAAAACATTTTAAAAACTGAAAATCCAAAAAGATTCCTGCATGCATGCATGCGATGACGTGGCAATCTGTTTACATTAGAGACGTGTGGTGCGTCTCCCTTCCTGCCACAGTGTGACAGTTAGCGCAACCCTTTTTTTCGCAGGTGCTAATAACTATCCAAATAGAGCAGGTTGGGCAATTAAAATTGTATGCGGGGGGCTTGAACTCAGCACCTGTAACATGTAGCTAAGGATGACCTTAATCCACTAACCACTCCACACTATGTATGTACATGTTAAGTTTGATAAACCTAAACTATTTCATCATGATATTTAGTACTGCATCTTCTATAAAACATACATTTTCCTTTTTAATTCCATGAGTTTTCTCTAGTTCATCTTTATTTGTTCCACTTTATGATGAAAATAGGTATCTCCGCCAACACCCGGATGACGATGTGGATGATTTTGGTGATGTGATCAACGATTCTTCTAAAGAATATTCAGTCCGAGAGGTAGGAGATGTTGACGAAGAGAAGGTGGTAGGTCGTCTCTGAAAGCCGGTAATTTTTGGGCCGCAAACGTGATAATTTACGTACAAACACCGTGATAATTTTAGCCCGAGGCGAAAGAAGTTGTTGAAATATACCAACCGGTAATTTCTATGTGAATAGCCTGGTAATTTATGCACCATGGGCCTGATAAGTTACATGCAAACATGATGATAACTTCTAAACCAGAAAAAGTTGATGAAATGTACCCCAGTAATTCCTTTGTGAATATCATGATTTACACACCGCAAACATGATAACTTTTCCCTCCGTAGGGGGGGGGGTTGACGAGATATAACCTTGATAACTTCTCTGTAAATATGATGATAGTTTACGCATCACTGCCCTAATAACTTACGTACAAACATCGCGATAAGTTTTGATCGGGGTGAGGGGGGGTGCTGAAAACACACAACCCGGTAACTTTCAAGTAAATAGCATGATAATATACACACCACATATCTGATAACTGTTGGAAATATGCCCTAGAGGCAATAATAAATTAGTTATTATTATATTTTCTTGTTCATGATAATATCCATGTTATAATTGTATTGATAGGAAACTCAGATACATGTGTGGATACATAGACAACACCATGTCCCTAGTAAGCCTCTAATTGACTAGCTCGTTGATCAATAGATGGTTACGGTTTCCTGACCATGGACATTGGATGTCGTTGATAACGGGATAACATCATTAGAGAATGATGTGATGGACAAGACCCAATCCTAAGCCTAGCACAAAGATCGTAGTTCATATGCTAAAGCTTTTCTAATGTCAAGTATCATTTCCTTAGACCATGAGATTGTGCAACTCCTGGATACCGTAGGAATGCTTTGGGTGTACCAAACGTCACAACGTAACTGGGTGGCTATAAAGATGCACTACAGGTATCTCCGAAAGTGTCTGTTGGGTTGGCACGAATCGAGACTGGGATTTGTCACTCCATGTGACACAGAGATATCTCTGGGCCCACTCAGTAGGACATCATCATAATGTGCACAATGTGATCAAAGAGTTGATCGCGGGATGATGTGTTACAGAACGAGTAAAGAGACCTGCCGGTAACGAGATTGAACAAGGTATCGGCATACCGACGATCGAATCTCGGGCAAGTACAATACCGCTAGACAAAGGGAATTGTATACGGGATTGATTGAGTCCTTGACATCGTGGTTCATCCGATGAGATCATCGTGGAACATGTGGGAGCCAACATGGGTATCTAGATCCCGTTGTTGGTTATTGACCGGAGAACGTCTCGGTCATGTTTGCATGGTTCCCGAATCTGTAGGGTCTACACACTTAAGGTTCGATGACGCTAGGGTTATAAAGGAAGTTTGTATGTGGTTATCGAATGTTGTTCGGAGCCCCGGATGAGATCCGGGACGTCACGAGGAGTTCCGGAATGGTCCGGAGGTAAAGATTTATATATGGGAAGTCCTGTTTTGGTCACCGGAAAAGTTTCGGTTTTTCCGGTAATGTACCGGGACCACCGGGAGGGTCCCGGGGGTCCACCAAGTGGGGCCACCAACCCCGAAGGGCTGCATGGGCCAAGTGTAGGAGGGAACCAGCCCCAGGTGGGCTGGTGCGCCCCGCACAAGGGGCCCAAGGCACAGGGGAGAGTGGGAGGGGGCAAACCCTAGGGCAGATGGGCCCTAAGGCCCACCCCAGGCGCGCCTCCCCTCTCTCCCCCTCTGGCCGCCACCCAAATGGGATCTGGGGGCTGCCGCCACCCCTGGGGAGGGAACCCTAGAGGGGGCGCAGCCCCCTCCCCTCCTCCTATATATACTTGAGGGTTTTGGGGCTGCCAACAGATGAGTTCCACCTCTCCCTAGCGCAGCCCTACCTCTCTCCCTCCTCCTCTCCCGCGGTGCCTGGCGAAGCCCTGCTGGACTACCACGCTCCTTTATCACCACCACGCTGTTGTGCTGCTGCTGAATGGAGTCTTCCTCAACCTCTCCCTCTCTCCTTGCTGGATCAAGGCATGGGAGACGTCACCGGGCTGTACGTGTGTTGAACGCGGAGGTGCCGTCCATTCGGCACTAGGATCTCCGGCGATTTGGATCACGACGAGTACGACTCCTTCAACCCCGTTCTCTTGAACGCTTCCGCTTAGCGATCTACAAGGGTATGTAGATGCACTCTCCTTCCCCTCGTTGTTGGTTTCTCCATAGATAGATCTTGGTGACACGTAGGAAAATTTTGAATTTCTGCTACGTTCCCCAACAGTGGCATCATGAGCTAGGTCTATTGCGTAGATTCTTTTCACGAGTAGAACACAAAGTAGTTGTGGGCATTGATCTTGTTCAATATGCTTACCATTACTAGTCCAATCTTGTTTCGACGGTATTGTGGGATGAAGCGGCCCGGACCGACCTTACACGTACTCTTACGTGAGACAGGTTCCACCGACTGACATGCACTTGGTGCATAAGGTGGCTAGCAGGTGCCAGTCTCTCCCACTTTAGTCGGAACGGATTCGATGAAAAGGGTCCTTATGAAGGGTAAATAGCAATTGGCATATCACGTTGTGGTTTTGCGTAGGTAAGAAATGTTCTTGCTAGAAACCCATAGCAGCCACGTAAAACATGCAAACAACAATTAGAGGACGTCTAACTTGTTTTTGCAGGGTATGCTATGTGATGTGATATGGCCAAGAAGAATGTGATGAATGATATGTGATGTATGAGATTGATCATGTTCTTGTAATAGGAATCACGACTTGCATGTCGATGAGTATGACAACCGGCAGGAGCCATAGGAATTGTCTTTATTTATTGTATGACCTGCGTGTCATTGAACAACGCCATGTAATTACTTTACTTTATTGCTAACCGGTAGTCATAGTAGTAGAAGTAATAAGTTGGCGAGACAACTTCATGAAGACACGATGATGGAGATCATGGTGTCATGCCGGTGACGATGATGATCATGGAGCCCCGAAGATGGAGATCAGAAGGAGCAAAATGATATTGGCCATATCATGTCACTTTTTGATTGCATGTGATGTTTATCATGTTTATGCATCTTATTTGCTTAGAACGACGTTAGTAAATAAGATGATCCTTCATTAAAATTTCAAGAAAGTGTTCCCCCTAACTGTGCACCATTGCGAAAGTTCGTCGTTTCGAAGCACCACGTGATGATCGGGTGTGATAGATTCTTACGTTCACATACAACGGGTGTAAGCCAGATTTACACACGCGAAACACTTAGGTTAACTTGACGAGCCTAGCATGTACAAACATGGCCTCGGAACACAAGAGACCGAAAGGTCGAGCATGAGTCGTATAGTAGATACGATCAACATGAAGATGTTCACTGATGATGACTAGTCCGTCTCACGTGATGATCGGACACGACCTAGTTGACTCGGATCATGTAATCACTTAGATGACTAGAGGGATGTCTATCTGAGTGGGAGTTCATAAGATGAACTTAATTATCCTGAACATAATCAAAAGATCTTTGCAAATTATGTCGTAAGCTCGCGTTTTAGTTCCACTGTTTAGATATGTTCCTAGAGAAAAATATAGTTGAAAGTTGACAGTAGCGATTATGCGGACAGAAGAAAGCTTATGTCCTTAATGCACCGCTCAGTGTGCTTAACCCCAAACATCGTCTGTGGATGTTGCGAACATCGGACATACACGTTTTGATAACTACGTGATAGTTCAGTTAAACGGTTTAGAGTTGAGGCACCAAAGACGTTTTCGAAACATCGCAGAACATATGAGATGTTTCGAGGGCTGAAATTGGGATTTCAGGCTCGTGCCCACGTCAAGAGGTATAAGACCTCTGACGATTTTCTTAGCCGGCAAACTAAGGGAGAAAAGCTCAATCGTTGAGCTTGTGCTCAGATTATCTGAGTGCAACAATCACTTGAATCGAGTGGGAGTTGATCTTCCAGATGAGATAGTGATGTTTCTCTAAAGTCATTGCCACCAAGCTGCAAGAGCTTCGTGATGAACTATAACATAGCAGGGATAGATATGATGATCCTTGAGGTATTCGCGATGTTTGACACCGCGAAAGTAGAAATCAAGAAGAAGCATCAATTGTTGATGGTTGGTGAAACCACTAGTTTCAAGAAGGGCAAGGGCAAGAAGGGATACTTCATGAAACGGCAAATCGGCTGCTGCTCTAGTGAAGAAACCCAAGATTGAACCCAAACTCGAGACTAAGTGCTTCTGTAATAAGGGGAACAACCACTGGAGCAGAATTACCCTAGATACTTGGTAGATGAGAAGGCTGGAAAAGTCGATAGAAGTATATTAGATATACATTATATTAATGTGTACTTTACTAGTACTCCTAGTAGCACCAGGGGATTAGATACCGGTTCGGTTGCTAAGTGTTAGTAACTCGAAATAAAAGCTACGAAATAAACGGAGACTAGCTAAAGGTGAGCTGACGATATGTGTTGGAAGTGTTTCCAAGTTTGATGTGATCAAACATCGCACGCTCCCTCTACCATCAAGATTAGTATTAAACCTAAATAATTGTCATTTAGTGTTTGCGTTGAGCATAGACATGATTGGATTATGTCTATCGCAATACGGTTATTCATTTAAGGAGAATAATGGGTACTCTATTTATTTGAATAATACCTTCAATGGTCTTGCACCTAAAGGAATGGTTTATTGAATCTCGATCGTAGTGATACACATTTTCATGACAAAAGATATAAGATAGTAATGATAGTACCACTTACTTGTGGCACTGCCATGTAAGTCATATTGGTATAAAACGCATGAAGAAGCTCCATGTTGATGGATCTTTGGACTCACTCATCTTTGAAAAGTTTGAGACATGCGAACCATGTCTATTGGTGCATACGCATGAAGAAACTCCATGCAGATGGATCGTTTAGACTCACTTGATTTTGAATCACTTGAGATATGCAAATCATACCACATGGACAAGATGACTGAAAGGCCTCGGTTTCAGTAAGATGGAACTAGATAGCAACTTATTGGAAGTAACACATTTTGATGTGTGCAGTCCAATGAGTGATGAGGCATGCAGTGAATATCGTTATGTTCTTACTTCACAAATGATTCGAGTAGATGTTGAGTATATTTACTTGATGAAACACAAGTCTGAATTATTGAATGGTTCAAGTAATTTCAGAGTGAAGTTTAAGATCTTTGTGACAAGAGGATAGAATGTCTATGATATGATCATAGAGATGAATATCTGAGTTACGAGTTTTGGCACACAATTAAAACATTGTGGAAATTGTTTCACAATTAATACCGCCTGGAACACCATAGTGTGATGGTGTGTCCGAACATCATAGTAGCATCCTATTAGATATGGTGCATACCATGATGTCTCTTATTGAATTACCACTATCGTTCATGGGTTAGGCATTAGAGACAACCGCACTCACTTTAATAGAGCACCACGTAATTCCGTTGAGACGACACCGTTTGAACCATGGTTTGGAGAAACCTAAGTTGTCGTTTCTTAAAAGTTTGGGGCTGCGACGCTTATGTGAAAAAAGGTTTCAGGTCGATAAGCTCGAACCCAAAGCGGATAAAATGCATCTTCATAGGACACCCAAAACGGTTGGGTATACCTCCTAATTCAGATCCGAAAGCAATAGGGATTGTTTCTTGAATCGGGTCCTTTCTCGAGGAAAGGTTTGTCTCGAGAATTGAGTGGGAGGATGGTGGAGACTTGATGAGGTTATTGAACCATCACTTCAACAAGTGTGTAGCAGGGCACAGGAAGTTGTTCCTGTGGCACCTACACCAATTGAAGTAGAAGCTTATGATAGTGATCATGAAGTTTTGGATCAAGTCACTACCGTACCTCGTAGGGTGACAAGGATGCGTACTACTTCAGAGTGGTACAGTAATCCTGTCTTGAAGGTCATGTTGCTAGACAACAATGAACCTACGAGATATGGAAAAGCGATGGTGGACCCAAATTCCGACAAATGGTTAGAAGCCATGAAATCCGAGATAGGATCCATGTATCAGAACAAAGCATGGACTTTGGTGGACTTGCCCAATGATCGGCAAGCCATTGAGATAAATGGATCTTTAAGAAGAAGACGGACGTGGACGGTAATGTCACCGTCTATGAAGCTCGACTTGTGGCGAAGAGTTTTTCACAAGTTCAAGGAGTTGACTACGATGAGTTTTTCTCATCCGTAGCGATGCTTAAGTCCGTCAGAATCATGTTAGCATTAGCTGTATTTATGAAATCTGGCAAATGGATGTCAAAACGAGTTTCCTTACCAGTTTTCGTAAGGAAAGGTTGTATGTGATACAATCAGAAAGTTTTTGTCGATCCTAAGGATGCTAAAAGGTATGCTAGCTCCAGCGATCCTTCTAAGGACTGGAGTAAGCATCTCAGAGTCGGAATATGTACTTTGATAAGATGATCAAAGATTTTGGGTTTATACAAATTTATGAGAAACTTGTATTTCCAAAGAAGTGAGTGGGAGCACTATAGAATTTCTGATAAGTATATGTTGTAAACATATTGTTGATTAGAAATGATGTAGAATTTCTAGAAAGCATATAGAGTTATTTGAAAAGTATTTTTCAATGGAAAACCTGGATTAGGCTACTTGAACAATAAGCGCCAAGATCTATAAGATAGATCAAAATGCTTAATAATACTTTCAAATGAGCACATACCTTGACATGGTCTTGAAGGTGTTCAAGATGGATCAGTCAAAGAAGGAGTTCTTGCCTGAGATGTGAGGTATGAAGTTAAGACTTAAAGCTCGACCACGGCAGAAGAGAGAAAGGACGAAGGTCGTCCCCTATGCTTTAGACGTAGGCTCTACAGTATGCTATGCTGTGTATCGCACCTGATGTGTGCCTTGCCACATGTCTGTCAAGAGGGTACAAAGGTGATCAAGGAATGGATCACCAGATAGCGGTCAAAATTATCCTTAGAGGAATAAGGATATGTTTCTCGATTATGGAGGTGATAAAGAGTTCAACGTAAAGGGTTACGACGATGCAAGCTTTAACTCCTATCCGAGTGACTCTGAGTGGCAAACCGGATACGTATAGTGGAGCAACCATTTGGAATAGCTCCAAGTGGAGCGTGAAAGCAGCATTTACAATATGACCTAGAGATTTGTGAAGTACGTACGGATCTGAATGTTACAGACCCGTTGACTAAAACTTCTCTCACAAGCAAAACATGATCAAACTCCAGAACTCATTGAGTCTTAATCACATGATGATGTGAACTAGTTTAATGACACTAGTAAACTCTTTGGATGTTGGTCACATGGCGATGTGACGTATGAGTGTTAATCACATGGCGATGTGAACTAGATTATTGACTCTAGTGCAAGTGGGAGACTGTTGGAAATATGCCCTAGAGGCAATAATAAATTAGTTATTATTATATTTCCTTGTTCATGATAATCATTTATTATCCATGCTATAATTGTATTGATAGGAAACTCAGATACATGTGTGGATACATAGACAACACCATGTCCCTCGTAAGCCTCTAATTGACTAGCTCGTTGATCAATAGATGGTTACGGTTTCCTGACCATGGACATTGAATGTCGTTGATAACGGGATCACATCATTAGAGAATGATGTGATGGACAAGACCCAATCCTAAGCCTAGCACAAAGATCGTAGTTCATATGCTAAAGCTTTTCTAATGTCAAGTATCATTTCCTTAGACCATGAGATTGTGCAACTCCTGGATACCGTAGGAATGCTTTGGGTGTACCAAACGTCATACCGTAACTGGGTGGCTATAAAGGTGCACTACAGGTATCTCCGAAAGTGTCTGTTGGGTTGGCATGAATCGAGACTGGGATTTGTCACTCCGTGTGACGGAGAGGTATCTCTGGGCCCACTCGGTAGGACATCATCATAATGTGCACAATGTGATCAAAGAGTTGATCACGGGGTGATGTGTTACGGAACGAGTAAAGAGACTTGCCGGTAACGAGATTGAACAAGGTATCGGCATACCGACGATCGAATCTCGGGCAAGTACAATACCGCTAGACAAAGGGAATTGTATACGGGATTGATTGAGTCCTTGACATCGTGGTTCATCCGATGAGATCATCGTGGAACATGTGGGAGCCAACATGGGTATCCAGATCCCGCTGTTGGTTATTGATCGGAGAACGTCTCGGTCATGTCTGCATGGTTCCCGAACCCGTAGGGTGTACACACTTAAGGTTCGATGATGCTAGGGTTATAAAGGAAGTTTGTATGTGGTTACCGAATGCTGTTCGGAGTCCCGGATGAAATCCCGGACGTCACGAGGAGTTCCGGAATGGTTCGGAGGTAAAGATTTATATATGGAAAGTCCTGTTTTGGTCACCGGAAAAGTTTCGGGTTTTTCCGGTAACGTACCGGGACCACCGGGAGGGTCCCGGGGGTCCA
The DNA here is from genome assembly GCF_002162155.2 of Triticum dicoccoides. Lineage (NCBI taxonomy): Eukaryota > Viridiplantae > Streptophyta > Magnoliopsida > Poales > Poaceae > Triticum > Triticum dicoccoides. The sequence continues at coordinate 95,149,034 of NC_041383.1, forward strand.
CCAAGTGGGGCCACCAACCCCGGAGGGCTGCATGGGCCAAGTGTGGGAGGGAACCAGCCCCAAGTGGGCTGGTGTGCCCCCCACAAGGGGCCCAAGGCACAGGGAAGAGTGGGAGGGGGCAAACCCTAGGGCAGATGGGCCCTAAGGCCCACCCCAGGCGCGCCTCCCCTCTCTCCCCCTCTGGCCGCCACCCAGATGGGATCTAGGAGCTGCCGCCACCCCTGGGGAGGGAACCCTAGAGGGCGCGCAGCCCCCTCCCCTCCCCCTATATATACTTGAGGGTTTTGGGGCTGCCAACAGATGAGTTCCACCTCTCCCTGGCGCAGCCCTACCTCTCTCCCTCCTCCTCTCCCGCGGTGCTTGGCGAAGCCCTGCTGGACTACCACGCTCCTCCATCACCACCACGCCGTTGTGCTGCTGCTGAATGGAGTCTTCCTCAACCTCTCCCTCTCTCCTTGCTGGATCAAGGCATGGGAGACGTCATCGGGATGTACGTTTGTTGAACGCGGAGGTGCCGTCCGTTCGGCACTAGGATCTCCGGCGATTTGGATCACGACGAGTACGACTCCTTCAACCCCGTTCTCTTGAACGCTTCCGCTTAGCGATCTACAAGGGTATGTAGATGCACTCTCCTTCCCCTCGTTGCTGGTTTCTCCATAGATAGATCTTGGTGACACGTAGGAAAATTTTGAATTTCGGCTACGTTCCCCAACAATAACTTAATTACAAACTCTGTGATAACTTATGGCTCGGGAGGAAAAGTGTTTGAAAACATAACAGGTAAGTTCTGTATAAAGAACATGGTAAAGTATGCACAACAAAGTTGATAACTCACATACAAACACCGTGGTAACTTTTGTGACCCCAAAAAATCTTCATCAAACAACGTGTTTGATGAAATATCCCCCTGGTAACTTTTTATGTGAATAACATGGTAATTCAAACATCGCATACCAGATAACTTATGTACCTCGGTACTTACAACTTTGGCATGGGGAAGGCAGTGGCGTAGCCAGGATTTCGATCCAGGGTGGTCCAACTGACACAATTTTTTGGACAAGAATACAACATGCTATCTTTTGAATATAGAATTTATCAAAAGCACAAATCAATAAAAGGATGCAATGTCTCCAACCCTCTTCTTTTTGCAACATTTCTATAATACTCGCTCCGTCCAAAAAAAAATGTGTCCCTCAAATAGATGTATCTAGCAACAAGTTAGTGGTAGATACATCTATTTGAGGGACAAACTTGGGACAAACTTTTTCGTACGGAGGGAGTATCTTTTAATCAGTGAAACTCTCAATCGGAGTGAATCTATTATAATCAATTTCTAGTTCAAGCATTAATATAGACAAACCCAGAAAGCAAAAAAAAGAAGTTGAGATTTGCACTCTCAGTTAAGCTTATTCAAACCATGAAAGGAAAAATTGTGAACATACTTGGAAAGAGATGAGAACTTAAAAAGAATAGATGTGTTGACATCGGTCGGTCGGTGCACTTGCTCAGCGGCTCAAGCTGCCGTAAACGCACCCCCCCCCACACACACACCCCGACACCCTGCCTTCGACTGCCGGATGCCACACAACACCGGGAAACCAACCCCTCTACCCGCAGCATGCTGCCGGCCGCCTGCGTTGCCCCGTGCCATGTTGTCTCTGCTAGCTAGCTGTAGCCATTCGGGAGGAATCAGGAGCGTCGAAGCTCAGAATAAGTTGCATCTCCATACATTTAGTCAGGAACGGAAGTTGAGAACGATCAGCAGGCAGATTAGCCTTGTGCAAGTACTTGGAAATGGTAATGTGGCTCCCATAGCTGGCCTATGTTTTCTCTCTCTCTCTCTCTCTCAGAATGCTAAAAAATATTACTCATGGGCTGATGGTGGGCCAAATCCCAGGGTGGTCCATGGACCACCCTGGCCACCCTGTGGCTACGCCACTGGGGGAAGGGGTTGATGAAATATCCCCTCGGTAACTTTTGTGTAATAGCATGGTAACTCATACACCGCAGACCTGATAACTTATGTACCTCGGTCCCGATAACTTTAGCGAGGGGGTTGTTTTAAAACATCCCCCTGATAACCTTCGCGTAAATAGTTTGATCCCCTACACATCGTATACGTGATAACTCACGCACAGACACCGCAGTAACTTTAACCTAAGCTAATAAGAAGGTTGAAGAAACCAGGTTATAACCCAGTAATATATGTGTAAGCAACATGGTAACATATGTAGCACATGCATGATTACTTACGTAGCCTAGTCGTGGTAACTTTTGATCTAAGAAAAAAGTTGTCGGAACATATCAACATGGTATCTAGTCTCAAAGCTCTCGTCGTGACATATTTTTTTATGTGATAACGATTTTTTGATCAGACTAAATGTTTGATTTACAAAACATTTTGAAGTTTTGAAATGGGGAGGGGGGGTGGATATAGGATTACATCATCTTTTCTGTCCTCTAATTAATTCATTTGCACGTGGGGAAAAGGTTAAAGGACCATTGTTATGCCCGATAATTTCTATATAAACAAGATGGTAACTTAGTTATCACAGATGTGATAACTTACTTAGCCTGGGCCTGGTAACTTTTGACCCCAAAAAAAAGTCGTCGAAACATATCAACATGGGATCTAGTTTCGAAGGTCTCATCGTCACGAATCTTTTATGTGAAAATGGTTTTTCAATCGGAGCGACGGTTAGAGCTACAAAAGATCTTGAATTCTGAATTTAAATGAAATAATTGCTGACATCAGCTATTTCGTTTCACATGCATGCATGCATACATGCATACTCTAATCATCAGAATTCATCAGAATATAATTGTTTCCTTTGTTTACTCCTCATGCATTGCGCGTTGAATACCGATGCCTGGGCATGTGAATAAGAATAGCAGTAGTCGTGCGGATCTGTTGCTAGTGACCAGTCGACTGGTCGTTAGCACAGTCCAAAATAAAAACCACTAGTAGAATGCCCGTGCGTTGCTACGGGCTACAATGCATACAAATGATTAAGGTTGTCTCCAATGTCAAAGCTCACTTCTCCCTCACGCGTTCGGCCATGTTCAAACGGGTGCCCAGCAGACTCCTCAAATTCAACCGTCCGGGCCGCCCCAAATCCAACTCATATGTGTGAAAGAAATGTAGTTGTCGGGACTATTCACCATGTTATCTCCAACACGTTGTTCCAACACAAGAACTCCACCATACAACACACCCTTCCCACTCGGTTTCCTGTAGCGGGACTTTTTTGCTGGAACCTTGTCCATTAAAACCGGATGACGCATGTAGAAGATTATAGGATGCAACTCAATTGTATTCATGGGAGTCTATTACAATATATACAGGGGATGTCCTACGAGCCAGGGAGGTGTCGGTGCCGTGGCAGACGTGGTGGCCGGGGCGATGGCTCAAGTACGAACCATTGATTAATGTTGTTTGGCTTACAAAGTTTTATACAATTTTGTTCTTTTGTTTTGTTGTGAACAGGTGAAATATCTTGCAGTGATACTCGCATGTGTTTAGTTGAGAGATTGGCGCTCAAAATGTACTTGTTCAGGATCAGGAACAAAAACTTGGGTGATATGAAATCACTATGCTCTTTGGTCCAGATATCCCCACCTCATAATGACCTGCTCTTAAAAATGACAACATCTATTTTTATACCCAAATCGCCACAACTATCATCATTTCTTCATGCCTTATTTAGGTGTTAACTGCAAAGTGCCCGACCAATAAGACTCGGATACAAAATTTCCCATCAGCATTCGAGCTACCTATATATATCCACATAAAATCGTAAAGAGTTATCGTAAAAGATGCTTTCAAACAGCTGAAACATCGTGAGGATGAGCAATCCTACCTCGAAATCACTCATAAGAAAAACTTCCCACGCATCTTAGTTGATACAAAATCTGGCCATCAGAATAACTGACGCATCACACTTCCAAGTTAACATCTAGATTCGTCACATGATCCATCACAACTATCATTCTAGATAAAATCTAAACCAATGGCAAAAAAAAAATGACTACACTTGAATCATCTTCAACTTTGAAGTAAAATTAACAATGAAAAAAACACTTACTCAAAAATTTGTATAACCAAAACTGAAAGAAGCCTATACATTGATAAACAAGATTTCAAGATGCAACAAGAATTCATCCTTCAATGGATAATGGACCAATCCAGCATTTGACTAGCGCCTCAGCGCCCTACCCCATGGCAGAGAGGCGACGAGGTCCTGGACCTCGCCCCCGTGTCGACCACACCCACAACCGGTGATCGAATCCGCAAGCTCTAATCTCCCTAGCGCGTGACAGAAAGAGAGCATTCAAAAACTAAAAAAATGAGAGTCCCAATACTGATCTGATGGCTTATCCGCCTTTTATGCTTAGTGCATTCTCTCTCATAGAACATAAAAATGGAAGTTTCAAGATTGAGAAACAGAAATATTGTAGGCTTATAGAGCTAGCTCCGAGCACTGAACTGAAGAAGCAGGACATGGTTACTAAAAAACCACATCAACTATGTCATCTCCACTTATACTTTCAAAAAAAGCAAAACATATAGCTTGCTCAGAATATAAATGTAACCAAGCAGATGGTCCACAAGTTGGACACCGATTCTGTTTTGCACATTAGATCTCACTACGGAAGGAGAAAAACTCTGCAAAACAACTAGATCTGAAAATTGAACTGAAGAAGTACAGAACATGGTGCTGAAATCAAAGCCAAACAAAGGGAACTGCCTGTCAATCCACTGTGCATCCCTCCACACAAATTTTAGCAGTGTACAATCCATAAAGCATAGATGCAGGAATGCTGAAATCATTGCAGCACGCAGGGCGCAGAGCTACAGAGGTAAAAAAATCCTCACTGCCTGTGGCGACGTAACTCGGATGGCAAAAACAGAAATCTGAAGAACAAAAATTTCAACGGAGCAAGAAATCCAAACCAGTCGACTGAAATTTAGCAGAAATGAAGGCCAAAGACAGGGACAGATATACCAAAGAGCCAAGACTAAAACTTGACAAAAGTAGTACTGCAATCTGCTCATGTCTGAGACACGCGGGCCCCAAAATTATAGCAAAAAATTTTTTTACAGCGCCAAGGAGGTTATAATGCAACTTTCCTATTTTGCGCCAAGTGAAAAATAGCCTGTGTATCTTGTACTCGTACTATTCAGGGATGCACAAGCAAACAGATTCACAACATAGTGCTCCTACAGATCAGCTAGGCCAAGATGGATATAAAATCAAATGTAAGTGGCTCACAGATGCTGGATCTGTATGCTGAAATATACCAGGTCAGATGGGGCACATAAGCTGGCAACAAGGACTGAATTAGAGCCCTGCTCAAAGATGGACGAAAGGACACATCTTATTTTATTTCGAAAAAATAGATTGGTCAGATAGTTTGTTTTTGTCGAAAGAGAAGCTATTTCAGCTTAGTCTATGTCCAACTAGCCGCAGCTAAGCCAACACACATGCTGACAGATGTCTTTCAGCCCCGGATGAGCTATTCAAATGATGCAGGTTTGTAACTGTATATATAGCTGCCAAAGCAGATCACGACCAGTGGCGGAGCCAGGAATTATGGATCAGGGGGGCCAAATGACTCAAACTCTTCATAACAGGGGCAAACAATACTATTACATGTATTTTTGTATAAATTGTACACTGTTCATCTACTAACTAC
>NC_041383.1:95154852-95172265 GCF_002162155.2 Triticum dicoccoides
CCACTGTACAGTATACTTAAACAAGCCACATGTGCATTTTGAAAGAACAATCATGCACATTTTCATGCTTATCTATCACAAATGTCAGCACTTATCTTCTACATCAGCAAATAGCATGCCAACTCCCTGTATAATTTGTGCACTAGTACATGATAAATATGAGAAAATGCATAATTTGTGCAAAAATATGGTCCTTATATATTGTAATTAGGATAAATCGAAAAAAGACTGCACTCATGTTTTGTAATATATAAGTGCAATCTTGTCTTTTTGTATGGTGCATGATGATGTTTTTGGACAAGTCTACTTTTATTTCTCATATTTTGGCATACACTTACCATGAAACTTCTTGAAGAACTTGGTCTAGTGTACGAGTAGAGTGCCAAAACACACACAAAAAGGTGTAGATCAACACAGGACCATCGCCTACCAAACTAAATAATTATATTACATATGATTATAGATAAAGGAAAATAGAACCTATTCATTGAAAGCAAAATTCATCTTTCTAAGATTGGGTGTCATCCACACGGGAGCCGGGCAGTTGGAGCAAAGCTGGGGAGACACAAGTTCCTCCCTGCCGTTATTACCCAAGTCGAGAATTCCCATGTCACGGGGGTTGTTCTTGAATCCCTTTGTCCAGAGCACATTGTCATCGGTAAAGTAGGCATGGTTTCCCTTGAGAGCCGGATAGTCTTGAGCAGCAAGACAGAGTGATTGATTGTGCCCAAGAAACAACACATGGTCGCGCAAGCAACTGGTTTTCTTAGTTCTCTCTCCTGACGAAGCACCGACTTCATATATTATAAGCTCTCCGGTGTTCCAAAACACAGATGCCCCAGGCTCGGGTTCTAAATCGCAGTGCTCATATAGTCTCCACACTTGAAGAAGATTGCCCCATGGAGCTTGCACAATGTAAGCATTCAGAAACCGGTCCTCAAGCTCGGGCTCCCATGTAATCATCCTTACCGTAACAACAGGGCTACTTAGATCGAACGCGTGGATCTCTCCAAATGAAGTGACCGCATACAGCAGGCCGTTCCTGTAAATGCAATCGTCATAGTGGGTGTGTGGTGGCAGCCATATCCAACTGTCACCCCCTGCCCTTGCAAACGAGAGCTGGCAAAATGGATTGTGTATGAGCACCACAATGTATCCATTGCACGTATCGTCAGAAAACACAAAGGCTTTATGGTGAAGCTTGCTCCTCAGCTCTTCCGGAGCCGAGACCGATGGCGGACCGTAAACCCTTGCTGCGGAGTGCCATGAGAACTCGTACTTGTGAAGAGCACCAGAGTCACTATAGACGGGCTTCACTTGCTCAATGGTGATCACCGAAGGGAGATCAACCTGTTCACCGGTGATGGGATTGACAAGGTGCATCTCAGATCTGTCATCAACTGTAATGAGCAAGCCTTGCGAGGACCCAATCAGATGCCTGCTGCTGATAGGTGGCCCTGGAAGAGTTAGCTTGTACGTCCGCTTCTCCGCGAGGCTGTAGAGGCAAGCAACGCTCTCGCCGGCAGATTCAGATGTGTAGAGGAGGCACGGCATCTGGGGGCGCCTGTAGTGCCCAGGGAGGAGCAGCCTGGAGTAGGCGGAGCGCCAGGAGGAGCAGACCGAGCCGGCGCGGACGAGATGTCAAATATGTCCGTCAAGATGTCCTGAGGGAGATCACGCGATGCGCCCTCCATAGTCTTCTTGATCAGTGCAGGATGCTTGCAGAATTTTCTTCAGTGAACTTGGAGTTCTTGGGTAACTTACTTATAGACCACAAACCGAGAACACACCTGATTCGAATACGCGAAGAAGTGGATTGGATTTGGCACTCGGGGATTCTTTTGCGGATGAAGGCGCGGACTTGATTCGAGGAGTCCCACTCGGTTTGCTTCTCAGAATCCTCCTATTTCTCTCAACCAAAGGGAGAGCGGAAGGAAATTATAGAGCACTAACCGGCGGAGGGTCAAACGTAGCAGATGAGGTCACTCGCCGCAAACATTGTGCTCAGTAACTACAAGTAAGATTTGCAAATATTCATCACCGTCCGTCGTAGTCTAGGTGGTTAGGATACTCGGCTCTCACCCGAGAGACCCGGGTTCAAGTCCCGGCGACGGAACATTTTTTGTTCCCACGCCACTTTCAACATATCATACAAGTTCCATTTTCAAATGGCTAATATTCCAGTCTCAGTTTTAGCACTTTTAACTTTAACCGTTCACAGTTGGAATATGAATATTTGCACCAACGTATCATACAAGTTCCATTTTAACTTTAATTGTTAACAATTGGAATATGAATTTTTGCACCAGCATATCATACATTCATTTTTTAACTTTAATAGTAAAACAATTGGAATATGAATATTCCGGGGAAATTGTTGAATACGTGATGTGTGTGAGAGTTTGAGGCCATAACCAAGAACAAATCCCTCGTGAGCTTTAGGAGAAAATCCAGTTCTACGGTGCTTGTCAAGAACAAACCGTTTGGACGCGAAAACTCTAAAATATCCAACTTGGGGCTTTCTACTACGAAGTTCATATGCCACCTTCTTGAGGAGCTCGTGGAGGTATAGTTGATTGATGGCGGTGCGCATGGTGTTGATGGCATCGGCCAAAAGCATATGTGCGCATTATACTCGTCGAGCATAGTGTACCATCACGGTCAATGTTTCATTTTCCTCTCCATAACTCCATTTTGTCGAGGGGTACAGGCGGTGGAAAGCTTGTGGTTGATCCCTTTTTCATCGAGGAAGACGTAAATATTGGTGATCTTGAACTTCGTCCCATTATCACTTCAGACTTTCTTGATCTTGACCTAAATAGTATGGCTTTGACCTTTTCTTACAAAAGTCTTGAATGTGCCTTGGGTTTTACCTTTATCATCCCAAAAAATACCGAAATGAATATAGAATAATCATCAATTATTATGAGACAAAATTTTCGGACATATGTTCTACCTTGTTTTATGCACATTTGTAAGGATACACAATGGACTCGGATGATGAGTTTATTTACAACAAGTTATTCGATTCGCTGTCATCTGACGATTGTGATGGCGGCTACAAGTTGATGATGATGACGATCTCCTCAGAGAAATGGAGAAGAAAGAGGAGCATTATGTCAACTTTAGGGGTTTTCACACCCAGAGGATAACTGTTCGTTGAGCTATTGTTTGTGGACATGCAAATATGTGGGATCCTGAGACATTGTGAGAGGTGATAATTGCATGTCTGATCATGCACAACAAGATTATGGTCGTCCAGAGAGGTCGGACGGCTAGATAAGGTTAGGTTTTCTTTTTTCTTTTTTGGAAAGTTAGATAAGTCTTGTTTTAATAAAGACACTCAAAGCGTATCTTAAATTTGATTAATATCGAGAAAAACAAAGGACAGTACAATGGATAGACAACTAGGTCACAGGGCATTTGTTTCAATCCGAGCGAGTTAACTTTCGCCCTGCACATTTTTTCCGCCGCTCCTAATGGCGACAGTGCCGACTAGAATCATCAACAGCCGGACCGTCAATCAAGCGCTAGCGGATGATAGATGGTTGGAGGACTGTGATGCCACTGCTTCTTTCACCGCCCAAAATACAGTGCATGCATCTTTGTCATGCGATTGCATTGGTGCATAGAGACTTGAATGAGGCAGACACATACAGTTGGCCGGCGTCTACTACTACGAGCTACTCGGCCAAGTCGGTCTATGACTACCTTTGATCGAACCTCTCGAGATCTCCGACGGCGGCATGTATTTGAAGGAGTTGGGCGCCGCTTAAGTGCAAATTGTTTGTCTGGTTGGCTTTGCAGAACAAGTTGTGGATGTCGGATCGACGGGCACGTCATGGGCTTCAGGACCAAGCATCGCCCTGCTTCACGTGCCCGCAAGCGGAGGACAATGTCGACCATATCTGGCCAAGTGCACCTTTGCTCAGGAAGTATGGCACCGCGTGTTTGACCTGCTCAGGCTCAACGTGCAAGGGACGACGCAAAATGACACTTTCTCGGTTTTGGTGGCTGAGGGAGAGGAAGAAGTTCAGGGGAGCGGATAGGAGAGGCTTCGATACTCTGATGACCGCGGTGGCTTGGACACTATGGGAGCAAAGCAACGCCAGGGTCTTCAATGGACAAGATCAACAGAAGCCGGCACTCCTCGTCCCTAACCTTGGGCTTGGTGTAGGAGGTCTACAACGATTTGTAAGGAGTTAACTTAGCGAGTGTGGAGCTAGGTGTGGGTGTGTGTCCCCCGCCCCAGATTGTTCGCATCAGGGACGGATCTTTTATAATTAACTCTCTTTCTTCTATAAAAATATGGTACGCCATTGACGTAGTCTTGAAAAAAAAACTTTCGCCCTGCACTACACGTGGTTTCACCTAGCTGTGGACCGTGAACGGACGCCCACAGGACTCCTCCAACGAACTCGCACAGCGGCGCGCGCCCACCCCTCCCTCCCATTCCACGCGCGCACCCGCCCGGGCCGGGCCGCACCGCCCCCGCTCCCGCTCCGGCCTGCATGCGTGCGACAAGTTCCAAAACGTCCTGCGTCCCAGCTCCCTGGCCATTTCAAGCTAAGCTAGCGCTTATCATACGCGCGTACGTAGCACTACGTGCCCATGACTCCACCGTCTCCGGTCGTCGCCTCCTGCGCGCGCACCTGCTACGAAGCTTCCTAAAGTCGTCGTACACCAACACCGCTCCTGCCTCCGTAGATAGATTCGTATATATATACACAAACAAAACAATGCAAGAATACATATGGGGTGCTAACGTTACTTGTTGCCTGGCTTTTCGTGGCAGATACTTACAGTACATTGTAGTACTTACACATAATCTAGCGGAATTAATGCGTGGCCGATAACCCACTGTTTGCGTGTGTGGGCGGGTGGGTTAAACAAAATATTTTTATCTCCTTCGCCAAAAGAAAAAGACGAAAACGATGTGCATGCGATAGTTTTCCATATGATCCTTGTACGACACTAACTAACATGGACCATTCAGAGTGAAACACAAGGAAACCAACAACTCATGTCATGTGTTTTACAAGGATTGTACTATTTTCATCGTGCGTGTAGCATCGATTAATGTTATCTGTTGTTTCTTGCTCTGGTGGACCAACTGCTTTCTATTGTACCAACATATGCGTACGTAGTTACTTCATCTGTAAATAAATATAAGAGCATTTAGATCACTATACTTTAAAAGTATTGTTCACCATATAGTTCATTCACACGCAGAGCTAGCCTCGAATAAAACATGGCGTGGATACAGTGCTGTAGCTACGGCTGCACTAGCAAATCGATCTGATTTGACCCGCTGCTAGCCGAGCTAGAGAGAGAGAGATAAACAGTAATTAAGAATAACACGATGGCTATTGGATCGAATCAACGCGCCAATCGCGAAAGAATGTCCATGCTTTGGTAGTTTTTCTAAAAATATCTCTACATGCTAATCACGAGTCATAGTATAGATTCTACTCCATCATCCTTCCAACAAGATTTATAAAACAACACATGCATAGACACTCAACGTGAGCACATCTCTCCTACTTCATCATCATAGGGTCCCCCTAACTTGGCACTTTTATATGTGGTTGCATGTTACGTATGATGTCTAACTTGTATTGCTTCTATTTTTGTTGATTGAATCTTGTGACGCCCGGATAATTAAACTACATTAATTCCCTGCTATTGATGCCACGTCATCTCTGTCATTGTAGTTAATCCCGCGTTAGTTCAAAAACCAATTCAAATTTAAAATTGAATTAAAGGCAAACAACAAAAGTTTTCAAACTTTAAAACTAAAATGTTTGGGTTGTGCCAAATAATGCGTACGTAATTATGGAGAAGAAACCACACTTCTGTAAAGTATTCAAATGCACTAAAATAAATAAAACAGCAGCTAACCTATTATAAATGCCCTTTTGAAATTTAAAAATGCAAACTAAATATTTTAAATACCAAAATATATTGTCACGGTGGGCTAAATTGCAACCTCCATTTAGGTACTGGTCTTATAATTTTACAAAACTAAAGGCTATTAAAACTATAATAAAAAAGCAGAAAAAAGAAACTAACAAAAAAGAAAAGAAAAAGGAGGAACCCCCCTCCCCCTGGGCCGAATGGCCCAGCTAGCCAGCAGGCCGCCAGCCCAAAAGGCCCAAACGGCCACCCAATTCCCCATAACCCCCCGACCCACGGGAAACCCTAGCCCGTAACCCAACTCCTCCCCCTGATCCCACTCGTCTCCCCACCCCGCCCCCGAGTAGATCTGGTTCGGGGGCAACCGACGCCCCCGACCCGTCGCGCGCCGTCGCCAACCACCGCCACCTCACCGACGCCGCCCGACGCTGCCCCGCCGTCGCCCGCCTCCTCAACCTCCCTCTTGCGTGGATCCGGTCGGGGGCAATCGACGCCCCCGACGCCCTGCGTCGACGCCGGACCACCCCCGCCAGAGCCACCCCGCCACCCGCCGTCGTCGGCGCCGCCTCCCCGTCTACGCCGCCCCATCCACGGTCTCCTCCTCACCGGCCGACCCCGAGCCCGTTGCCTTTTCCCTACGGCCCCCGTGAGCTTCCCCTCTCCTCCCCTTTCCCCCGTGCTGCTGCTCCCGCCATGGCTGAGCCCACCGCCGCCGTTAGTTTCGCCCGCACGGGCAGCTCGACGCCGGCGACATCTCCGGCCACATCGGGACGAACCGCTCACACCACTAGATGCGCCTCTTCGCGCTCGTTCGGACGAACCCAAGCGCGCACGGATCCGTGCCCTGTGCACGTTTTCCGGTGAACTCCGGCGGGTCGGCGCCGTGTATTTGGTCGCCGGCGGCGAGAGCCGACCACGCTGACCTGGCCTGGCCCAAGGCCACCCCCTGGGTCACTGCCCGGTAGGACCCAGGGGCCCATTTGACCGCGTTGACTCAGGTCAACATGTTGACTGTGCACCCCAAGTCACTGCTAGTGGGGCCCACCAGCCCCAGAACGTTTTTATTAAAACAAAAATTAATTATTAAGATTAATAATTAATTAATTAGTTAAATTAATTAATCCTAATGAATTAATCTGATTAACTATTAGTTTAATTAAACAGTAATTAGTTTAATTAAAGCCTAATTAATGTAAACAGAGTATGACAGGTGGGTCCCACTGGACCCACAGGTCAGTTTGACCAGTCAACACCACTATTGATTGCTGACGTCATGCTGATGTCAGCGTGCACTATTCTGGATAATGTTGAATTATAATAATTGAATAAATTCTAAAAATGATTAAATCTTTTAAAATTAATAGAAAATAAACCGTAGCTCGGATGGAAAAACTTTATACATCAAAGTTGCTCAGAACAACGAGACGAATCCGAATGCGCGGTCCGTTCGTCCGCCACACATCCCTAGCATAGCGAACACACAACTTTCCCCCTCTAGTTCATCTGTCCAAAAACACGAAACACCGGGAATACTTTCCCGGATGTTTCCCCCCTTCGCCGGAATGACCTCCTACCGCGTTAGGGCACACCTAGCACCGCGTATTACCTCGTTATGTTTTGTGTTGCTTTGTTTGCTCCGTATTTACTGTTTCTTCCCCCTCCTCTTCTCCGGTAGACCCCGAGACCGTTGCTGATGCCACTGAGTACGACTACAGAGTTGATGACCCCTCCTTGCCAGAGCAACCAGGCAAGCCCCCCCCCCCTTGATCACCAGATATCGCCTACTCTTCTCTATACTGCTTGCACTAGAGTAGTGTAGCATGTTACTGCTTTCCATTAATCCTAATCTGATGCATAGCCTGCCCTTGCTACTACTGTTGTTACCTTTACCTGCTATCCTAATGCTTAGTATAGGATGCTAGTGTTCCATCAGTGGCCCTACACTCTTGTCCGTCTGCCATGCTATCTACTGGGTCGTGATCACTTCGGGAAGTGGTCATGGGCATATACTATACACTTTATACTGTTACATTACTTGTGATATTGTTCGGAGATGGGGGCTGAAGGGGCAGGTGGCTCCGTCCCGGTAGAGGTGGGCCTGGGTTCCCGACGGCCCCCGATTGTTACTTTGAGGCGAAGCGACAGGGCAGGTTGAGACTACCTGGGTGAGAGGTGGGCCTGGCCCTGTTCGGCGTTCGCGGATACTTAACACGCTTAACGAGATCTTGGTATTTGATCTGAGTCTGGCTACCGGCCTATACGCACTAACCAACTACGCGGGAACAATTATGGGCACTCGGCGTCGTGGTATCAGCCGAAGCATTTCGTGACGGCAGCGACTGAGCGGCGCGCGCTGGATTGGACTAGAACGCCTGCTAGGCTAGGTCTGCTTTCGGCCGCCCTTGCAACGCGCAGGTGTGCTAAGGGCGATGGGCCCAGACCCCTGTGCGCTTAGGTTTTAGACCGGCGTGCTGACCTCTCTGTTATGCCTAGGCGGGGCTGCGACGTGTTGATCTTCCTCGGCCGGGCATGACCCAGAAAAGTGTGTCCGGCCAAATGGGATCAAGCGTGTTGGGTTATGTGGTGCACCCCTGCAGGGAAGTTAATCTATTCGAATAGCCGTGATCTTCGGTAACAGGACGACTTAGAGTTGTACCTTGACCTTATGACAACTAGAACCGGATACTTAATAAAACACACCCTTCCAAGTGCCAGATACAACCCTGTGGTCGCTCTCTAACAGGGCTACGAGGAGAGGATCGCCGGGTAGGATTATGCTATGCGATGCTACTTGGAGGACTTCAGTCTACTCTCTTCTACATGATGCAAGACGGAGGCTGCCAGAAGCGTAGTCTTCAACAGAATTAGTTATCCCCCTCTTATTCTGGCATTCTGCAGTTCAGTCCACCGATATGGCCCTTTACACATATACCCATGCATATGTAGTGTAGCTCCTTGCTTGCGAGTACTTTGGATGAGTACTCACGGTTGCTTTTCTCCCCCCTTTTTTCCCCTTTCCTTTCTACCTGGTTGTCGCAACCAGATGTTGGAGCCCAGGAGCCAGACGCCACCGTCGACGACGACTCCTACTACACCGGAGGTGCCTACTACTACGTGCAGCCCGCTGACGACGACCAGGAGTAGTTTAGGAGGATCCCAGGCAGGAGGCCTGCGCCTCTTTCGATTTGTATCCCAGTTTGTGCTAGCCTTCTTAAGGCAATCTTGTTTAACTTATGTCTGTACTCAGATATTGTTGCTTCCGCTGACTCGTCTATGATTGAGCACTTGTATTCGACCCCTTGAGGCCCCTGGCTTGTATTATGATACTTGTATGACTTATTTATGTTTTAGAGTTGTGTTGTGATATCTTCCCGTGAGTCCCTGATCTTGATCATACACATTTGCGTGCATGATTAGTGTATGATTGAATCGGAGACAGACACATGGTCGCGCAAGACAGAGTGATTGATTGATTGTGCCCAAGAAACAACACATGGTCAAGAAACAACACATGGTCGCGCAAGCAACTGGTTTTCTTAGTTCTCTCTCCTGACGAAGCACCGACTTCATATATTATAAGCTCTCCGGTGTTCCAAAACACAGATGCCCCAGGCTCGGGTTCTAAATCGCAGTGCTCATATAGTCTCCACACTTGAAGAAGATTGCCCCATGGAGCTTGCACAATGTAAGCATTCAGAAACCGGTCCTCAAGCTCGGGCTCCCATGTAATCATCCTTACCGTAACAACAGGGCTACTTAGATCGAACGCGTGGATCTCTCCAAATGAAGTGACCGCATACAGCAGGCCGTTCCTGTAAATGCAATCGTCATAGTGGGTGTGTGGTGGCAGCCATATCCAACTGTCACCCCCTGCCCTTGCAAACGAGAGCTGGCAAAATGGATTGTGTATGAGCACCACAATGTATCCATTGCACGTATCGTCAGAAAACACAAAGGCTTTATGGTGAAGCTTGCTCCTCAGCTCTTCCGGAGCCGAGACCGATGGCGGACCGTAAACCCTTGCTGCGGAGTGCCATGAGAACTCGTACTTGTGAAGAGCACCAGAGTCACTATAGACGGGCTTCACTTGCTCAATGGTGATCACCGAAGGGAGATCAACCTGTTCACCGGTGATGGGATTGACAAGGTGCATCTCAGATCTGTCATCAACTGTAATGAGCAAGCCTTGCGAGGACCCAATCAGATGCCTGCTGCTGATAGGTGGCCCTGGAAGAGTTAGCTTGTACGTCCGCTTCTCCGCGAGGCTGTAGAGGCAAGCAACGCTCTCGCCGGCAGATTCAGATGTGTAGAGGAGGCACGGCATCTGGGGGCGCCTGTAGTGCCCAGGGAGGAGCAGCCTGGAGTAGGCGGAGCGCCAGGAGGAGCAGACCGAGCCGGCGCGGACGAGATGTCAAATATGTCCGTCAAGATGTCCTGAGGGAGATCACGCGATGCGCCCTCCATAGTCTTCTTGATCAGTGCAGGATGCTTGCAGAATTTTCTTCAGTGAACTTGGAGTTCTTGGGTAACTTACTTATAGACCACAAACCGAGAACACACCTGATTCGAATACGCGAAGAAGTGGATTGGATTTGGCACTCGGGGATTCTTTTGCGGATGAAGGCGCGGACTTGATTCGAGGAGTCCCACTCGGTTTGCTTCTCAGAATCCTCCTATTTCTCTCAACCAAAGGGAGAGCGGAAGGAAATTATAGAGCACTAACCGGCGGAGGGTCAAACGTAGCAGATGAGGTCACTCGTATACGATTTGAAGAGGGGAGATCTATGCCGCACGCGCGTTAATTGGGCGGCCACCCGGGCCAAGGACCGTCGCATCGCATGTTCATACCAACGTTCCGGTTGATGACGGTCTGTCCACATAGCATTTAACATTACTCCTTCGAATACCATCCACACGTTATTTGGGACGTGGCTAGATGGAATAGAGTCAGAAACGGCGAGACATATCCGTGTAGGAGTATGTGTTTTATTTTGGGCAGTATGGAACTGCAGGAATGATTTGATTTTTAACAGAACAACACATATTCATTTCTTAGAGGTTATTTTTCGGGCTACTGCACTGATCCATATGTGTTCGCTACCCACTCCTACGGATGCCAGGGAGCGTATGGTTACAGGGTTTATCCAGTGAGAGACGGTAGCTCGGGTTATTTTCAACCGGTTTGGATAACGGTCATGTAATAGGATAGATGTTTAGTTTCCTATTCGTTTTTTGCCTGCTGGTTGTGGCTATCCTGTTTTTTTATTTCAGCTCTTTGTGAGCATTTTTACTTTTTTCCGACATGGAGACTTTGTGGAACCTTTTAATTTTTATTAATATGGCCGTATGCATATTTCTGATGCAGAGGCCGGGGATAACCTCCTTTTTGAAAAATCATCTCATCTCGTCTAATGAGTGAGGCACTCTAACCAGTAAACCCCGAGGTTAAGCTCAACTTTACGTTAATTAATCCTAAAGATACGTGCACCATCAGCCTCATGTTCAGTCGCACCATACTCCTACATACATACATACTCTTCTCTGGTCTGAAGGCAAGGCAGCAGGACGTACAAGCCAAGAGCGGGCGACGCTACCAGCTAATAATACGGGCTACCAGTGCCTCGAGGAGACCATCCACGGTCCCCCGGGAGCCCCTCGCCGCGACGATCACGGGCACCGCCGGCGTCGTATCCCGTCCGGGCGCCGCCGCCGCCGCCGCACCGGGGCAAGAACCTGGGCTGCTCGTCGAACCGGCGCTGCCTCGCCTCCCGCTGCAGCCAGTGCGGCTTCCGCTTCCGCTTCTTGTTCTGCCTCTGCCCGGCCTCCTCCTCTTCCGGCGGCGGCTCCTGACGCCGCCGCGGCGGGCTCCAGGCAGGCGGGGAGGAGGAGGAGGAGGAACCGGCGGCCGACAAGCTCTGCCGCTTGCGCGCGTATCCGTGCAGCAGCTGGGTGATCTCCGCCTTGATGCCGGTGCGGTGCGCGATCTCGACGTGCTCGTCCACCGCCCTCCACGACAGTATCAGGGCGTTCACCTGCCTCGCCATGGCCTGGTTCTGTCCATCCAAGGCAAAACCCCATGGAGCCAGATCAGTTGAAAGCTTGCTTATAGCGAAATGATATGATGTACAGTAGTATTTTTTTTTTCGAAACGGAGGCAAAAGATTTGCCTCATCGATTAATTAAGCAGAAGAGAGTTGCCCGGTTAATTACTGGAAAACCGGGCAAAAACCAATACAAACCTACCACACGAGGACTACTCACAGAACAAGCAACCCCATAAGTGCATGATCAGCCCGACAACCCAACACATAACGACTACCAACCCCCACACAACAACATCGCAAAGAACCATCCAACGAGAGAATCTCAGACGAAGACCACGAGGACCACCAAGACCATCGAGACAAGCCGCACAATAAGGACAATCAAAAGACTGCCATCAAGCAGTTGCGGACGCCATTCCTGTGGCGCCACTCTTCTTTCTTTGGTTTCTGATAGCCTCCTCCACAATCGCCTTGCCAGATCCAGGCCTAGCCGCATCTAAACGTTTGAGCAAGCTGTGAATCTCTAACTCGAAGAGAATCTCATCGACCTTTTCACGCACAGACATCACGTGCCCAACGGTCACGTGTGAGTTGGTGACCGAAACATCCGCCGTCCACAAAGGCGAGCGACTGGCTGGGCTCCAAAGGGTCAGACGCTAACATACCGACCGCCTCAACATCATCAATCACAGAAACCACTGAGACGACAACATCGCCCACAGGAACCACTGACACAATTGCCTCAGGCACCTCCACTTGCTCACGTGACAGAGGCGAAACATGCCCCTCACACAAGATCACTAATGAGTCCGCCTCCAAGCGCTCCACAGACAAAGGCAAAACAGGGCTCAGACATAGCTCCTGTAGGTCGGGCATGATCTGTAGAACCGGAGACTCGAGCATGGCGCTGGGCTCGCCCTCAATGGTAGGCAGCACAGGAGACAAGGTCGATAGTGACGATGCATTGTCCCCAACACGAGGAGAGAAACATCCATATAGCTCTTGGCTTCCTTCCTCCATGGTGGCAACACCGGCCACACCAGGAGGGCATGACATCAGAGGGCATGACATCAGACTGGTTGACAACATAGCCGGCCCTAAGGAGAGCTTGTCCAGAGCAGCCTCCGCCCTCTCCAGAAAGCTCCCAACCCACGTCATCCAACCTTGCAGCTGCGCGATTTGATCAGCCAGAACAGACTGCACATCAGGCTGGGTGGCCGAGCCACCGGTAGCAGAGGCGACAGACGCCCAAGACCCATGACGAAACGCCTTGGATGGTAGTGCGGATTTCATTGAACTCTCACATGAAGCTGTAGCATGACGATGCACGATACCCAGAATTGGTTGCACGGCAAGGCATGACAGCGAGCTTAGAGGACGCCATGGATTACGACATCCATGTGCACGGTGACCGTTCTCCAAGCAACGGGAGCACCGAAACGGGTCTCTACACTCAGCCGCACGGTGCCCACGAACGAGGCATCTGCAGCACCGGCCATGCATCCAGGCAGGGATGGGACGAGGAGCCATTGTCGGGGCTGGCAACATTGGGCTACGCGGACCATGCCGGGGCAACACCTCTTTCCATCCCCGCACGCCTCTGTTACACATCCCACACTCGGCTGGGCAGCGACCGGGGCCGATGCCTTGGTAGCAAGCGGTGTCATAGGGGCCAACTCCTCTTCATTGGTGTCATCGTCGCCGTCGGCGCCCAGCGGGGACCATGACTCAGGCTGTGGCCGCCCCGAGCCAAGAACCGAAGGAGGCGCTGGAAGCTCCAAGCCGTTGCCCATGCCCACGGGAAGGAGCAACCGGGGTTGGTCGGAGGCCGAAGAAGCACCGAGCGTCCTAGAAGCTTGAGACGGCGGCCTCAAGCCAGGAACGGGGTCCGGCGCGTCGTGGCTGGTGATGGGAGAACTCATCCCCTTCAGGTCTTCGGCGACGCGGATCGCGGCAGCAAGGTCCTCCAAGGGGAGCCGTGCGGACGCCGGCAGGGGCGCAGCCAGCATGCCTTGGGACAGCTCTGGCACCTTCTCGGACTCGCCACCGATCTGGACGGAGTGGCCCATCGCGGATTGCGGCGGCGGGGACGAGAACTCCCGATCCAGATTGGATCGAGCAGCGGACGAGGGCGGCTGCAGGACGACGCACGGAGTGCAGCCAGAAGGCATCTCAGCAGGAAGCCACCGCAGCATGCTGGCCGGAGCTCGGACCGGCGAAGTGGTGGCCGACGGACCGCCGCCGCTGAAGACGGGAGGGACGGCGCGAGGTCGCCAGGGCGCAGCTCCCACACCTGATTGTGGGAGGGAAGGAGGGAGCAGGCGGCGAGGTGGCTGGATCCCGGAGCGGCAGTCGTGGGAGTGGCCGGAGCAAGGAGATCCGGCCGGCGGCGGCCGCGCGCTCATGCGGCAACGACCGCGGACGCGATAACACTAGTCACTTTTAGGCCATGTTCCTGATGAGCCTTATGAGTGGAGCCTCGTACAGTAGTATTTACAGCATATATGGAAAGCAAAATAAAAGGTGTGAAATTGTTTTTCTAATCCTGTGAAGATATATATCCATATTTTGATTCAAAATTCACGGTCTAACTCTACTCACATTCATATGAGCTTGACTGGTATAAAGATGTTCAAATTTGAAAAATCACTCTCATGCAACACAAGATATTCTTATTAAGGAAGATATGCGAAGGACAAACCAGAGAGTCCGGTGAATCGCCTTCCCTACTCAATATCTCCTGAGCAGTCTTCTTAACCTTCTCAACATAATCATTCATGAGGGAAAGTGGAGGATATTTGTCGGTCAGATTCAAATCACACGCCAGTTTGATAGCATCAAGTAGCTTCCCATTCTCAATCAGATGGCTGATAGCATCAACTGGCTGCCCATTCTCAATCAGATGGTCGGCCGAGTCTGCACAAGAACGAGTCAGCAACTCAACATAGCACGTGCAACAGGCAAAGCTAGTAGGACAGAGCGCTAAAACTTCACCAACTCTATATAAATCAGCAGTTTTAGGAGTATCATGAGTTCAAGATGCTCTGCTACAATTTCCATGCATGCATGATGACAACAGAATATATATTTCAGCTTGAAATTAGCAGCAAAGTAGCAGCTTGTCCACTTGACATAAGTTATGCATCAGCAGCTGGTGATATTGTATAATATGACTCGGAACTAGTAGCAAACAAATGCATGTGCATGAATAACTCTCAGTTTCGCCACTGCATCAACAAAATAACATGGAGAAATATGTATATTCCTTGCGAAACAAAAAAAAACATTATTATACAAGAGAATGGTTGGAAAATCTGTAATGAACTTGTTTGCAATGCAATTTTGTTTTCCAATTCTTGCAGGGTTTGTAAGGTCCAAACATACCTGCTGTAAGATTTAACATGTACAGCTACAGGTTGGCAACATCTAAACAATAGTACTCCCTCTTGTAAACAAATGCAAATATATTATAAATTGCTAGCAATCAGATTCTTTTACATGCTAGTGTTTGAGAAGGACATGGTACGGTAGAGGTCCAGAGAGAGTGCATGTGCGGAACACCAAAATGCAACATTCTAGGACCATGAGTTGGCACTAAAATGTTGGCTAAGGGCTTGTTTGGATTGCATCCATCCCGTGCCATGCCAATATATTGGCGTTGACTGGGAACCAAAACATTGGCAAGCCCACGACGCCTCAGCCTTCTATCTGTACTGTATGCGCCCAGTTGTTGGCGAAACGCGGGCGGCCGAATTGGTCGCCAATTTTTTGGCTCGCCAACGACGCCCATGATTTGGCAGGGTAGTCCTGGGCAGAAACCAAACAGGCTCCCATCCAAAAACGACACAGCCTCCCAGTCAACGCCAATATATTGGCATGGCACGGGATGGATGCAATCCAAACAAGCCCTAAATGCGAAGAGCAAACAATATCATCCGTGGCAACCCCTGTGCAAGCATGTTCATATCTGAAGAGCAAGCAACATCTAGCACCACTTCAGGGGCATACCACCGAGAGTATCTCAATAGGCCACATGAAAATGACACGAATAGATTTGCCACTGTTATAGTCTTATGCCGATGACTATACAGTAATAGCTATCCAACTGTTTTGGAGACTATGTAACTGCAAAAAACAGAAGTCGTACACAGAGAGGATCGTCATCAAACTGAAGTCTACAGCAAAGTTCATCTGCTTCACAGGACTTAAAGCTAGTTAAATGTGTCATGGGGCAACTTCCACAGGGGTTTGCAAAACAAGCTGAACATCGACAATGTGAAGTGATGACCGACGACACCGATTAATGAATAACAATCCATGTAAGCAAAAACAAAAAGTACTCCCTCTGTTCCTAAATATAAGCCCTTTTAGAGATTCCAATATGGACTACATACGGAGAAAAATGAGTGAATCTACACTCTAAAATACGTCTACATACGTCCGTATGTAGTCCGTATTGAAATCTCTAAAAAGCCTTATATTTAGAAACGGAGGGAGTATATGCTAAGAGGGTTGTAGAACACACTGACTATCTGCATTTGACCACAGCATTTCAAGAAGCTATGATTCAGCAGTGAGAGGCATCCTAGCATACCAGCCATGGAGTGGATCAGCCCAAGGCCATTGCGGAGCTCGATGCAGCTCTGCTTCTTGTTGCGCGGGACGTCGGCGAGGAGATGGTTGATCCCATCAGCGTCCAGCTCCAAGGCAATTTTGTACGAGGCAAGAAACTGCAGAAGGCCCCATACGGCGAGCCGGCCGAGGTCCCTGCAGCTTTCAGGCCTGCCGGTGATCATCTCCCTCCAGTCCTCCGCCAGCCGTCTGGCCCGCTCCAGAGTGGCTGCCGACGGCTCGGCCCTGAGGCTGGGGACGCAGCAGAGGAGCGAGGCGCAGTTCTCCCAGTTCTTGTCGCTCTTGGGCTCGGCCCTGGCCAGGAAGTCCCTGACGGCGCCGACGACCAGCGCGTGGGGCTCCGCGGCGCACAGGAGCGCCGGGAGGAACTGCCGCCGGGCGCGCAGGCTCCTCTTGTTGCCCCAGTACAGCATGTCCGCCAGCAGCGAGGCGTCCCTGTCCGCGCGCGCCGCCGCGAGGTTCCACCTCACCGCCTCCCCCGCGCCGCCTGCGGGGTCCGGCGTCCGGCAGCTGCTCGGTGCCTTCTCCGTCGTCTCCCCATGGCGATGGCTTGGGTACGCCCCCAGGATGGTCTCCTCCTCCTCTTCCTCTTCCTCTTCCTCCTCCTCTGGTTCAAGGCCAGGAGACGCGTCCTCCTCCTCTTGTTCAAGGCCAGGGGACGCCTCCCCCTCTTCAACGGCGTCGTCTTGGTCGGGAGACGCCTCGATTGCCATCTCCGCCCTCCCCTGCTCCCCCTCCTCCCCGGCATTGAGGTCCGAAGGCGCCCGCTTGGCCCGCCTCCCATCTTCCTCCTCCTCCTCCTCCTCCTCTGGTTGAAGGTC
>NC_041383.1:95172406-95187240 GCF_002162155.2 Triticum dicoccoides
AGGAGACGCCTCCCCCTCCTCTGGTTCAAGGCCAGGAGACGCCTCCCCCTCCTCGACGGCGTCGTACCGGTCGGGACACGCCTCGATTGCCATCTCCGCACTCCCCTGCGACCCCTCCTCCCCAGCATTGAGGTCTGAAGGCGCGCGATTGGGCCGCGCCCAATCTTCCTCCTCCTCCTCGCTGCTGTCTTGGCCCTTGCCCCCCGGGTGGAGCTGGCGCTGGTGCTCGGCGGTGGTCCGGAGCGCGGCGGCCTGGTGCGCCTGGAGCTGGCGGAAGCGGAGGGCGATGGAGGACTGGAGGGAGGACATGTGGGCGTCGACGTCGGCCCAGGTGAAGGGGATGGGGATGGGGGAGGCGGCGAGGAGGCGGTCGAAGGACTCCCGGAGGCGCTGCTTCTTGGCGGGGAGGGCGGCGATGGCGGCCTCAAGCTCCGCCGTCGCCGACGCCATCGGAGGCCGGTCGGTCGGGCTCGCCGGAATGGGGATTCCGGGAAGGGACTGGGGTTTTCTTGCCGGCGGGCGGACGGGGTTGGTTGGTTGGTTGGGGTTTAGAGAGAGGGAGAGAGAGATGGTGGGTGCGTGTCAGTCAGGCATTTTCCTTCTTCGCCCCCTGTTCAGTTCCATCGTGGGGCCCACCTGCCAGTACCTGGCTTGTCTTTTACTGCTTGGTTTGGGGGCAGTTGAGAAGAGGGGGTCGTATTGATTTTACTTTCACTGTGTGAGCTACATTTGGTTGGTGGAATTTATGAGACTGGGGTTTTAGGTTTTTGAGGAGTGTGCAACTCCTTTCACTGATATAATATTTCAAGTTTTACTGTATTTAAAACTACCACATACTAGTAGAAATGTTAATTTCTATTCCCTAAAAAAAAGATGGAAATTTCCAGGATTGGAAATGAATATCACATGAGTGAGGCTTTCTGCACAGGACAACCAAAGGAAAGGCTTAGTAGCATGTTTGAGGAAATCTTAACCTGTTGTAGTGGTGTGTAGTGGGGGGTTTTGCCCATGGAATAGTTTGAGATCCCAGTAGATGAAAAGAGATCGAGGAGTACTCATATGGATGCTCTGCTAGAAATTTGATATAAACTGTCAATATGGGAGGTAGAACTATGTTAACTAGAAGATAACCCGCGTGTTGCTGCGCTAATAGGTTGCTGAAAATTTAGGTTGATAATGTTATCATACGACTTGTTATATTTGATTTATGTGGGGTTGCAAAATATATATTGAATATAAGTAGAATGACCTGTTGGGAAATGGTTTTATTGCATGGTTGAATGTTGTGGTGGGGTTTTCTCCGTGCATGGTTGCATGTTGGGGTCGGCCTTATTCCATGCATAATTGTATGATGGGGTAGCATGCTTGCATGTTGAGATAAATAAAGTGATGAGATCACTCTCTTATGTATACTATATTATTAACGGTTTTGCTAAAGCACATCTAGATGTATCCTAAACATATCCATTAATTAACTCATCTCTTTGATTTCAAAAAAAATAATATTTTAACTCATCTTTTTGAAGCTTATCTTTGTGCATGTTATCCTTCTACCATCTAGAGAGGGGGGAAGTAATTCGTCGCACATATGACATGGTTGGTTATGGCAGTAAAGTCATGTAGTTTCTTTAAATGAAATTAGGGCAGAAATCTCTTTTAGAATAAAAAAACTACCACAAAAGTAAAGTTGCGATGTGAAAGCATAATTAAAGAAGCAAAATGAGATTGTATCTTTTTGTATAATGTGACTCCTGTCGTCGTAGTTGAAGCGGGTTAACTGACATTGCAATGTTGTGCGCGTCCCCATCCCCACTCTGCCCGTGTGTTTCTTCCGTCTCTCTTCGCCCCCACGCGCTTTATCATGAACAAATACCCTAAGCACTTCGTTATCAACACAAAATGCAAGGGCAAGGCGATCTTAAAACAACTCTAACAGAATCGCCACATTTGTCGAAATTGCATAATAACTGTCATATGTTGCACAAACCACAAATTACAACTCTAAAAGAGTTGCCATACCTGTCAAAATTGCCATATGTTTAATAATGGGAGCTCCATATTTGGTCTCCGGCCTTCATATTTGAAGTACTTGCACTCCATAATTTCACCCACGTGGTGAGAACGTGGCGGGACGGAAATTTCATGGTAGGTGGGAATTGGTCCCCACCTACCAAGAAGTAGATATCCAACGACAAACGGGATCCCACATGAAAAGTGAAATATGAAGGTTGTGTTTTAGCGATTGTGACTTTCGCTCCACTAGCTCATGAGTCTCCATATTATTTGACGATTGTCTTCATCATATTTTTGTCAGTGACGATTCTACTAGAGTTGCTCTTAGAGTTTGTGTCGTTGGTTTCCTTGCTCTCCTAGAGTTGCTCATAGAGTTTGTGTCGTTGGTTTCCTTGCTCTCCTATAGGGAACCACGAACCAGAGAAAAAGAAGTAACTTCACTACTAATTGAGTTACACATTTACAAGTGGGATTTGAGAAGAGCAACAAAAGTGTTCATCACGATGCCAATTAACACGCTTTAAACTACTTTAGATCTCGTTGCCGCTCACGATTGTGTATGTGATTTGTACATGGGGAGAAGCATCTGTAGGGGCTGGCTTTGGCCTACCCATTGGCTGACGCTGCCTATTGGTTCAGATTCACGAGAGGAGAGGTGCTGCTGCTGCTTGGATCACCCCGTGCATTCGCTTTATTCGGTTTATATGGTTCGGTTTATACGGTTTTTCGGTTTGTACGGTATTAATATTTTGGCAAACACGGTATGAAAATAAAATACGGTTCGGTTTAGGTATATATCAAATTATTTCGGTATGGTTTTGGTATACCATAAAAACCAAAGTTGACGCGAATTTAAAAATGTCGTATAATAATTTCCAAATTTATGACTCAAAACACATACTATTTTATACAAATAGTATATGACTACATGAATGCTTTGATTCATCTGTTGATGGTTATGGACGTGCTTAGCATTTTAAAAGAAGAAAGATGACTATGTTACAAGAAAATTTACGTGCTTAATAGTGAATTTAACTCATGTACAAGAAAAATGACAACTCATCTCAAGAAATATAAATTTATTTTTTACTTCGGTTTATTTGATTAACTGTTCGGTTTTTGGGTATATATCATAAAAACCAAAGTTCAAATCGGTATGAAAACTTCATACCATACCGAAACCAATAACCATAAAACCATAAAATCGGTTCAGTTCGGTTTTCAAATGCACGGAGTGATGCTTGGATGTGGCTTCATCGGCGTACAAACCGTGCACGTGTAATTACTAATTTATCAAGACAAGACAAAAAAAACAGAGGGGTAAAAACAAGCATCATCCCATTTGTTGCGTCTGTCTTCATCGGCGTACAAAAACTCCTGCCAATTGTTGGCAGCCCACATCATACAGTTGTAATACAACCCTACTAATTCGCACTCCCAGCCTGCAGTTTTTATCTCATGACGCATCATCAACTCGTCGTCATGGGCTCGCACTCCGCAGCAGGGGCGTCTTTCTTGTCGTCTTCACCCTTGGGTTCTTCGCCTTCGCCTTTGCTGCCATCGCCCTCTTCATCGTCCGCGGGGGAGGCGTCCTTCATCTGGTAATCCACCTTGAAGTCGTAGTCCGCGTCCATGTCGTTCAGCACGCTGAACTTGTTCCCCTTGCGCCGCTTCTTCTCCGCTTTCTTCTTGCGGGGGTCGAGGATGCCCTCGGCGGTGTACAGCTTGTCGTGCTGCGTGCCACCGCTGGCCGCCGCCTTGCTTCCTTCACGGTCGTTCGCGTCCGACATCGATTCGTCCTTCACAGGTGCACTGTGCGTTGGGGGATCCTGTTCAATGCAAGACAAATATTATCTAGCTGTACTGCTAGTAATATGCAACTTGAAAGTTAACTTGACGTCTCCAAACACAAGAGATACCAAAGCTTGCTTCTTCTCTGTCTAGCAAGAGCCTTTGACAGGTCTACAGTATATAACTTAGTTAGAATTAGAACATGGCCAACCAAGCATATATAGGAACTAAAGTGTACCCTTTGTTCCTAAATATAAGTCTTTTTAGACATTTCAAATGGACTACAACATACGGATGTATGTAGACATACTTTAGAGTATAGATTCACTCATTTTGCTCCATGTGTAGTCACTTGTTTTTTTGTTTTGAAGGAGTACGTAGTCACTTGTTGGAAACTCTAAAAAGACTTAGGGGCTGTTTGGTTCCAGCCTTAGCTTGCCAAGCCAAAGGTGTAGCGTGCCACAACTTTCTAGGCATGCGTTTGGTTCTATACTAATGTTTGGCTTGCCACAGTGTATAGTGATTTCTCCAGTAGGATTTCTGCCAAAAGGTGTGGCGTTTGTTTTGCTCGCCACACTTCTGCGGCGCGCCACAGGTGTGGCTGATACCTCACCTTAGGCGTGGCAAATTAAACCTCCAACCAAACAGGCCATTAGTGAACGGAGGGAGTAGAATACTGTCAAGAAAGGGGTAGCTGACTGCAAAAATCTACAATGATAACATTGCTGTTTTAAATAAAGGAAGACCACTGTGGCTTGTAAGAAATACCTCGAGCATCGCTTCATCAATCTCTGGTGGGGCATTAGATGGAATTTCAATATGACTGAACTCCTCCATAGATTTTAGACCACTAATATATGAAGACTCAGCTTTGTAAATTTCATCAACATTGAATTCACTTCCATCTTCTGTGATAATTACTGCATTGGCGTCCTCCACAACATCCCTTTTAGGTGGCAGTGTAAAGTAGGGTACCTTGCCTAATAACAAGAGGGTTAGATGGCTTGGAAACAAAATAACAAAATAAAAATTACAGGATAACTTGTCTATTGTACCTTCATTCCAGTCATGAATCACTATTTTTGCAGCAGCTTCCACATCCACTATACCACCCTTTTTCAATTTCCCCCTGAGTGTAGCGAGTTTTTGAAGGAAATCATCAACTGAAGTAAAGCTTGGCACCTTGTACAGAGACAGCAATTTCTCGTGTGGGCAAAGACTGAGGATTTCTTTAACTGCAATTATACAATAAGTATGGAGTAAGTCATTGGATAATGCATTTCCAGGTATAATAATGTACTAGCTTATTATCAGATTAGTATCAGCAAAGTAAACTACAAGTACAGTAACTGGGATGAATATAAATTATCAAAAAGCTGGTTTGAGTGATGATAATGCACGATAACACCTACCAGGAGTGATTACATCGTCCATCTTCTCAACCCTTTTGCAGTTGCGAAGGGCTACAGACACACCACTGCTGGCAGATCTGAGCATCACAACACCAGGACAATCCAACAACTTCACCTTCTTGTCTAACTGAACCTCCTGCATTGATCTAGTAACCCCTGGAGTAGAGCCGACATTAACCACACGGGATCTCTTCAAACTGTTGATTAGACTGCTCTTGCCAACATTAGGAAGGCCAACAATACCCACAGTAATTGCCAACTTGAGCTGCAAGCACAACCCAATAGTGAAATTTAGGCACAAGACCACTCTAAAATCAGGAGTAGTTATCAAAATGTCATGATGAGATTAAACAACGTCCACACAGAAAATTCAGGTGCATGTGTGAAAATAAAACTGTCTGTCAATGTTGATATGGCTTCCATGGAACAGGACAGCAAGGCAAAAGGACAAAATCCAATAGCATGAAGTACAAGTGAAACTCCTAAATGAAGCTAGATAAATACACACAAACAAAGACAGTCTTCGATCATCTCTAAAAACATCAAGATAGGATACCTCATGACTCCTGGAATAATTTTTTAGCAGTTTAATCAGATTCTCAGCACCAAGACAATCACTGCTTTGTGGGATATTGCTTGTTTTATCGAGCTTTGATGATTTCCATCCCAGCTTGGTCCTCTGCTCTTGAGTGTTGCACTTGAATGCAACGGTTGGCAATTCCTCCCTTAGATATGAAAGCCACTTCTCTACCGACTCTTTGGGGACAAGATCTACAATCCACAAAAAAGATGACCATGAGATGCAGAAAAACAGGAAAGATCATACCGGTGATAAATTCATCAAAAGCTACACTATACCTATCTTATTGAGAAGCAGCACAATCTTTTTAGTTGGATCGGCCTTCCTGACCATCTTCTCCATGTCAACGCAACGGGTGCCCAGTGGGTCCCTTGCATCAAGAACCTCGAGAATCACGTCGGAAGCTTCGATGACTTTAACCAGCTCCTTGTAGAAGGCTCTCTCCGAATGGTCTGGAGGCACATTCAGCAGCTTTAGCAAATAATGCTCATGCAAGCAGTAGGCCGAAAAACACCGGCAATGGGGAAAAAGAAGCTAACCATTGGTCTTAGGCACCGCTAAAGCAACAGTCTCCTCTGCTGCGTCATTGTCATTAGCCATGTCTTCATCGTCGGGTAATCCGAGCTTTCTCTTCCTAGCCTGAAAGAGGAGGCCACAATATTTGATCAGTGTTCAACTTCTGCAACCAGACAGCATCAATAACAGACTTCCGAAGGCAGAGTTCGCAAAGGAAATTGCTAACTCTCATCATCTGGCCAACAAATCCATCTAGGCAAGCATCTAATGACACCTACGGAACTATGGAAGAGTAATCGTTTGACACTGAGAAATAATATAGTAAGATCATCAACGATGGCTAATAACTTTGTCTTGTGACCCCGGCCGAACACTGAGAAATTGGTGGCAGCACGCCAGGGGCGAAAGTAAGAGGAGAGGCGGGTGGTTGCTTACCCTCTCCCTGCGGGCCTCCTTCTTGTCCTCCTGCTCCTTGATGGCCATGGCGCGGCGGACCTCCAGGTTCTTGAGCTCCTGCTCCTTGAAGGGCCACTCGTTGGGGATCCCGGGGTCCTTCTCGATCTTGCTCTTGCCGCTCCTGCCGTCCTTCTTGGCCTCCTTGCGCTTCTTGCGGTGGTGCTCCTTGACCTTGCGCAGCACCTTGTGCTTCGCCTTGAGCGTGACCCGCTTGCTCTTGCTCTTCTTGCTCTTCTTCGGCATCTTGCCGCCGCCGACGACGATGCAGGGGGTGGGGTGGGGTGGTGAGGAGGAGGAGAGAGCCGCCGGCGGAGGGAGGGAGAGAGGAGGAGGAGGAGGAAGGGAGAGGAGAGCCGGTGGCGACCGGAAGGTATGGATGGCTCTGGCGGCTGGTGGCTGAAGCAGGGGAGAGGTGCTAGGGTTTAGGAAGACGGCGGATGGGCCTTGAGGTACGCTGCGTGTGCGGCCCGCGCTAGGGCGGCACCGCCCACCTGGGCCCTCTACCACCCCGATGTTGGCCCGAACAGAAATGCGCCCGTTTTCCCCTCCCGCAATGTGAGCTGGCCCCGTAGCGTTAATTTGTTAGCTTGCGTTCTTTGTTTCGTCCTTTACTTCTACTAGTATAACGTCCGTGCGTTGCCACGGGCTCTTTAAAATTTATAATCAGTATCTTTCATTTATCATTCCCTCATATTGAGTGATTATGGGGTGCTCTAATTAGAAACACAACAATCAAATATTAGGAAATTTCACCGAACGAACAACAACGAATAATACGATATCTATCAAACAAATAAAATGAGGTCATATTTTTGGTCCGTCATGCATTTCTGTTGAAAAATGCCTATCCCTTTTAGAATCAACCCACTGTTTGCTCGCACGCAAAAAATACATCTCTAAAGTGGGGAACCGATCGGTGCCAAAAAGAACTCAAACTCCTATCCAATCTCGACTTCGTGCTCTTCCACTTCCATTGATAAAGATGGGACGCCAAGGGTTTCATCATGATGACCTCGAGCAGCCGCCGACATCCCTCCCCACATCTACCCCTACCCCCTGCTGCCGCTTGCACTGTCCTTGCTCCTGGAGGGAGCTAGGGACACAATGTTCTTTAGGATGGGCATGACCAGATCCACGAGGAGGCCACATTCTTCCATGGGAACCCAATCAAGCACACCACCCTCCGCAACCATCCAATTCCGGCCTAACAAAGTCAAGATCCGCCATCGATCCACAAATCAGGCTTGCCGCATCCAGGTTCACTGCAAGTCTGCGACGAGTCTGTAGTCGACATCTTGACTTTGGCTATCCCCACGAAAGAATCATCGGATCCTGCTTACTTTTACCATCACTTCGTCTCTTCCCAAGGCAGCGACACCACCCAGCCAATCACCACCACCGCTTGCGGCTTGCCTACATAAAATCATGAGAAATCCCCACGGTGGTGCTGTAAGATCACCTTGGCGACCTCGACAGTGACCGACTGGTCTAAGATCTAAGCTAGCCGCTCTTTGTAGAAACCAATAAAAGTAGGCATGTGACTCAGATTTGTTCTTTGGTGTGCATGCGTTTCTTGCTGCCCACCAGCTCTTGTCTACAACTCGCCTATCTCTGTACCAGCTCTTGGTCTACAACTCGCCTATCTCCATGCTCGAGACGACCAAGCTCGATGCGCAAGCCGCATACGTCTTCTAGAGCTATATCCAGGCCCTATGATTTTTGGATCACTGCACTATGGTGGAGGAGGTGGATGAGGATGGCGGCGGCGGCGTCTGCGGTTGCGCCTCGTCCGCAGCCGTGCTGGTGGTGGTCGATGCGAGAGCCGGATGGCGTCGGCCAGAATCAGGCAGGGGCGACAAAGATTTAGAGGAGAGAGAGAATGGAGGCGATGAGCGATGGGAGGAAGGGCCACCGGCGATTGGGGTGGCCTCAGATCCGCCCTCCATGGCCGCCTATTTCATGGGACGAACACCCGTGCTCACCGTCGGGCTCGCCTTCGGCCGCTGCCTCGCCGACATTCACGACGTAGAGCCCCTTCCTCCGATCCCATTT
Source organism: Triticum dicoccoides (assembly GCF_002162155.2). Classification (NCBI taxonomy): domain Eukaryota; kingdom Viridiplantae; phylum Streptophyta; class Magnoliopsida; order Poales; family Poaceae; genus Triticum; species Triticum dicoccoides. The sequence continues at coordinate 95,181,227 of NC_041383.1, forward strand.
GCCAGGGAGGCAGCGCCATCCTTCATCGTAGAGAACGAGTCCACACTGAGATCCCCAACCAGATCGTGATTGCGCCTCCCCAAACCGTAGCGGCACATCCCACTCCATCAATGACCAACCTATATGAGGCGGAGGGTCAGTGTAGGACGCGAGCGCCGTCACCATGGATGTGGGGGACGCCGTAGGTGGGAAGGAGGCGGCGACGGCGTCTGCGTCAGGAAGATCGCACGACGGTGGCGGCGTTTACTCGAGGGGCTGGAGATTGTGATAGGTGATCAGGTGAGGGCGTGCCATACCTGGATCGATAGCCTTACCATACCTGGTGGTAATTTAAATTTATTACCATATTCGATATTTCCCGAGTTATGGCCTTACCATACCTGGATTGATAGCCTTTGGGGTAATTTAAATTTATTACCATATAATTACCATATTCAAAATTTCCTGAGTTATGACCTTACCATACCTGGATTGATTTATTACTATACGTGGATTAATTATGATTTATTACTATATGATTTATTACTATACGTGGATAGCCTTACCATACCTAGTGGTAATTTAAATTTATTACCATATTCGATATTTCCCGAGTTATGGCCTTACCATACCTGGATTGATAGCCTTTGGGGTAATTTAAATTTATTACCATATTCGATATTTCCCGATTTATGGCCTTACCATACCTGGATTGATAGCCTTTGGGGTAATTTAAATTTATTACCATATTCAAAATTTCCTGAGTTATGACCTTACCATACCTGGATTGATTTATTACTATACGTGGATTAATTATGATTTATTACTATATGATTTATTACTATACGTGGATAGCCTTACCATACCTGGTGGTAATTTAAATTTATTACCATATTCGATATTTCCCGAGTTATGGCCTTACCATATCTGGATTAATAGCCTTTGGGGTAATTTAAATTTATTACCATATAATTGCCATATTCAAAATTTCCTGAGTTATGACCTTACCATACCTGGATTGATTTATTACTATACATGGATTAATTATGATTGATTACCATAAATACGTTGGGTATTGCCGGTCAGACGAGAAAAGAGAAAAACCGTTGGGAGGGACTGGTGGAAGGTGAGACGAAGAAAAACCGGTTGAAAATAAACCGGTTGAAAGTGGGGGGGACTATTCAACCAATTCATCCATTAGGAGTAGAGATTTTCTTTTTATTACATTTGTTATTTTTGAATATTCTAAATACTTAATTCAAAAATTAATTGAGTTCAATCTTTAAAAGGGATATAATAGTGTAAAAAATAGTGATAGCATTAAGAAAATGCTTATGACATTAAAAAAATGTTCACGTGTTTCAAAAATATGTTTGTGACATTTTAAAAAGTTCACATACATTTTAAGAAATGTTTTGTGCCATTAAAAATGATATTTAAAAAATTCACGCATTTTTCAAAAAAAATGTTCATGAATATTTCTAGAAATGTTTATACAATGTAAAAAAATGTTCCCATTAATATTTTTTAAACATTGACATTTATAAAAAATGGCCAATGTGTATTTGAAACAATGTTCAACATGTATTAAAAAAATCGAAACATGTACTTCATGTGTTTGAAAAATATTCAACGTGTTTCGTGTATTGGAAAAATATATATGAAAAAACCAAAGAAAACCTCTCCTGCTCCCTGACTCGGTGACTCCCTCTCCTTGGTCTTATCGACTGTATGGACATACAGGAGAATTGGAGTGGGACTTTTTAAACTTTGAAACTTTTCTCAAATTTGCTAGAATTGCAATGGCACCTATCGAATTAACCCAGAAAAACAAACTCAACTTAGAGCAACCCCATACGTTCATGCCTCTCATTGTACACACCAATTTGTTTTTTTTTCTTTAATAATAGGAAATTTGTGTCAATACCATTAGTCCCTCCTCAAATCTTACCATCATATTGTTTCTTGGTAATAATAATAGAAATTTGCACGCTCCAAGCACATCCGAGCATCTTAGAAGCCTAAAAAATTCAGATTTTTTTTGCTATTTTTTTGAACTTACTGTTCATCAAGAGGAGCCTGGGCGGGCTCATCTTTTTTTTTCGAAAAGGGCCTGGGCTCATCTGTGGATTACCAATGCAATTTACCTTGTCAAGCAATTAAATACACATCGCTTCCCTCAACAGATTCTGCGAACCAAATGTCAGGCATTCTATGTACCTTATGGCAGCTACATCTACATCTACCATGAACAAACGTGTTCAGTAACCGTGGTTGCAAGAACCCTCCCTATGCATCGCCCTGTGATTCCATCTGCACCATAAACCTTTCCACATCCGTCCACCAGTCAGTATCGTCACAGCCGCCATCCTCCTGTGATACACACACACACATCAGGGATCGTGACTTCGACCGACCAACTTGGGGCAGCAAAAGCGAGTAGTGACACAAACTACTAACCAAGTTACAAGATGCAGGAGGAGCATGATCGACATTCTCGACACTGTCAGCAAACTTCACCGCTTCTTCCCACCAACCAGGATCCTCCTCCACCTCCCCGCTCCCCATAACAGAGTTACCATCGTTTCCGCCGCCTTCCATATTGAATTCCACAACATTCCCTTGATAATCTCTCTGGGCCGATCCGGCTATGGAGGTGGTGAGCTCAGGAATCGCATCCAAGGGTACGGCACGCAGTGGAGAACGGTACCCTGTTCATTCCAAAGCACTCATGTTAAGAGGAAATGATTATAGTGAAAAATGGGAGTTACTGGAACAATCGATGTTCCTTTCTTACCTCGACAATCAGGGTCATAACACTTCTGGTAATACGCAGCTCTTTGGAAATCCACAATGTACATAACTGGTGCACCGTCAGTCAGGATTAGTGATTAGCTAATATGCTAACATGAAGCAGTGACAAACTTCAGAAAACACACCTACATGTGCAGGCAATTTTGCTTGCAAGTATTCATCTAAACTGAAAACATCTAGTGAAGGCTAAAAGGGGAGTTGAGGGCCACATGTCACCGACACGCAGTTAATAATGTTTCCTACTTTGATCATCTTTGTAGGGTTTGTGAAAACTTTTTTGTAAAAAAAATCATTGCAGCTATTATAGGCTAACTACTTCAAGCATCCTCATTAATGGAAAATTATGATAATACGCACTTACGATGATTTTGCAGCAGAGTGAGCTAGCAGATGAACACAACATGAGATGATTGTAATGCTTAACAAACATGTCAAGTATTATTTGGTCAAATATTGTATACTAAAGGCAAAGAACATAACACAAAGGATTTGTTGCAGCAGCACATGGCCATTATACGTATGTTCTTGCAAAAATGCTAACAGTAAATTAAGAGCAAACACATGATGGTACACATCCAAACAACACTATAGTAGCATACACAAAGTACAGTATAAACTTATGGTATTTTCTCAACTAACTGATTATGGTACATTTGCAAGCAGCACCAACAAAGTAATGCACTCCTGTGCAAGAAAGTCATATACAGAGAACAGTAAAATGTTACCATGATTGCTTTTATGCTCTCTTCCAATATGCTCACAGTATCTACTCCTTGACATGCTATAAATCATTAAACCATCTTGGGAAAACCAGTACCAGCATCGAATTTTCCCTGCAATAATAAATAAATGTTTAAGTAGTGATGAAAGAGTAAGACTTGCATTTCCCAGAATGCAGCATTTATTTGCTTTCAGCATAAAATTAATTAAATAAGAGTACTATAAGAAATAATCTCCTAAAAATATATTACAATATTATCTGCGGAAACACCAATACTGTGAAGCCTTCAGCAAATGAAACAGCGCAGCAAAAGTTCAGGATTAATGACCAGAAACGATTCTTTTTTATTTTACTGTAGAGGGGCTTAGGAAGACACATTTCCAACTGAAGGTAGTGTCACATGCATGGCCAGCATACTAGTGTAGCAATGTGCCGTATTCATACAGCACCAAGGCAGCAGCAGCACACAACTAGACAGCATACGCTCAGGTTATGTTGCCATTGAATGGTTTTTATTCTAAAGAACAGGGTACTATAGGCATATTGTGGAACCACGTTCTTTGACAGGACTGCCCACAAACACACATTTCAGAATTTCAAATAGACTGCCGGAGGCAGACAAACCTGTTGAAACTGAGTCTTGTATAACACATAAATGTATGCTAGAAAAATAACCACTGTCTCAAACAAAAATAGTCCATCCAGAAATAGAAGGTGCGACGCTTCTCAAGATTTATTTCTGGCTGAGAATTTGTTCAGCAGTATGTGGATTGCGTGATACAAGATCAACATCATTGGTTCATAGTATAAAAGCACTTCTCACCGATATCGATTTTGTATCAGATAATCTACATATAGTTGGAATAATTGCTGGTCAAAATCATGTGCCTCATATTTCTGGATGAAGGGAGTAGAAGGATATTTGTGAGGAAGAACCAAAAACCTGAGACACTTCCAAAGGAAGCTATAGATTCAATAAAACCGTCCAGAGCTGGAAAAGGAGATCTCCCGTAAGTATATGCTTGAGGAAAATCACTTCGGTAAGTATCAATGGCAACCCGGCAGTTTTTTGCTTGAATCTAAGAATGGCACATTAGAGAAAAAATCATATATAAACTCAACATAGTAAAAATACATCAGTAATGAAACCGCAAATACTCACTCGTGTAACGCTGGCTTCAGTGTCAAAATGTAATGCTTTCTTGCATTCCAAATCAAGTTTGCAGATCAAAAGCTTATCGCAGTCATCATCTAATCTGCAAATAAGTGACTCCATAAATAGTTCCTTGTCATTCTGTAAACGAGTAGAACATCTTATCAGCCTATCAGATGCAATATTGAGATAAACCTCGCAAGTTTGCAATATTGAGATAAACCTCGCAAGTTTGCATGTGGTCAACAGTGGGTAACATTAGGGGTAAAAGATAATGACGCTATGACAGGAAAAGGGAACCAGAGACTGTATAGCATCACCATCACATGAAAACCTGCACCTGTCAAGCTGATTTGTCTGCAAGACTGCAAGCACATAGGGACTGCAGTGCAGACAAAAATTTAATCGCCGACTGCATTTCAGCATTCATTTAAATTCCTCATGCCAAAAGATATTAAAAACTGTTGACACAACCCACATTTCGAAGGTTGCATGAGTTGATACTCGATTTTGATTTGAAAAAAGAGCTGCCTGCACTGGCCTATTTTTAAAAAGCTGGTTTGGGATGAATTCCCAGGTCATTTATGGAACCTCATTAAGTTACATTATATTTGGAAACAGTGCTTCGAAATTCAGATATAATATTAAATTCTTTATTTTACCATCTGCAACGCATTGCCATTTTATATTTTAACTGACAATGCGATAATAGTTTTCTCATGGAATTTCCAGATTTCTTACATGTACACAAGAGAACCGAGTGTCACCCATTTTGGCTAGGTGCATGTCCACACCTACCCACGCGCCTTCGGGTCCTGGACTCTGCGGGCATCTCACGGTTTTCTCCCATTTCTATATAAGAAATCTGCAGGGTACTAGCCCCTGTAGGTCTACTTTTTCTCTTCTGTTACATGTACAGAATGCATCTCTTTTATTAAAAGAAAAGTCACAAGGCCTAGTACCTGTAAACCTAGTCTTTTTACACATAATTTGTACATGTAAACACATAGTTCAGAGCTTCTCTAAAAATATTATTGTTTATATCCCGATCAGGGTGCTCCATCCCGATCGCGTCGGTCCAGGAGAGGGAGACGATTGGGATGGAGCACCCTGCACCCCGCACACCACCTTCCCCTTCGCTTCCAGCGTGACAAACTGCTGTTGCGAGATCTCCGACGGCAGAGCCGCGCCGTCTGGCCAGCAGGAGACCGTCCTGTTTCCCTGCAGCACGCTATTTCTACCTCCATTGGGCAGCAAGAGACGGGCGGGGAGCAACATTACGCGCACCAGTTCGCCCCAAGCCACACCGCAGCGTGTGCTCCATGCGTCTCCCCTCTCCCGCAACGG
>NC_041383.1:95187540-95196014 GCF_002162155.2 Triticum dicoccoides
TAGGTGCTGAAGGGTGGACCCTACGCCAACCTAACAGTGAGTTTTGGTTGCCACATCTCACTTATAGCAGGACCCACCCACCGGTCAGATTCAGCGTCAATCGGTGCTTAATCGTGTGATTCGTGTTTTCTCTAAACAGACTATTGGATACTGGTTGATTTTTGCAAAAAAAAGGTGGTGTTTTTTTTTACTCAGTAGCCACAATTGTGGTGGTTTTTTGCAATTAAGTCATCCATTAAAGCCATATCTTTTGTCTAGCATAAAAACGAGCCTGTGGTCAAGAGCTGCTTACCATGTTCTTACATTTGAAACGTCCAGTAGCCACAAGAAATGATTTTTTCCCAGACTTTGATGAGAAGGCTAAACGGAAGCAACGATTACGAGAGTATACAGCAGTATCCACGAAGAGCTGATCAACAGGTTCTGCGCCGCTGCTATCTTTTGTAATATACAGCTTATCAAGGTTGGGATTGGCTGCACGTTGAGCGGCAATCCGAGAGCAGATCTGTGGAGAAGAATAATATTTCATTCTGGAAGCCACAGGAAGCAATACAGTTTATCAAGGTTATAGAACATGCAACACAATCAAACTCTACCCTTGAACCCCAAAGGATGTGAAAAAATCTATTTCTCTGAACATAAACCCCATTGCCAAAAAAAAATAATTCTTAAGCATATATTGGAAAACATATAGTCTCCATTTAAATTCGAAGTTCTTTGTTTTTGTTTTTCTAACATCAGTGATATATTTTCATTACAAAAGAAAACAGAAAGTGAATTAACTAGCTGAAATGTGGCAAATGAGCTCTTTGCTTCTATGTCTTAATCTTTGACTTGTTCTTTTATTTGTCCCTCTTCCTTTGACTTGTTGACCATGATGGCCTGCTTAGGCCCATGATAGCTTGCTCGGACTTTTGTTGACTGTCTTGACTTGTGTTGACCGCCTATGCAGATGCCATGTATGACTAGGTTGGAACCGTAAAAAAAGGGCAACCTGGTGCATGTAGCTCCCGCTTGCGCAGGGTCCAGGGAAGGGTCCGACCACTTTGGGTCTATAGTACGCAGCCTTTCCCTACATTTCTGTAAGAGGCTGTTTCCAGGACTTGAACCCATGACCTCATGGTCACAAGGCAGCAGCTTTACCACTGCGCCAAGGTTGGAACCGTAGTATAAGCATTTTATTTTCCCACAACAAAAATATTCTAGAATACCCGCCCCCCACCCACCCCACCCCACCCCAAAAAAAGGAAACAGAAACCACACTATCCAACTATTTAATTATCTTGTTGAACAGTGATAGCCATGTTTTCTAGAAGATAACATAGAACCCGTTCATCAAGGGGTTTTCAATCCCTTACTGGAAGAATGAAAGGACTGTAATTTTTCCTCAATACAGAAGAGATTTTGATTAAATAAGTTACCAAGTATACTTCGAGTACTATGTCCTATGTTGTGCTTGCTCTATTGGTGGCTCGCTGCTAATACAATACACATTAAACAGACGTTTCACATATGTACTTCCACCATGTATTGCTTAGAACATTGCTAAAATGATAAATTTAGAATTGTTGTTTGGTTGAATATAATCAGTACAGCAAACTGTGTAGCAATTGACAAAGATAAATATAACCTGCATAACAAGGTATTCAGCAACTGAAATTTATAAATTTACAGAAAGCAGCAAAACTAAAGATTGAGATTGAATAATACCTCAGAGGTAAATGCACCAACATGGGAGTTATCCTTGAATGCAGTCTTTGGTATACGAATGATCAAATGGCGCGAAAACTTTTCTAAGCAAACAACAATAGTTTTCATGTGAGTACCATTAAGCAGCATAGAAGTTCACCATGACAAGAGTATGGTCTATAACAAAGAAAACTAAAAAATATATGGAAATCTTTGGTGCAAACATATTTGAATAATAATCAATAAGTGGCAACTTCAATCTGCTTTCACGTTGTTCTACTTCTCGTAACTCCTTGCTTGTAGAATAACTTGTTTGTGGTGGAAAAGGCATACATTAAGTGCATGAAAACAAACTAATGCTTTAACCATATCCACTCTGATAATATATAAATCTGCAACTTATTTTACTACAACTGTTCTAGAACCGTGACTATAACTTGTGCTCGCCCTGTCCTAGACAAATTACTTAGTAATAGTACTGTTTTCTTCTTTCTTGTACTCTGAATGTTAAATTCTCAAATTTCTCTGTGGAGAAGCCCTGCACCTTGAGAGAAGAATCCAGGTACATCACAACATGATTAGGCTGAGAGCCATGATGCCTCAGTTCAGCATTACTAAGAAGTGGTACCATACAATTTAGTTATATGATTTCCAAACATGCCTAGTGTACACATCTACTCAATAATTATGCAAGAATAATCCTCACATTAAGTTAAAAGTTACAGAATCGCATAGCCACCAGTCAACCAGAACATGCACAAGCTAATCGTATTCATCGTAGGGTGATTCCACCATTCTTATAGAAAGCAATTTTCCAGGGTTAAAATAGATGCAAAGGAGAACAAACTGGGCCACCTTCATTAGATGAGTCTAATTCTATGATCCATTCTTCTTGTCCTTCGATGGAATATTTGTCCTGCAAGGCACTGAATGTGACAGCAACCAATGTATCAACCATTTCATCTGCATCTCTCTTCTGGTTCAGTTTTGCGTTAAACTCGAGATCAAAGTAAATGTGGCAAGGTGAACCCTGTAGCATCAGTAGAGATGTTATAGTCGATATCTAGGTTGTGACCATTTGTGGTAAAATTCAAGCATTAATGTATGTAAACCGATTCATCAAATTTAAACCATAATACTCCCTCTGTTCACTTTTATAAGACCTTGAAGACATTTCAGACAATGTGCAAAACAGCCTATTTTGAGCTGTCTGAAAGGACTTACAAAAATGAACGGAGGGAGTGGTATTTTTTTTTCTCTATGGAGAGTATTAATCCCCTGGCAAGACAGCTTGCAAATAATGCACAAAAAACACTCAGTTTGAGTAAAGTTAAGGCAAGCATAACCTGCTTTTCCTTACCAAGTTTATGAGTTAGGAATTATAAAAGCCAGAGATAATTACGTCCTTACGGACTCTTTCTGCACATCCTCCCCATCATAACAGGGAACTAGAACATGAAATTAAGGTGATATACAGAATTTTCTGTGTAAGCTACCATATAACATATAATTTGTGACCATTTTTAGGACAAAGATATGGAGACTTGCCTCCTGGATAACTTCATAGTGATGGCGAATCTGTGGGTCCATATTATTGTACCTGGAAGAAGACGGTACCACGGAGCAGAATGGATTGGTATTATCAATATAATTGGCCATTTAAGGAAAACAAGACAAAAATTCAAATATGGCACAAAGTAACAGATGATGCAGTTTTATTCAGAGGGCCCAACTTGTTTCGCCCCCTAGTAACAGGAGGTTACAATGAAACAACCAAGCAGAATGAGATGGATAGATATAAGCTATAAGGTATGTATGAATGGAAAGGTCAACAATGTAACAAGGTCTCAACCTTCTCCAGAACTCGTCATATGTAGACACAAGGAATCTTCTTTGCCCGCTCAAGTGATCTTGATAACTGAAGACTTTGGTGTGTGCATGTTCCTTTGAGAACCTTATTGCCTCATCTTGCCTAGGGAATGTAGCCCAAACAACATCCCTACATACCCACAAAAAGAACAGCATTCAGAACAAAACGAGCTCATTTGCCACACGCGAATGAAACATCAACTAAACTAGACACCTGGAGATCAAATCAGTTTGCTTCTTGAGGTCAATGTGGATTTCACGAAGCAGCCTCAAGAGGCTCATCGGCTTTTTCACTGGAACACCTTGTGGAGAACCGTAGAACACAACTGGAGACATCTGCTTTCGATTTCTGAATTTGATCGCGGCTGATGATGGCTCCCTATGCTGGAATGAACCAGGAATCGCATGAATTCACTTTCTCTTTCATGTTTCTTGTAGTTAAACCACAAAATCGAACTTAAAAAAAGGTCACCTCGCTCGCATTTTCCCCAGCTTTCCGTGTCGAAGCAGAAGAGGAACTGCTTCCGCCGCCATCGCCTTCCGCCGAAGGCGTGACCCGCAACTTCTTGCCCTGCTGACGCGGTCTCACCCTGAATGCCGACTCTGAATCCCAATCGAGTCGAATCGACCAAATAAATCAAGATATATTGGGGGGGAAACCAGCCCTTTTTGTAGAAAAAGGGAACTTACGAGGAGGGGAGACGCCGCATTTGAAGCAGGCGAAGAGGCGATCCACATCGTCCTTAGAAGACCCCATCGGATTCAAATCGATTCAAATTCCGTGTGATGATGTTTGATCCCCTTGATAGCTAGGGCTTGTGGTTTCGGGATAGAAAACTAAAAATGTTCGAGGGCAGGAAATTGGTTTCCTGTTAGCACGAAAGGGCTGCTCGGGCGGCGGTTGAAGCCAACCACCGCTCGCTTTTTATTTTTCTTCTGGGCCGAACAAAAGGAGAAGTAACTTCTTTTGCTTGCAGTCCATCTACAATGCAAAATTGAACCAAAAAAAAAACAAGACACCATGATCAGCGTCTATACAGTACAGATAACTTGAAATAGCCACTCAAATATATGCTTATTGTTCCAAGCAAAATAAAAAATGCTCACTGTCCATACAAAAAGAAATACATGTCACTGTCCATACGCAAACAAATGTATGCTCGCTTATGCACACAATGAAACCATAGAAAAGCACAACAAAAATCGTTTGCCATGCGCAGCAGGGTTGTACCTTTGATTTTTGAGGGATAACAGGACTGTCCTGCTGCTTCTGTTCGTCGGCTCGGTGCCTCCTCCTTGCTAGCTGCAGAGAAAGGGAGGGATGCATCAGATCTGGCACAAGGAGGAGCAGCAAAAGAACACAGAACATATAGATATGTCGGATCTAGCAGAGAAACGAGAGAGGGGGGAGGGGGCCGAAGCAGCGCCTCCGTACCCCGCCGTCGGCGCCTCCATTCCCCGCCTCCACAGCGCCCCGCCGCCGGCGCTCACGTCCACAGCAGCCCTCGAAACCAGAGTGTGGGAAGAGGGAGAGAGGATGCCAGAGAGCTAGAGAGAGAGGAGGAGGAGGAGGGAATGCACCTGCAGGCTGCAGCGCTGCCTCTTTTGCTCAGCCGCTCCGCCGCTCCGATCAGGAACCGCAGCCGCCGCCGCCGCTGCCTTTCGCCTCCGTGGGAGCGGCGAGAATAGCGGAGGTTTTGGCGGGCGCTAGGCGTCGTCCGGCCGACGCGAGCCCAAAATCAACCGCATCGCGGGCCGTTGGATCGGGGCGTCGCATAGCCGTTCAATGAGCGCAAGCTGGACCCACGTTACAGTTGCAACTCTAGAGCGTTCTGAAAAAAAACAAGTAAAAACCCAACCAAACACTTGCTTTAACGCACCACCCTTTCCTTCGAAACATCTCCGAGCGAGAACCGTGGATGGTTAGAGCATCTCCAGCCACGCCCTCAACAGACCCCCCCCCCTCTCCCGAGGCAAATTTTTAGCGTCGGTGGCCGAAAATCAGCCCAGTCGCGCCCCCAGGACCTAGTTTAGCGCTGGTTTGGGCCAAATCCAGAGTTGGCGATCCCGCCCCAAACCCAAACGCCCGGGTGTCGCCTGGGGGCGCCGGCAAAAGCGAAAAGTGGCGTGGGGCCGCTCTATCGGCGAGAGGAGGCCCTTTTCCCGTCGTTTCCTCCCGCTTCCCCCCTCGGCTTCCCTCTCATTCTCCATTCCTCCCGCCAAACTCCGCCTCCTCTCTTCCAAGCCTCCCGTCATGTCGCCGAAGAAGTACATGATTCCCCGCGCCGCGACGGATCCCACAGCCCCCACCGTCGCCCAGCCGAAGCAGAGGAAGCCGAGGGCGCCGCTGATGACCCACAAGTGTAGGGGATCTATCGTAGTCCTTTCGATAAGTAAGAGTGTCAAACCCAACGAGGAGCAGAAGGAAATGACAAGCGGTTTTCAGTAAGGTATTCTCTGCAAGCACTGAAATTATCGGCAACAGATAGTTTTTTGATAAGGTAATTCGTAACGGGTAACAAGTAACAAAAGTAAATAAGGTGCAGCAAAGTGGCCCAATCCTTTTTGTAGCAAAGGACAAGCCTAGACAAATTCTTATATAGAGAAAAGCGCTCCTGAGGACACATGAGAATTATCGTCAAGCTAGTTTTCATCACGCTCATATGATCTGCGTTCGTTACTTTGATAATTTGATATATGGGTGGACCGGTGCCTGGGTACTGCCCTTTCTTGGACAAGCATCCCACTTATGATCAACCCCTATTGCAAGCATCCGCAAAGTATTAAGGTAAATCTAACCATAGCATGAAATATATGGATCCAAATCAGCCCCTTACAAAGCAACACATAAACTATGGTTTAAGCTTCTGTCACTCTACCAACCCATCATCTACTTATTACTTCCCAATGCCTTCCTCTAGGCCCAAACAATGGTGAAGTGTCATGTAGTCGACATTCGCATAACACCACTAGAGGAGAGACAACATACATCTCATCAAAATATCGAACGAATACCAAATTCACATGACTACTTATAGCAAGACTTTTCCCATGTCCTCAAGAACAAACGTAACTACTCACAAATCATATTCATGTTCAAAATCAGAGGGGTATTAATATGCATATAGGATCTGAACATATGATCTTCCACCAAATAAACCAACTAGCATCAACTACAAGGAGTAATCAACTACTAGTGACCCACATGTACCAATTTGAGGTTTTGGTAGGGCTGGGCGTTCGGTATAAACCGAAAATTCGGTTTCTACCGTTCGGTGTTTATTAAATTTCGGTTTGTAAAACTGGAAACCATAAATGTTAGCTAAAAGTAGCTAACCGAATATTCGGTACGGTTTTCGGTTTTGTACCGATGTACCACGCCAAGTATTTGTGCTATGATTTTAGAAGTGGCACCCTCTTATATAGGCAGCAGATCTGAGTCATCCCGTCCGTTGGGCGATGTGGGACTAAAGGAGCTGATGCCTAGTCGGCTGTACGCATGCATGCACACAAGGGCCACCAACAAAGCACACAGTGAGATGGGCCTTGCAACTTTGCATGCACTTTGGTCAGGTAGGCCCATGTATGTGCACTTGGTGGCCGATCATGGGTGCGTGCGCGCGTGACTAGGGGGAGACGTTGCTGCGCGCCTACGCCTGCATGTGCGTCGTTTCTTACGCTGATTCAGGTTTCTTTGGTTTTTGTTCGGTTAACCAAGAAGAAAAGTGAACCAACCGATTTCTGTTCGGTTAGTGCACTTGAAAACCGAATTTTGTTGTGACATGAGAAAAAACCGAAAATTAGGTTTATTCTGTTTCGGCATTGGTTCGGTTTTCGGTTCGTCGGTTTTTATGCCCACCCCTAGGTTTTGGGACAAAGATTGGATACAAGAGACGAACTAGGGTTTGAGAGGAGATGGTGCTGGTGAAGATATTGATGGAGATTGACTCCCTCCCGCTGAGAGGATCGATGGTGATGATTTCCCCCTCCCGGCGGGAAGTTTCCCCGGCAGAACAACTCCGCCGGAGCCCTAGATTGGTTCCGCCAAGGTTCCGCCTCATGGCGGCGGTGTTTCTTCACGAAAGCTTGCTTATGATTTTTTTCCAGGGTAAAAGACTTCATATAGCAGAAGATGGTCACCGGAGGCCTGCCACGGGGCCCACGAGGCAGGGGGCGCGCCTAGGGGGGGTATGGCGTGCCCCCCACCCTCGCGGCCAGGGTGTGGGCCCCCTCTGGTACTTTCTTCGCCCAGTATTTTTTATTAATTCCAAAAATAACTTTCGTGGAGTTTCAGGACTTTTGGAGTTGTGCAGAATAGGTCTCTAATATTTGCTCCTTTTCCAGCCCAGAATTCCAGCTGTCGGCATTCTCCCTCTTCATGTAAACCTTGTGAAATAAGAGAGAATAGGCATAAGTATTGTGACAGAACGTGAAATAACAATCCATAATGCAATAAATATCGATATAAAAGCATGATGCAAAATGGACATATCAACTCCCCCAAGCTTAGACCTCGCTTGTCCTCAAGCGGAAGCCGATATCGAAAAATATGTCCACATGTTTAGAGATAGAGGTGTCGATAAAATAAAATACGGACATGAGGGCATCACGATGATTCTTATAACATCAACATATATATATATATATATATATATATATATATATATATATATTCTCATATGATTTCTTATGCTAAAGTAACAATCTATCCACAATGTCAAGTATGAATTAGAAATTTCATTGAGAACCAACAAACTATGATCTCGGTCATTGAAGCAATTGAAATTTATCATAACATAGGAAAGAGTCAATATAAGAGCTTTTCAGCAAGTCCACATACTCAACTATCATTTAATCTTTCACAATTGCTAACACTCACGCAATACTTATGGGTATGAAGTTTTAATCGGACACAG
>NC_041383.1:95196182-95236950 GCF_002162155.2 Triticum dicoccoides
ATATCAGGATGTTTCCAACACAAGGTGCTTGCCAAAGGATAAAATGTAAAAAGGAAAGGTGAAGATCACCATGACTCTTGCATAATGTATAAGACAAAAAGTAAAAGATATGCCCTTCGCAGAGGGAAGCAGAGGTTGTCATGTGCTTTTATGGTTGGATGCACGAAAGCTTAATGCAAAAGAATGTCACTTTATATTGCCACTTGTGATATGGACCTTTATTATGCAGTCCGTCGCTTTTATTGCTTCCATATCACAAGATCGTATAAAGCTTATTTTCTCCACACTAATAAGTCATACATATTTAGAAAACAATTTTTATTGCATGCAACATGACAACTTACTTGAAGGATCTTGCTCAATTCATAGGTAGATATGGTGGACTCTCATGGCAAAACTGGGTTTAAGGATATTTGGAAGCACAAGTAGTATCTCTACTTGGTGCAAGGAATTTGGCTAGCATGAGAGGGAAAGGCAAGCTCAACATGTTGGATGATCCATGACAATATACTTTATTTCGAATATAAGAAAGCATAACCCATTACGTTGTCTTCCTTGTCCAACGTCAACTCTTTAGCATGTCATATATTAATGAGTGCTCACAATCATAAAAGATGTCCAAGATAGTATATTTATATGTGAAAATCTCTCTTTCTTTATTACTTCCTATTAATTGCAGCAATGACCAAAACTATGTTTGTCAGCCCTCAACAACTTTTATTCAACATACTCTTAATATGTGAAGTCATTACTCTCCATAAGATCAATATGATATCTTTATTCTTTTATTCCCTCAAGATTATAGCAAGAAAGCAAAGCCCTTGACTCAACACTAATCTTTATTATATATAGCTCACGGACTCGATTGCATAGAGGGATCATAAAGCAAAACTCAAAACTAAATCATACCAAAACTTTATTCTACTAGATCAAGATATTACTAAAAGGATCAAACTAAGGAAAACGGTAAAGATAGGAGTGTGATGGTGATACGATACGGGGGCACCCCCCCCCCCCAAGCTTGGCAATTGCCAAGGGGAGTGCCCATACCCATGTGTTTATGTCTCCTTCTTCGGAGGTGGTGATGATAGTGTTGTTGATGATGTAGGCTTGTCGTCCATCTTCCAAGGCATAGGCTCACCATCATAGAAAGATGATCGAGTCTCCGGGATCCTCAAATCTGCAGGCAAACTCATCCTCTTGAGTCTATATTCATACTCACAGTTTTGGTTTTGCAGGTCATAGATCTGAGCTTGGAGGTGCTCGGTTTTCTCATGAAGCTTGAAGATGGTCTCCCCAATGTTCTCGGCGTCCAGCTTGTGGTTGTTGGTGAACTCCGCGATCATCATCTGATTGGCGTTAAGTCCGCGCTCCACCATCCCTTGGCACTTGAAAGCTTGTTGTTCCATAGCTTCGAGTCTTGTCTCCACGCTTCCGGTCCTCCTTGGTCCCTCAACATCACGGATGTGCAGCACCCCCTCACGCATCTCAATGGTTTGAGGGTGTTGCAGCACCTCCGCGAGGTAGGGGTTGATGACCTTCTCGAAAAACTTGTCCTTGGGGGCGCTTGAAGACGTCATGGTGATCTAGATCTGTCAGAAAAACAACTCGAAACAAAGACAAAGGATTTTGCGTGATACGGTGGTCAAAACCTTCGGGAGATTGTATAATGAACTGTTACCGACCAAAAGAAGTATCGTGCAAGAAAACAGAGTCCAAAGAGCACACGAGGTTCCCACGAGGCAGGGGGGCGCGCCCTCCACCCTCGTGGATGCCTCGTGTCCTTCCCTGACTACTTCTTATTTTCATATTTTCTTAAATATTCCAAAACGGAGAAAAATTGCTATTAGAACTATTTTGGAGTCGGTTTACTTACCGTACCACATACCTATTCCTTTTTGGAGTCTGAAACGTTCTGGAAAGTGTCCCTTATGTATTCCTCCGGGGTTACGGTTTCAATAACATTAGTTTCAACATTTATTGGATTACCTGAGATATAATGTTTGATCCTTTGACCGTTCACCACCTTCGGATTTGTGCCTTCGAAGTTGTTGATTTTCATGGCACCAGAACGATAGACCTCCTCGATAATGTAAGGGCCTTCCCATTTAAAGAGAAGTTTTCCTGCAAAAATTCTTAAACGAGAGTTGAGTAGCAACACATAATCACCTACATTAAACTCACGCTTTTGTATCCTTTTGTCATGTCATATTTTAACTTTTTCTTTAAACAGTTTGGTATTCTCATAGGCTTGGGTTCTCCATTCATCAAGTGAGTTAATGTCAAATAACCTCTTCTCACCGGCAAGTTTGAAATCATAATTGAGCTCTTTAATTGCCCAGTATGCCTTATGTTCAAGTTCGAGAGGTAAGTGACATGCTTTTCCATAAACCATTTTATATGGAGACATACCCATAGGATTTTTTATATGTAGTTCTATAAGCCCATAATGCATCATCAAGTTTCTTGGACCAATTCTTTCTAGATCTATTAACAGTCTTTTGTAAAATCAATTTAAGCTCTCTGTTACTCAGTTCTAATTGGCCACTAGACTGTGGGTGATATGGAGATGCAATTCTATGATTAACATCATACTTAGCAAGCATTTTACGAAAAGCACCATGAATAAAATGTGAACCACCATCAGTCATTAAGTATCTAGGGACTCCAAACCTCGGAAAAATAACTTCTTTAAGCATCTTAATAGAGGTGTTATGATCATCACTACTAGTTGGAATAGCTTCTACCCACTTAGTAACGTAATCAACAACAACCAAAATATGTGTATACCCATTAGAGGAAGGAAACGGTCCCATACAATCAAAGCCCCAAACATCAAATGGTTCAACAACAAGAGAATAATTCATAGGCATTTCTTGACGTCTACTAATATTACCAATTCTTTGACATTCATCACAAGACAAGACAAACTTATGGGCATCTTTGAAGAGAGTAGGCCAATAAAAACCGGATTGCAATACCTTATGTGCAGTTCTATCTCCAGCGTGGTGTCCTCCATAAGCCTCGGAGTGACACTTGTGTAGGATCTGTTCCTGTTCATGCTCGGGTACACAACGTATAATAACACCATCTACTCCTTTATAAAGGTGTGGGTCATCCCGGAAGTAATGTCTTAAATCATAGAAAAACTTTTTCTTTTGCTGGTATGTGAAACTAGGTGGTATAATTTTAGCAACAATGTAATTAGCATAATCAGCATACCATGGAGCAGTATGAGAACCATTTATGGCAGCTAATTGTTCATCGGGGAAGCTATCATCAATAGGTAGTGGGTCATCAATAACATTCTCTGACCTAGACAAGTTGTCTGCAACGGGGTTCTCAGCTCCCTTTCTATCAATAATATGCAAATCAAATTCTTGTAATAGGAGAACCCATCTAATAAGTCTAGGTTTAGCATCTTTCTTTTCCATAAGATATTTAATAGCAACATGATTAGTGTGAACAGTTACTTTAGAATCGACAATATAAGGTCTGAACTTATCACAAGCAAATACGACTGCTAAAAATTCTTTTTTAGTAGTAGCATAATTTCTCTGGGCACTGTCTAGAGTTTTACTAGCATATTGAATAACATTTAGTTTCTTATCAACTCTTTGTCCTACAAAAGCACCTACAACATAATCGCTAGCATCACACATAATTTCAAAGGGTAAATTCCAATCAGGTGGCTGAACAATAGGTGCATAAATCAAAGCTTTCTTAAGTATTTCAAATGCTTCTACACAATCATCATTGAAGACAAAAGGAACATCTTTTTGTAAGAGATTAGTCAGAGGCCTAGAAATTTTAGAGAATTCCTTAATGAACCTCCTATAAAAACCAACATGACTAAGGAAACTTCTTATACCTTTAATGTCCTTGGGACATGGCATCTTTTCAATAGCATCAACTTTAGCTTTATCAACTTCAATACCTCTTTCAGAAATTTTATGCCCCAAGACAATGCCTTCACTAACCATAAAGTGACACTTTTCCCAATTCAAGACAAGACTAGTATCTCCGCATCTATGCAAAACTCAATCAAGGTTGCTCAAGCAATCATCAAAAGAAGATCCATAAACGGAGAAATCATCCATGAAAACCTCAACAATCTTTTCACAAAATTCAGAGAATATAGCCATCATGCATCTTTGAAAGGTAGCAGGTGCATTACATAAACCAAAAGGCATACATCTATAAGCAAAAGTACCGAAAGGGCAAGTAAAAGTTGTCTTTTCTTGATCCTCTTTTGACGCAGGTATTTGAGAGAAACCAGAGTAACCATCTAGAAAGCAAAAATGTGTATGTTTGGATTCTAGCATTTGATCAATAAAAGGCAGCGGGTAATGATCCTTTTTAGTAGCTTTATTTAATTTGCAGAAATCAATTACCATCCTATAACCTGTAACAATTCTTTGTGGGATCAATTCATCTTTATCGTTGGGAACGATAGTAATGCCTCCCTTCTTAGGGACACAATGGACATGACTTACCCACTGACTATCAGCAACGGGATAAATTATACATGCCTCCAGGAGCTTTAGTATTTCTTTTCTTACCACGTCTTTCATCTTAGGATTTAACCGTCATCGGTGATCAACAACTGGTTTGGCGTCTTTCTCCAATTTTATTTTGTGTTGGCATAGAGTGGGACTAATGCCCTTAAGATCATCAAGAGTACATCCAATAGCAGCACGGTGCTTCTTCAGAGTTTTCAATAATTTCTCCTCTTCTTGCTCTGAAAGTTTAGCACTAATAATAACAGGATATATCTTCTTTTCATCAAGATAAGCATATTTAAGAGTATCAGGTAATGGTTTAAGCTCAAACACGGGATCACCCTTGGGTGGAGGAGGATCCTCTAGGATTTCAACAGGCAAGTTGTGTTTCAAAATAGGTCCCTGTTTAAAGAATACTTCATCTATCTCCCTTCTTTCATTCATAAACATATCATTTTCATGGTCTAGCAAATATTGTTCTAAAGGATCATTAGGAGGCACAACAATAGAAGCAAGACCAATAATTTCATCCTTACTAGGCAATTCTTTATCATGGGATTGTCTATGAAATTTAGCAAAATTAAACTCATGAGACATATCCCCCAAACCAATAGTAACAACATCCTTTTTGCAATCTATCTTAGCATTAACAGTATTCAAGAAGGGTCTACCAATATAATGGGACAAAAGTCATCTTGTGGGGAACCAAGAACAAGAAAATCAGCAGGATATTTAACTTTCCCACACAAGACTTTAACATCTCTAACAATCCCAACTGGTCAAATAGTATCTCTATTGGCAAGCTTAATTGTAACATCAATCTCTTCTATTTCAGTAGGTGCAATATAATGCATAATTTCTTTGTATAAGGAATGAGGTATTGCACTATGATACGTCTCTCTCGTATCTATAATTTTTGATTGTTCCATGCCAATATTATTCAACTTTCATATACTTTTGGCAACTTTTTATATTATTTTTGGGACTAACATATTGATCCAGTGCTCAGTGCCAGTTCCTGTCTGTTGCATGTTTTTTGTTTCGCATAAACCCAATATCAAATGGAGTCCAAACAGGATAAAAATGGACGGAGATTTTTTTGGAATATTTATGATTTTTGGGAAGTAAAATCAACGCGGAACAGTGTCCGGGGTGGCCACGAGACAGGGGGGCGCGCCCACCCCCCCTGGGCGCGGCCTGGGCTCTCATGGGCCCCCTGTAAGGCGGTTGATGCTCTTCTTTTGGCAGAAGAAAGCTAATTTTACGAGAAAGATCTGGGCGAAAGATTCACTCCAATCGGAGTTACGGATCTCCAGATATAAAGGAAACGGTGAAGGGGTAGAATCTGAGAACGCAAAAACAAAGAGATAGATCCAATCTCGGAGGGGCTCTCGCCCCTCCCATGCCATGGGAGCGAGCCAAGGACCGGAGGGGAAACCCTTCTCCCATCTAGGGAGGAGGTCAAGGAAGAAGAAGAATAAGAAGGGGGGCTCTCTCCCCCTTGCTTCCGGTGGCGCCGGAACGCCGCCGGGGGCCATCATCATCACCGCGATCTTCACCAACAGCGCCGCCATCTTCACCAACATCTCCACCAACTCTTCCTCCCTCTATGCAGCGGTGTAACCTCTCTCTTACCCGCTGTAATCTCTACTTAAACATGATGCTCAACGCTATATATTATTCCCCAATGATGTATGGCTATCTTATGATGTTTGAGTAGATCTGTTTTGTCCTATGGGTTAATTGATGATCGTGATTGGTTTGAGTTGCATGTTTTATTATTGGTGTTGTCCTATTGTGCCCTCCGTGTCGGGCAAGCGTGAGGGATTCCCGTTGTAGGGTTTGCAATATGTCTATGATTTGCTTATGGTGGGTTGCGTGAGTGACTGAAACACAAACCCGAGTAAGTAGGTTGTTGGTGTATGGGATAAAAGGGTACTTGATACTTTAATGCTCTAGTTGGGTTTTACCTTAATGAATCTTTAGTAGTTGCGGACGCTTGCTAGAGTTCCAATCATAAGTGCATATGATCCAAGTAGAGAAAGTATGTTAGCTTATGCCTCTCCCTCAAATAGAATTGCAACAATGATTACCGGTCTAGTTATCGATTGCCTTGGACAAATAACTTTCTCGTAACAAAAAGCTCTCTACTAATATTTACTTTATTGCATCTTTATCTAAACAGCCCCTAGTTTATGTTTACGCGTTCTTTACTTTCTTGCAAACCTATCCAACAACACCTACAAAGTACTTCTAGTTTCATACTTGTTCTAGGTAAAGCAAACGTCAAGCGTGCGTAGAGTTGTATCGGTGGTCGATAGAACTTGAGGGAATATTTGTTCTACCTTTAGCTCCTCGTTGGGTTCGACACTCTTACTTATCGAAAGAGGCTACAACTATCCTGTATACTTGCGGGTTATCAAGACACTAGCACTAACACGCATATCACATAAGCCATGATAACAATGATCTCCAATTTTAACAGAAATAACAGGCATGCCTACAACAAGTCTATGTTTATTCAGTATCTAGTCTAGCAATTCTAGCAGCTTCATCACAAAAGTAAATAACATGCCCATCAATATAATCAGCCAAGAGATCTTTAACCATAGCAATACTAGGTTCAACTTTAATTTGCTCACGTAGTGTAGGTGTTCTAGTATTTCTCTTACAAACCACAGTTGAGGCTTTAGCATGATCCTTTATCCTAACAAGGAAAGGTGGTTTCTCAATATAGGTAGTAGGAACAATAGGATCATTATAAGTGATAGTCTTTTCTTCAACTTTAATAGGTGCAACTACTTTTACTTCAACGGGAGGATTATATTTAAACCACTTCTCCTTAGGGAGGTCAACATGGATTCACAAAAAGAAGCTACTATCTCAGAGTCAAGTCCATATTTAGTGCTAAGTTCACGGAAAACATCGGTATCCATAAAAGATTTTAAAACAATCAAACTTAGGTGTCATACCTGACTCCTTACCTTCGTCGAGATCCCAATATTCAAAGTTGTGTTTAATTATTTCCAATAAATCCCATCTGAATTCAATAGTCTTCATCATAAAAGAACTAGTACAAGAAGTATCGAGCATGGAGCGATTGTTGAGAGAAAGCCGAGCATAAAAATTTTGAATAATCATTTATCTTGAGAGCTCATGATTGGGGCATGAATATAACATTGACTTAAGCCTACCCCAAGCTTGAGCGGTGCTTTCTCCTCCGCGAGGCCAAAAATTATATATATAATTACGATCACGATGAACAAGATGCATAGGATAAAACTTCTGATGAAATTCCAATTTCAATCGGTTGTAGTTCCATGATCCCACATCATCACATAGCCTAAACCATGTCAATGTCTATCCCTTCAAAGATAAAGGGAAGACCTTCTTCTTGATAACATCGTCGGGCATACCTGCAAGCTTAAATAATCCACAAACTTCATCCACATAGATTAGGTGCAAATCGGGTGCAATGTTCCATCTCCTGTAAAAGGACACTAAAAAAAGACAAATCCGTGACATTTTGGGCCGAACGAATTTTTTTTCTGTCAT
This sequence comes from Triticum dicoccoides, assembly GCF_002162155.2. Taxonomy (NCBI): domain Eukaryota; kingdom Viridiplantae; phylum Streptophyta; class Magnoliopsida; order Poales; family Poaceae; genus Triticum; species Triticum dicoccoides. The sequence continues at coordinate 95,204,240 of NC_041383.1, forward strand.
ACTTATGACACTTCTATGACATAATTGTGTAACAGCCTGGATTTTGGCCCTTTTCTTTTTCTTTTGATTTATTTGTTTTTTCTTTTTGGAGTGGTTTTGTGGCCTTGCCACCTGGGAAATCATCCTCATTCCCCCTCCCAAGTGGCTCATCATTCTCAAAACCTTGCCAAGATCATGTCACTTCACTCCTTGACAAAACCCTAAATTTTTTTCTAGGGAATATTCCTTTTTCTATTAAAGGAATAACCCTAGGTTGTGAAGCAACCTATATTTCTGTCCATCCAAAAATTTCCAAATAATTCTCATAATTACTTTGGGTCATATATAGCTCACATATACCCAAACATTTCCTTGGACAGTTCAAAAATAATTCCCCAATATTCCTTTTTCCATTCTGCCCTGAATGACACTTTGTGAAGGAAGTGTCATTTATATTTTTCCTAGTGGCTCGCAACCTTTTTGGGCATGCTTATATGTCCAAATAATTGTCTCATGCACAAGTTCAACTTTATTTGGCTAGCAAATCTTCCTTAGCGAATTTTCAAAGTTTTTGTCAGACAGAAGGCTTTGTGAAGGAAGTACTATCTAGGAGTACCCAAATGAGTTAAAATTTTGCACACTCCTTAATGTGCTCATATTAACCCCCTCCACCCATTTTCAGCCCCATCCAATCATCTATGTGAGCATAGGAGCAAATCTTTGATTCTGGTAATATTTTTAGGTTATCAAGCAAGTGCATTTTATATTGCCTCAAAAATCCTAATAAATTACCATATCATTCTCCTACCCATAAAAAATATCTCCACCCAATTTGGCATCATTTCATTGATCCATTTGATCACCAAAATTATTCCAAGTTTCTGGACAAAAATGATGTTTGTGAAGCAAGTGCCATTTTGGCTTGTCCATTCGGCATGAGCTTTTTACAGCATCTTCATATATCCCAATAATCAAGCTTTGCCCAATCTTAGCCCTAGTTGCTTCTCCAGGTGAGTGCATCATCCAAATTTAATTTCTGGACCAGATTATGCAGTTGCAAAGCAAGTGCATTAAATCTTGATTCGTTTCTTCTCCAACTCCCCAGGATTGTAGTCCTTCCTAGCTTAAACACCCTAGACATAACTTTTGACCCATAGAATCTCTCTGTTGATGACACTTAGCCGATCAAGTTTACTGCAGTAAACTTCAGAGGCCGCTTACCATTTAACCAGAGCAGTTTTAACCAAGTTACCACCATAGTTGAGACCTACCTAGGAAGGACTAACCCCCATACATCGTTTGGCCTCGCCTGTGGCACTGTGTGCTCCAGTGCACATGGTGACCGCCTCTCTGGCATGTCACGAACGTGAGCTGGGTGGCTTCTTGCTCGGGCCCCTCCCCCTCTCATTGTCTTCACGCTCATGAGCGTGTCCAATAGCAAGCTCTCGTCGTCGCCGTTCCCCTGGACCCCTCTCCCCCTCCGTCCGCTTCCTCACCTACGTTCGCCGCCGCGTGCCCACGGGCGTACAGTGGCGTTTTGGATTTGTTCATCGCCGTCTTCTTCTTTCCCGTGCTCCCTGGCCTCTTCTACCCCGTGGGCTCCTCTCTGTGTCTCCCAGTCGCCTTCCCCGAGCTCGAGTGCGCTCACACGCGTCCGCGGCGCCAGCCACACATCCGCGGCGACGCCAGTGCGACACTCCCTCGCCCCGCCTATATAAGAGCCACCCGGAGGTGCCCCGACCTCACCAAGCACTTCCTCACTCTCCCAGGAACCCGCCCAGCCTCTTGCTCGAGTCCCGAAGTCCTTCCTCGCTGCAAACCATCACTATGGCCGCTGTTCTTCTCAGTTCAAATTCGAGTGCGGCAGCGCCTCTCCCCCTCTATGACCTCCACCAGTAGAACCACCGGAGCCAGTAGACCCTCCCCAAGCATTCGCCTCATCGCCGGAGCGCCGTAGCCCTAAGCTCCTCGCTGCCCGTCGCCGGTCTCCGACGCGCTCGGAGGAGCCCTCGTGCTCGGCTTCCCCAAGGTCCGTGCCCTACCTGGATGGGTGCGGCGTCTCCTCCCGATCCCAACGGCGGTCCAAGCTCCACCGGGGAGGGCCGGAGTCGGCCAGGCGAGCGTCGGCGCCAGCGGCCTCTCTCTGGACCGCGGGCGAGCTCGGGGAGAAGACGAAGGCGATGGCCCCTCCCCGCCAGCTGGCCATGGACCCCGCGGGCCCCGTGCGTCAGCCTCTAGGGCGTTGACCCCGCCGGTCCAGCTGGATAAGTGACAGGCCCTGCAGCCCGTGGGACCCGCACGTCAGCGACCCCAAGCCCCGGCCCCCTCTATGCTGACGTGGATAAGTGGAGATATATTTGGGTGTGTGCATTTTAAACTTCTGAAGGCGTATTTCCTTATATGCGTTTCTGCCTTTTCCACTCAGGGACTTGTTTGTGATGAATTTTTTACAGAAAAGTCCCTGATCTTCTACACCTCATAACTCCGCAACCGTAACTCCGTTTGAGGTGAATTCAATGCTCACTTCTTTGTTTTGTCGAGCCCGTTCTGCTGGAACCATTTTCACCATGTTTTGACATTCTGAAAATGACTATTTTGCCCCTGCCCTTATTCAGCCCCCTCCGAGAGAGTATGTTTTCCGCCGATTCGTTCCGCGAGTTTCTCGCACTTCCCTCCCGGTGATTTCTTCCACCCCAAGCAAGCCACACCCTCCATTTGCATCCCTGTAATGCAGTGACATGGTTTAATCTATTTGAGCTTGTTTAAAATATTGCTTTAGCTACATGACCTTGTGCATGGCATTTTCTTGGAGTATTATTTTGATCTTGTTGTTGCCATGCTATTGTTTGGATTACTAGGAGTTATGCTTGTAGTTGATGAGTATCATGTTGTCATTGGAGTATTAATGGTTGATATTATGATTGTTTTCATGATGATATATGTTATTATATTTTGGAGTATTACTTTGGATGTCATGCTGCCTTTGGATTATTAGTGGTTATTATGACTATTTTCGTGATGCTAGCTGATGTTCTGTTACTGTTGCTTGGAGTATTATTTTTGGAGATGATGTTTGCATGCGGGTCTTAGCTGGATAGCTTTATTCTTGTTATTGGAGTAGTAGGGTTATTGTTTTCGGATTCATCATGTTAGTAGTGTTGTGCTACCCTTGGAGTATTTTGAGATGATGATATTATGCTTGGATTATTTGTTGGATATTGCTACGACTTGGATTCTAGTTTGATCGTTAATATCGGTGTATCAGTTATCACAGTTATATTTTTGGGGTTAAATTCCGTCATTAAGTTGGTCAGGTGCCACCGAAACGGGCTTTTCCAGTGCAACCACATTTGCCTTTTATGGGAAGGCCCTAATGCAATGCTATTGTCGTGCCTCTCGTTGTGCCTCCAACGAGGGAAGGTTATGGGCGTGTGGTACCCTGGCCCGGTAAGCAGACATAACCTTGTGTGCTCGTAGTTGGTATTGAGATCTCGTCCCCGTTTGGGACCGTTTTGCCACGACGGTGGCCGTTGGTGTCTGGGGTAGACACGGGGCCACCCATGACTTATCCCAGTGGGGAGTTAGTTGGAGTGGCCGGGAGAGTGTCATGGCAGTAGATCGGTTTTGTCGGAACACCGTTGGTCCATCTGAATGGGAGTGTGAGGCCATGGGTTCTGTGGTGTGGGTAAAGTGCGCTACCTCTGCAGAGTGTGTGTGTGTGTTTAATCTATCGATAGCCGCGTCCTCGTTCATGGGCATAAGTTCGTACTAGGTCACACCATTCGATCAACACTCACATGACGAAAATGACTTATAGGTGATGTATATGTTGATATTGTGAGCTGTAACAGTTTGGTAGGATGATGATGATGATGTTGGGATGATCTTGAGAAGGATCATTCAGTTTGTGATGTGGTCACGAGGTGATCATGTGGATGTTCCGTTTGTGATCCATGAGTGATCACTGTTCGGTTACAAGGTAACCCATTGAACCCGGTGTGGTTCCGTTTGTGATCCGTGAGTGATCACCGTTTTGTTTTGGTCATGAGGTGATCGAGATGGTATATTGCTTGGCCGGTTAGCCAAGTGTGAGATGGTTCATGTGGTACTTGAGATCTGAGCTGATGGCTTATTAGTATTCTAGTAGTTCATATCGTGATTATTAGTTGCTTCATCATGGTAGCTGTTAAATTAATTAACTTGCTTAATGCTATGTTATTGTCTTGCCTTGATGTTTTTGGTTGTTGTGAGCTTGCAAGTACATTCAATGTACTGACCTGGCGTGTCATGCCAGATTTCAGGTGATGCCGTGATTGCTTGATTGCTTGTCGTGGTTTCCGTTCATTCGAGCTAGATCGTGTCCCAGCCAGAGTCCCTGCGGAGTGGAGTTCACTACCTTCGTCGTTGTTCCGCTCCTAGAAGATTTCCGCTGCTATGAGTTGTTCTGCTGCTAGCATAGAGCAAGTGTAGTATCGCAGGCATAGTGTCACCATGCTGATGTGCTTCTTTGTAACATCAGACCTTTGTATTATTATTCTTGTAATAAGAGCTGATTTGTTCTATGTCAAGCAGTGACATATTCCAGAGACTTTTCCTCGATCTCTGGGCTGGAATACGGGGCGTTCTGTTTTCTCTGAGCCGGGGTGCCACAAATTGTGACAAAACCCGGTATCATCATAGATGTGGTGGGCTCCTACTTCTATGACAAAAAATCATGACAGAAAATGGGCTTTTCGTCCTGGGTGGGCCGGAGACACAACTGCATGACATTCTTTGGGCCGTCCATGACGGAAAAAATCGTGGTAGAAGTGAGGGCGAGGAAAATTCCGGGGAGTTCCCGGTTACGGTGGGTGGTCGAGGGCCAAGTGATGCGCGTTTCTCTCGTACACGTACACGTGTGTGTGCGAGGCATTGGGCTCTAACCGAACCCGAGCAAGGCATCGCCTAACTGAACCCGAGCGATTGCACTGCAGGCTATGCGTTACTGAACCCGAGTGATCGAGCGATTCCTTCGCTACTGCTGCTAACTGTAGCTGATCGATGCTACCTCTGGATGAACAGTGAGCGTTCCTGGTGGGGGGTTGGATGAACAGTTTCCGGTGGGGGTGGATGAACAGGACCCCGTGGTGTTGCCTCTAGATGAACAGGACCCCGATCGATCGAGCCGGTTGGGGATGGATGAACAGGACCCCGTGCAGGGATGGATGAAGAGGATGACCCCGTGGAGGGCTGGATGAACAATAGATGGTGGAGGGGTGGATGAACAGTAGCCCGTGGAGGGGTGGTTGAACAGGAGCCACTGGAGAGGGCTCGTTGAACAGTAGCCGGTGGAGTAGCACGCGATGGAGGCCGGATGAACAGGAGCCCGTGGATGAACAGTCGCAGGTGGAGGCTGGAGGAGGTCGATGGTGGATGAACAGTATTCCGTGGAGGCTGGAGGAGGTCGACGATGGAGATGAACAGTATCCCGTGGAGTCCCATTTGTGGTACGCCACACCCCCCCGATGAACAGGACCCCCATTTTGACCGTAGTGCTGCAACACAAGTCCGTTCCTCCGTTTTGTGGTACGCCACACCCCTCCCGATCAACAGGACCCCGTTTCGACCATAGGAGGTCCAACACAAGTCCGTTTCCTATGTTTTGTGGTACGCCAGACCTCTCCCGATGAACAGGATCCCATTTCAAACGTGGTCGGTCGAACACAAGGCCGTTTCCTCCGTTTTGCGGTATGCCAGACCTCGTTTCCATTGGCTGTTCCGTCCAAGCCGGTTGGCTCCCACACGTTCCGTTGCCTCCCCATGAACACGACGCATTCCGTTGCCTCCCCATGAACACGACGACGATGCAGTTTCTCCGTTCCAACCCAGTCATGTACACGAGTCCTGGCCGTACGTATGCGCGAGTAGGCGCTCAAGACCCCGCCCGTATGTACATACGTGGCAGTATTTTCTTTCTTGCACCCTTGCCGCTGTACGTATGTGTACATGCTACGTGCGCGCCTCTACTACGACACGTGGCGTGCCTCTACATCGACCAGTATGTACATACATGTTCGCGACCAGAATGACAACGCTACGTATGCTTCGACCAGGTGGGTCCCGACTGTCAGGCAATTCCTTGCGTGCGAAGATGTAGCTGGTGGGTCCCAACAGTCAGGGGGGCAGTCGTTTTTTTTGCCCGGACGCACTTCCTTGCGTACGAAGATGTAGCTGATGGGTCCCAGTAGTCAGGGGGAAACATTTTTTTCGTGAAATACGGTGGCCCGTCTAGTGGGTCCCTGCTGTCAGGTGGAGGAATAATTATTTTGCACGTAATAAGGAGGCACTTCCTTGCGGCCGCCGTGGACCCAGCTGTCAGCCTCTCCACGTACATTACTCTTCCAATGGAAGTCATTCCTTGACCACGTTGACCACGCCGCGCGGAGAGCACCAGGGCGGTGGACGACGGAGAGGCCTAGAAGGGGACGACGCGGAGCCGGGGAAGACGCGGTAGTGGAAGCCCGCGCGGAGAGGAGTACGAGGGTTCACTGTTTCGGCTGCGGTGTGAGGCTGCCGTCGCCGCAGGGCCTGGCCAGCGGTGGGAATAGTAGGGGGCAGTGAGGCCTCCGTGGAAGCACAGCCGGCCACGGGAGGCAGGAGCATGCGGCATGACCGGCGCTGCTTTGGGCGGCTGGAGCAAGAAGACCAGAGGTTGAAGAAGCACTACGGCCGTTGGATGGACATCATACGTCACTAGAGCTAGAATCATTCATATTGACTAAGTTGACAAAGCCCTCCGTCCCCGTCAACTTACTAGGCCCACAAGTCAGCCTCCAACCAAGGTGGGTCCCAGCTAGCAGGGGGAGTATTCATTTTTTTGTGCGTAATAAGGAGGCACTTCCGGTGGGTCCGAGCTGACAGCGGGGGGAACACGTTTTTCGTGAAATACGGTGGCCCGTCCGGTTGGTCCCAGCAGTCAGGGGGGAAACGTTTTTTCACGAAATACAGTGGCCTGTCCGGTGGGTCCCTGCTGTCAGGTGGAGGAATAATTATTTTCCGCGTAATAAGGAGGCACTTCCTTGCGGCTGCCGTGGACCCAAGTGTCAGCCTCTCCACGCACAGTACTCTTATGATGGAAGTCGGTCATTGACCACATTGACCATGCCGTGTCGAGAGCACCACGGCGGTGGACGACGACGAGGCCTAGGATGGGGACGACGTGAAGCTGGGGAAGACGTGGTAGTGGATGCCCCCGCGGAGAGGAGTACGACGGTTCACTGGTTCGGCTGCGGTGTGAGGCTGCCGTCGCCACAGAATAACAAGGGGTGTGGGTGAGTAGAGGGATGGCCTGGCCAGCGGTGGGAGTAGTATTGGGGTGGTGAGGCCTCTGCGGCAGCACATCCGACCACGGGAGGCAGGAGTAGGCAGCACGACCGGCGCTGCTTTGGGCGGCCAGAGCAAAAAGACCAGAGGTTGAAGAAGCACTATGGCTATTGGATGGACATCGTACGATCACTAGAGTATTGACTAAGTTGACAAAGCCCTCTGTCCCCGTCAACATAGTAGGCCCACAAGTCAGCCACCCACTATGGTGGGTCCCAGCTAGCAGGGGGTATTCATTATTTTGTGCGTAATAAGGAGGCACTTCCTTGCGTGCGAAGATATAGCTAGTGGGTCTGACTTGTCAGCGGGGGAATGTTTTTTCGCGAAATACAAAGGCCCTTCCCATGGGTCGTAGCTGTCAGGTGGAGGAATATTTATTTTGCGCGTAATAAGGAGGCATTTCCTTGAGTGCGGCCGTGGACCCAGCTGTTAGCCTCTCCACGTACAGTCCACTTCCGATGGATGTCGTTCATTGACTACATTGACCAGGCCGTGCCAAGAGCACCAGGGCGGTGGGCGACGGCGAGGCATAGGAAGGGAACGACACGGAGCCAGGGAAGACTCGGCAGTTGTTTCCCACGCGGAGGAGTACAAGGGTTTACTGGTTCGTCTGCCGTCCCCGGAGAATAACAACAGGTGTGTGTGAGTAGAGGGATCAGGGATGGCTAGGCCAGCGATGGGAGTACGGTGGGGCGGTGAGGCCTGCACGGCAGCATAGCCGGCCGCGGGAGGAGGGAGCAGGCAGTCCTGCCGGCACTTGTTTGAGCGGCTGGAGCACGAAGAGCAGAGATTGAAGAAGCACGGCACCCGTTGGATGGACATCGAACAGTCACTACTCTCGTGTGTTGACTAAGTTGATAGGGCGTTGCATGTGCGTCAACCTTTTTTTTAGGAAAGCATACGCGTCAACCTATAGTAGGCGCACAAGTCAGCCTCAAATCTGTGAAAAACAACATACAACCCATCTACCATTATTTCTAATAATGTACAACCCATTTGCTAATTCTTAAGAATTTTTTTGGAGCCCATCTTTTTTTTGTTAGCATTACACCCCATATTGCGGCCACGGTTAAAAAGTATATGAATTTTTGCATATTTCGATGTGGTCAACTGTTTTTAATCCCTCGATTCACATTCAAACTATTTTGAAAAATAATTTATATAAATATAAAATCCAAATAATTGTCCACGCATAAAAATCAATGGAATTTAAAATCTTGTAATGAAAAAAATTGAAACTAATTCCTGGTTTGATGTGTTTTAAAAATGTACAACCCATTTCTGGGCAAACCAAATGAAACTCTCGTCGTCTTGAAAGATTTGCAGTCCAGCAGGGCTGATAAAGCAAGTAGGCCTCCTTTGCGTATTTCTCTTAAAAAATAGAACTGGGCTAGCCATTTTCAGCAAGAAAAAAACACAACTCGTCTCATGATGTGGTAAACATAAATAAAACCCTGGCTAGACGGGCCACAGCCCCTGCACAAACCCATTGTTACCCTGATCCGTCGCTAAAACTAGTATAAATTACAACTGCTTGTTCCTAAAAAAACTGCGCGACCTGCTGGGTCCCTGGTGTCAGCCGCTCGTAGTGTAATTCTCTCGTTTATTGACTACGTTGACAATGGTGTGAGCCCCATATGTCCAACCATTAGGAGGAACCATATTTTTGGGCTTGTAATATAGAGGCACTTAGTACGAGGGTTGACTAGTTCGGGTGCGGGTGCGTGTTGGGGCTGACGTCGCCGGTGAATAACAAGACGTGTGGGGGAATAGAGGGAGGGTGTCGGTGTCAAAACCGGCGGATCTCGGGTAGGGGGTCCCGAACTGTGCCTCTAGGCGGATGGTAACAAGAGACAAGGGACACGATGTTTTACCCAGGTTCGGGCCCTCTTGATGGAGGTAAAACCCTACGTCCTGCTTGATTGATATTGATATTGTGGATGTTTACAAGAGTGAATCTACCATGAGATCAAGGAGGCTAAACCCTAGAAGCTAGCCTATGGTATGATTGTAAGGGTTGATGTATGTCCTACGGACTAAAGCCATCCGGTTTATGTAGACACCGGATAGGTCTAGGGTTACATAGAGTCGGTTACAATGGTAGGAGATCTACGTATCCGTATCGCCAAGCTTGCCTTCCACGCCAAGGAAAGTCCCATCCGGACATGGGACGAAGTCTTCAATCTTGTAACTTCATAGTCTTGGAGTCCGGTCGATGATGATAGTCCGGCCGATGATAGTTCGGCCGATGGTGGTAATCCGGCTATCCGGACACCCCCTAGTCCAGGACTCCCTCAGTAGCCCCCGAACCAGTCTTCAATGACGATAAGTCCAGCATATGTGTAGTCTTCGGTGTTGCAAGACGGGTTCTCCTTCAAATTCCATGTACCTGCCGAATAGTGTCCGGCTTCCTCATCAATGTTGTGCTTCTTGGCTTCCACGCCCAATAATGGCCTTCTTCCACGCGTCGCACGAATGCAAAAAGCCAGGGTCTTTTATGTTTTGCCTCCTAGTTGTGCGAATAATCTGCCTATAAGAGAGGCAAGAATCCAGATCCAAATCACACCATCTTCCTCCCGCGAATACTCATCGGAGCGCTTTCGACCAAGAATCCATTCCAACATGGACCGTCAACGCGGCTCCTCTTCTCGCGCCCTCGGCCCTCTGCCAGGAGATTGGAGGAGATGCTCTGTTCCGCACAATGAGCTGGTGAAGCTCCAAGCGGGGGGATATCTCCCTCCGGCCTTCATGGTTCCGGTTCGAGCCGGACTGGCCACCTACAAAGGTGGGAAGCAGGCGGAGGCTACCCCAAGTCCCAACAAAGGGGAGCGGGTATGCTTCGTCCCCTATCTGATAAGGGGGCTCAGATTTCCTGTACATCCGTTCCTCCGCGGGCTCTTGGAGTTCTACGGACTCCAGCTTCATCACCTCACGCCCGCCTCGATCCTGCATATTGCGGGTTACGTAGCTCTTTGCGAGCTGTTCCTGGGCGTTGAGCCCCATTTTGCGCTGTGGAAGAGGTTGTTCTGCCTTGTACCCCGCTCTCACGAGGGGTCCATATATCAAGTGGGCGGCGCCGAAATATGGCGCATTGCCGGGACCGGATATCCATCCGGAACCCCTAAGAAGGCGTCCGAAGACTGGCCTTCGGAATGGTTTTATATAGAAGACGCTCCGCTGCCGGACCCTGTTGGATCGGCCTCCCAGAGTTCAGCAATGCTCCTCTGAAGAAACGCTTTAGTTGGCGTCCGCGGAGCCCCCAACCGGAGGAAGACAAGAGCGTCCATTATTTGATGGGCCGGATAAGGTTACTGGCCCATTCCAGGTTGACCATGATTGGAGTCATGGCAACATGCATTATGCGGGGGGTGCAGCCACTACAATACAGGGGCCACCCCATGTGGGATTTCAACGGGGAGGACGATGCCACCCGTCATGGCCGCAAAGGGCCGGATTCGGCCGAGGACCTGGTGAAAATCCTGTCCGGCCTGTATAAGGGGGAGAAGGAGGATTTCCTTCGGACGAACCCGTTAAATGGGCTCTCCATGAATAATCCCCGGCCTTGGGTAAGCGATCACTTCGCGTGTCCAACCCATGCCTTTGAAATTTAAGTTTCTTACATTGTGTTCTTCTTTCGACGCAGGAGCTGCGTCGGATGGTGGAGGACATGCTAAGTCCAGCTCCGCAACCCGAGGATCCAGAGAGATCCCGGGATCCGGCCTCCGAAGAGGATCCGGACATAGGAGTGGAGCTAATCGACGGGGTGTTCCATCAGCTTAGCATGGATAATGCTTTAGTCGCCATTACGACCGACTATCCCGGGCTATATCCGGCTTCCCAGGTGATTGTGACCGAAGTCCTGACACTGTTATTCCTTCCTTGCTTATTTTTGACCACCGTATATGATGACGCTGTGCAGGAGGCGCCTCTAGGGCGGGAAGCCGAGCCCGCGGCAGCTGACCATCAAAGGCCAGTTCGGACCAGTAGGCGGAAGAGGAGCGCGGCGCGGACTAAAACGTCGCTGCAAAGGTATAGCTCACAATTCATTATCTGGAGCAACGTTCCTAGGAAGCGTTTGAGTGCTCATGACTTTTGTAGGAGAAAAAGCGCCCGCCGGACTGCGGGCGTAGAGGTTGCCAATCCGGCCTCTACCAGCCAGGCTCCAGCGCCTGGTTCGGAGGGGGAGGCGAGCGCAAGGCGCGAGCCGGATACTCCTCCAACGGAGGATGCCGACAGACTGTCCGCCACCAAATCTGAGGTGGAGAGCGCCATGAACCACAGGCACCGCCGGACAGTTTTTCGTGACGCGTGCTTCTCCCCTGAGGCGTTGGATGCCTTTAACACAGGGGACGCGCACCTTCGTGCCGCTCAAGATGGTTTGACCAGAGCCACGGAGCAGTATGTAAAAGACATACGGGTAAGAGAATTTAATAGTTATATATGCCAGTAGCCCCCGAGACTTAAAGTAGTTATATTAACTGATTTAAGGATCATATGAAATGCAGGGTCTTACCGAGAAGAATACCCAACTGTCTCAGGAGCTGCAAGAGTGTAAGGCTCAACTTGAGGCCGCACTCACTGCCACAGGAGGAAACACAGGGACCTCTCCTGGTAACACATTATTTAAAAAGATAAGTAGTGTTTGGCCTATGCGCAAGTCTGATAATGACGTTGCAGGTGCTGCCGGACAAGATCCGGACAGGCAAGAACTTCTGCGCCAGCTGAAGGCCGGCGAGAGGGTGCTGCATAAGGTGTAGCACGAAAGGAACAAGCTCCAGGATGCCCATGCCCAGCTTGGAGAAGAGCTGAAAGGCGTTCGGGCCGAGCTGTCTGGCTCCGTTAAGGAGAATCAGCGGCTTCATCGCGACATCTATAGTAAGTGCTTGAGCGAACTCCTTTGAAAAGAAGAGTTCGGCGAGGAAGTCAATTGACAAAATATGTCTATAGGTATACTTACAGGTCGCCCTGCGGAGGAGATGCCCGTATCAACGGGTGATCAACTTCCCGAGTTGTTGCAACTGATCGAACGAGTTCGGCAGGCAATGAGCGGCGTCATCCAGGCTTTATGGCCAGCCTTCTCCCTACCCGAGGGCCTTGGGGAGCTTGCGGAGAAGCTTCAGGGAGTGCGACAGCGCTTCCATTTATGGAAGATTTCAGCCTGCCGCCAAGGTGCCAGGGAGGCCTGGGCCATGGTGAAGATGCGGTACAAGAAGGCGGATCCCAACCACATGGCCGAAGTCGGACCTGTGGGGCCCGATGGGAAGGAGATCCCTGTAAGTTTAGTATACGGCCAAGTAGAGTTGGCCGCTAAGTTTTCCCAACAGGACTGTAAATTAGACAACCTGTTAGACAGGATTGAGGAAGAATACAGTCAGTCAATTTGACAATGTATTATAAAATGACATGTAAAATGCCTTCTAGCCGGATTGTAGATCGTTTGTCTTTGCCGACCTTTTCGCTTCGATCTCGGGACCCTAGAGTCCGGAGTGTGTCCGAATACCTTCTCAGTTATGAAACAACTGGGGTATGCATGGAGACCAGGCGTAGGGGTCATTAGTGCTTTATCAGACAAGTGCCCAACTAGTTATGTTATATTACATGGTTAGTAAGAAACATCTTCTAGGGAGAATAGTTCCGTTAAGGGTTCCTTTCCTCTGGGGGAGGCATGCCCTAAAGTGCATGTTCGGACTATGAAAAAAAGCAGAAAAACATCTGGGGGCAGATAATTAAGTAGGTAAAAAATCATCTTTCAAGTCACCGACCAAATATTCCCTTAAGAACGCTAGCTTTCGGCTTCACCCAGTCTGAGGTACACATCCGGCTGACCCGGCAGTAACAATCGCAGAGGTGCTCCCTTTACCTCCTAGCCGAACAATCGGGAACGTAGGTGTAAGCACAGGAGCCAGGCAACCCAGCTTGGCCAAAACTTAAGTCATATCGATGCATATAATGGTGAATAAAAGGTACATGTGGAAGCTTCACACATGTGTTGGGCATGAAGCCCTTATAATTAAGCTTCTGATAAAGAAGCCCCCAGGTATAATGAGTGCGGATGGCACATCAAGTGTGTGTGAACAATGCGCAAGTAGGCCCTTAAGGGCTTTTTAATAGGAGGTTAAGAGAAGAAAGAGAAATAGAAGACAACTGAAGTGTAAAAATTTGAGTAGAGGAAGGGGACGAACTCTTAGTCCGGCGCTAGGCATAGAATCTTCGGAGGCGGGCTGCGTTCCATGGGTTTGGCTCGAGTCGGTTGTCCGACGCATTTCGTAGACGGTACGCTCCACCGGTCAGGACTTGGTCGATAATGAAGGGGCCCTCCCATTTGGGCTTGAGCTTGTCCTTTTTCTTGTCCGGCAGGCGTAGAACTAGTTCGCCAACGTTGTAAGTCTTGGCCCGTACTTCTCTGCTTTGATATCTTCGAGCCTGTTGCTGATAGAATGCGGAACGAGCCTTAGCGACGTCACGTTCTTCCTCCAATGCGTCCAAGCTGTCCTGCCGATCCAGCTCGGCCTCCCTTTCTTCATACATGCGCACTTGAGGTGAGTCATGAATAATGTCGCAGGGCAGAACTGCCTCTACGCCGTACACCATAAAAATGGTGTGAAACCGGTAGTACAGTTGGGCGTTGTCCGCAGCCCCCAGAGTACAGAGTCGAGATCCTCTACCCAGTGCGTGTCTGATTTCGTAAGGGACCGCACTAGTCTGGGTTTAATGCCGCTCATTATTAGACCATTTGCTCATTCCACTTGACCGTTGGTTTGAGGATGATAGACTGAAGCGTAATCGAGCTTAATGCCCATATTTTTGCACCATGATTTAACCTCGTCGGCCGTAAAATTCGTGCCGTTATCGGTGATGATGCTGTGGGGGACACTGTAACAGTGTACTACCTCGGATATGAAGTCTATCACTGGTCCGGACTCTGCCGTTTTAACTGGCTTGGCCTCTATCCATTTGGTGAATTTATCCACCATGACCAATAGGTATCTTTGCTTGTGGGTTCCCCCTTTAAGTGGTCCAACCATGTCAAGCCCCCAAACCGCAAACGGCCAGGTTATGGGTATAGTTTTGAGGGTGGTAGGTGGCATATGGCTCTGATTAGCAAAGAGCTGACAACCGACGCATCGTTGGATTAAGTCCTGAGCATCCGCCCGGGCCGTCGGCCAATAAAATCCTGTACGGAATGCCTTTCCTACAAGGGCCCGGGCTGCTGCGTGGTGTCCGCCTAGTCCGGCATGAATTTCAGCCAGGAGGTCTCGCCCTTCCTCTTCGGAGATACACCTTTGAAGGACTCCGGTTGTGCTTTTCTTATAAAGTTCTCCCTCGTGGACCTTGTAGGCTTTAGATCGCCGAACTATGCAGCGGGCCTCACTTTGGTCTTCGGGAAGTTCCTGCCTAAGTAAGTAGGCTAGGAATGGTTCTGTCCACGGGGCGATTACGGCCATTATGTCGTGGGCTGAAGGTGTTACTTCAGCGGCGGAATCGCCACTTATGTCGAATTGCTCTGTGTCGGTTGGTGTGGCTACTTTCGGTTTGTTATTTACGGACTCCTCTTCCCATAGTACGGATGGGTTGAACAGCCGTTCCAGGAAGATATTTGGAGGGACAGCGTCACGTTTTGCGCCGATGCATGCCAATACGTCGGCCGCTTGGTTATTATCCCTGGCTACGTGATGGAATTCGAGTCCGTCGAACTGAGCTGACATTTTTAGGACAGCGTTGCGGTATGCTGCCATTTTCGGATCCTTGGCGTCAAAGTCTCCATTTATTTGGGATATTGCGAGGTTTGAATCCCCGCGCACCTCTAGGCGTTGAATGCCCATGGAGATTGCCATCCGGAGACCATGTAAAAGGGCCTCGTATTCGGCTACGTTGTTGGAGTCCGTGTACATTATTTGAAGTACGTATTGGACTGTGTCACTGGTCGGGGACGTCAATACGACGCCAGCCCCCAGTCCGGCCAACATTTTAGAGCCGTCGAAGTGCATAATCCAATTGGAGTATGCGCCGTACTCTTTAGGGAGTTCGGCTTCGGTCCATTCAGCGATAAAGTCAGCCAAAACTTGTGACTTTATAGCTCGCCGAGGTTTGTAAGTTATATCGAATGGTAAGAGATCAATGGCCCATTTTGCAATCCTGCCCGTTGCGTCGCGGTTGTTTATAATGTCATTGAGTGGTACTTCAGAGGCCACTGTTATCGAACACTCTTGAAAGTAGTGTCGGAGCTTCCAGGAAGCCATGAACACCGCATACGCTATCTTCTGATAGTGCGGGTAACGGGACTTGCAGGGGGTTAACACAGTGGATACATAGTACACTGGTTTTTGAAGAGGGAATTTGTGCCCTTCTGTCTCTCGTTCGACGACGAGTACCGCGCTTACAACTTGATGCGTTGCTGCGATGTATAACAACATTGGTTCACCCAGGTTGGGCGCAGCCAGGACCGGATTCGTTGCCAATATGGCCTTTATTTCTTTGAGTCCGGCGGTGGCAGCATCCGTCCACTCGAAGTGTTCGGTGTGCCTGAGGAGGCGATAGAGGGGCAATGCCTTTTCTCCTAAGCGGGAGATAAAGCGGCTGAGAGCCGCCACGCATCCAGTCAATTTCTGGATCTGTTTGAGGTTTTTTGGAATGTCCAGCTGTGATAGAGCTCGGATCTTGGCTGGATTTGCTTCAATTCCTCTACCGGATACAATGAAGCCCAAGAGCTTTCCGGCTGGTACGCCGAAAACGCATTTTTCCGGATTCAGCTTAATATCATATGCTCTGAGGTTGTCAAATGTGACCCTCAAGTCGTCTACTAGAGTTTCGACGTGTTTAGTTTTGACTACTACGTCGTCTACGTATGCCTCTACTGTTTTGCCGATCTGGGTAGCCAGACATGTCTGAATCATGCGCTGATATGTTGCGTCGGCGTTTTAAGTCCGAAGGGCATCGTGTTGAAGCAGAATGGTCCATATGGAGTAATGAATGTCGTTGCGGCTTGATCCGCTTCTGCCATCTTGATTTGATGATAGCCGGAGTATGCGTCCAGGAAGCACAATGAATCGTGCCCTGCAGTGGCATCGATGATTTGGTCGATGCGGGGGAGGGGGAAGGGATCCTTTGGGCAGGCTTTATTTAGGTCTTTGAAATCAACACATAGGCGCCAGGTTTTGTCCTTTTTGGTACCATTACCAGGTTTGCTAGCCAATCCGGATGTTTGATGTCTCTGATGAATCCGGCTTCCAATAGTTTGGCTAGCTCTTCTCCCATTGCCTATCTTTTGGGTTTGGAAAATCGTTGAAGAGCCTGTTTGACTGGCTTGAATCCTTTTAGGATGTTTAGGCTGTGTTCTGCCAATCTGCATGGGATTCCGGGCATATCCGAGGGGTGCCAGGCAAAAATGTCCCAATTTTCCCGAAGGAATTCTCGCAGTGCGGTGTCTATGTCAGGGTTCAATTGTGCCCCGATGGAGGCCGTCTTTGTCGGGTCCGTTGGGTGGACCTGGAATTTTACTATTTCATCTGCTGGTTTAAAGGAGGTGGACTTGGACCTCTTATCGAGTATCACATCGTCCCTATCCACCATAGAGCGCAGCGCGGTGAGTTCCTCTGCCGCTAGGGCTTTGGATAGTGCCTCCAGGGCTAATGCGGCTGTCTTGTTTTCGGCACGGAGTGCTATGTCCGGATCACTAACGAGAGTGATTATTCTGCCGGGCCCAGGGATTTTAAGCTTCATGTACCCGTAATGGGGTATGGCTTGAAAAATTGTGAATGCCTCTCGTCCTAATATGGCGTGATATCCGCTGTTGAACGGGGCCACTTGGAATGTGACTTCTTCGGATCTGTAATTGTCCGGCGAGCAAAACACCACATCGAGTGTGATTTTTCCTATGCAGCGTGCTTCCTGGCTAGGGATTATTCCTCTGAAGGTTGTGCTGCTTCGCTCAATGCGGCTCTAGTCTATTTCCATTTTTTGAAGGGTTTCCTCGTAGATGAGGCTTAATCCGCTGCCGCCATCCATGAGGACCTTTGTAAGTCGAAAGCCGTCCACTATTGGACTAAGTACCAGTGCGGCTGGAGCTCGGGCTGTTCGGATTTTAGGTTTGTCGCTGGCGTTGAAGGTGATGGCCGTGTCGCTCCATGGATTTGTTGTTGCTACTTGGTAGACTTCGGCGAGGCTGCGGATTGTTCGTTTCCGCATATTACTTGATGCGAAAGTCTCGAAGACTGTTGATACCGTACCGATATTGTTGGAGTGGTTTCCCGGGGCTAGAAGCTCCTCTCCACTTTTGGCCACCTGCCGTAATATCCAACATGCTCGAAGGCTATGTGTTGGGACGGCGCCTTCTGTACTGTGAATTTTACTGGGTCCGCTAAGCCATCCCTCCAGTATGGTTTCGTGCCCTCTATGGGGTATTTGCTTTTTGATTTTTGTGTCCGGTGCCTGAGTATAGAGCACCTTTTTGTTGCGGACCGGGGTTGTATTTGGGGCCGGATTGTCCCAAAATTTATTTTCAGTTTTCCGGAAACTCTCCATCGCACAGTACTTTCGTACTATGGACGCCAGGTCGGCAAAGCGTGTAATTTCACGACGGCTGACGGCGTTCAAGATCCCCTCGTCCGTGCAATTATTGCAAAAAATTGAGATTGCGTTTTCCTCTCGGCAGTCCTTTATCCTGTCCATAACTAGGAGGAATCTGGCCCAGTAGTGATGTACTGTTTCAGCGGGCTCTTGCCGGATTAGAGATAGATCGCATATGTCTGGTCGGGTGGGTGGAATTAAGTCCGGAACCCTACCCATCTCAAGGCTCAAAGGCCGAGAAGTTTCCAAATTTGGAAGCTTTGATCGCTGGACGTTGTCCAACGAGTCCAGAACGAGGCCTGATTTTAAGTTCAGTGCTCGATCAAAGTCCGTCCCTCCACGGGAATCCGGCATGGAGGGTTTGGGAGCCCGGACATGACTAGTTTTCAATACAGGAGAAGAGTCGCCACATTGTTCTTCTACCACCGCAACGTGGTGGGTGACCTGGGGAGAGTTAATCTCTCTCAGATCGGTTTTAAGCCCAATCTGATTGTAGTCTGTAGCGACTCCCAGGGCGGTGATCCGATCCAAGAGTTCGTTTACAGACGAGAGCTCTGCTGGATCTAGATGCTCGGCGAATTCCAAGTTAACGTGAAGATTGCTCTCGATGACTCGAGAGGTCATTGTGGAAGCGGTGGCCGGACAGGCGGTCATAAGAAAACCTCCTAGCCGGATAGTTTGGCTGGCGGCCAAGGCTCCATTGGCGAAGATACCGTCCTTGAAGACGGGAAGAGGCATCCTTCCTATCGGTGACGGCAGAGAGGAACTCTCAATGAAAGCACCAATGTCGGTGTCAAAACCGGCGGATCTCGGGTAGGGGGTCCCGAACTGTGTGTCTAGGCGGATGGTAACAGGAGACAAGGGACACGATGTTTTACCCAGGTTCGGGCCCTCTTGATGGAGGTAAAACCCTACGTCCTGCTTGATTGATATTGATATTGTGGATGTTTAGAAGAGTGGATCTACCACGAGATCAAGGAGGCTAAACCCTAGAAGCTAGCCTATGGTATGATTGTAAGGGTTGATGTATGTCCTACGGACTAAAGCCATCCGGTTTATATAGACACCGGAGAGGGCTAGGGTTACATAGAGTCGGTTACAATGGTAGGAGATCTACATATCCGTATCGCCAAGCTTGCCTTCCACGCCAAGGAAAGTCCCATCCGGACACGGGACGAAGTCTTCAATCTTGTATCTTCATAGTCTTGGAGTCCGGTCGATGATGATAGTCCGGCCGATGATAGTTCGGCCGATGGTGGTAATCCGGCTATCCGGACACCCCCTAGTCCAGGACTCCCTCAGAGGGACTGGCCAACGTTGGAGGGCACGTATGGTAGGGCGGCGGAGGCGCAGCCAGCCATGGGAGGCGGGAGTAGGCGGAGCCGACGGGGTGGTTTGGTTTGGGTGGCTGGAGGAAGAAGAAGACAAGAGAGAGAAGATACACGACAGATGTTGGATGTCAATCCAATGGCTGGTAGGCAAAATTGTTTGTTGACTGGCTAGTAAGTCGACACCATCTTGGATAGGCTATTTCTTCGCGGGTCCCAAATGTTAGAATCCAAATCTGTCATGGTCATGCAACCTTTCCTATGAAAATTTACAACCCATTTGATGTGCTAGTTCGAAATAAGTTTGTGTGTCCTGGTGGGGGCTAATCACTTGGCTTCTGTAATGCACAGTGAGCTCAAGCAAACGGCGACAATGATGTTATTTCCCTTGGTTGGGATTTGTTACAATATTTCACTCTAAATTAAATGAATGGCAAGCCATTTGCCTTATTTCAAAGAAAATATGACAGTCATAGCCGAGTTGAAAAGGGCAAGAACATCTAACTCCAGCTTACAAACTATACAAAAGCACGAGGGTTAATTGTTCATCAGGTTTACAAAAAAAACTAGGTTGAAAAGGGCAACAACATCCAGCACTATTTTCAGCAGTTACAGTCAAATGGATCGGTCAGGTCCATAGAATGAACATCCCGGGTCGTAAAATTTACTGGATTATGACCACAATATGTTGTAAATAGAAGCCCGACACGTTCAGAAGCTCTTTTGCCCACCGGAAACTCCTTTTTTTGCTCTTCGACATACCCATCCGTCAAAACCATGCCGCTGATAAACTTAAGCCTGATGGACAATAGGAACCTTGCATTCAGCAGGAAGAATGTAACAAATCTAGTGTTTGCACGGTTGGCTACATATTGTTCTAGCGTTATTGTCTTCAATCGAATCTCATGAGAAGTGAGAAAATCCCGATGCTTACGAATTCACCGATTGGATATAACTTTCTTACCCCGTCCTATTGCCTAAATAGACATGAAGATTGAAAATAGTTAAGGTCTAAAAAAAGAGTGTCGAAAGAACAACAGCTGAACGGTTAATTCTAGTACACTATATGCGGGTTTCCAATGTGCTTGAAATTATCACCTTTATATACAACTTCTCCAGACATGGAAAGCATTGCAGCAAGCCAATAATATTGTTCGGATCAAAACTATTCATTTGGATATATAAGATCTTGACAGAATCCAGCACCATTGATAGGCCATCCATGGAGAAACTCTTCATTGAGCATTGAACATAATATTAGTACAAAATGTGTACTCCAAGATGATATATAACTTATGCGCAGAAATTTAAAATGCAGCTTATGGTTACAAGTGTAGATGATAATATAAAGTACCTGAAGAACTGTGGAGCCAAACACCATATTGAAATGAGCACAGAGATCATTTATTACACCCAAGGTCTCCAGTATAGGCGCAGAGAGGACGGTTATTTGCAACGGTGAATAACTAGAATCAAGGATCAACCTTTGAAGTGAAGGGGCATCTTGGATGATGAGCTGCCTTCCATCAAAAGAAATTCCAAATCTTACAAGGTTAGGCGACTTTATTTGGAGACAACCAATTCTAACTGTGAAAATAAGCACCAAGCACTCCAGGGCAGGGCAACTGGAGTGGATGATGCTGTGCAATGAGGCTCTGATATACAAACTCGCACAACTGAAAGTTTCTTGAGAAATGGGAGTCGAAAGTTTAGTACCAGATTGTCTGGTAGGTAGCACAGCGCAAAGGTGGCGGTGTGGAGATAGGAAGAAAACCGCGAGATGGACATCGGTGCTGAGGGCACAAGTACATGGCGTTCGGTATGTGGTATGTGATTTCCAGGGGAATAGTAGAACTCAAGCAGCTGTAGTTCTATGAATTCAGGGGATTTCAGCTAGGCGTCCACCGTGCAGGGCATGGTATGCTTGCTCAGGTAGCATGACGGGATGCAGAGGCTTTGAACGGAGCCCTGGTGGGAGGAGATGATGGCTCTAGGGATTTCAAAATCATTGAAGAGAGATAGCTGATGACAGTTGAGATTAAGGGGCACCACGCGCCATAGAGGGCGCCACAGAATTGAGAGGACTTGGGTGCGGCAACAATCCTTGGTGGGGAGAAGCCCAAATGATCTCCCCAAGGACGGCGTCCGGGAGATCGCTGATGCGGTCCACCTAAGATTCTACGGGTTCCTGTGATCCGGTGGGGGCAGGGTCGCTGCTTCTCCCCGCGCTGCCAGGTGCAGGATTTACAACAGGCGTCGCCGCTGGCGGGAGCCTCATCATCTTGGCGCTGGGGGTCAGCCGACTCCATTTTCCTCGAGGGCGTCGCTTCGCGCTCAAGGATTTGAGCAGAGTAACGAATGACGAGCCTAGTTGTGTGCGAGTGAAGAAGAAGGGGAGCTAGGTTTTTTCTATAGTAGTGAGGAAGAAGGTGTAACGCCCCGTATCCGATGCGCCAGGTGTCTGCCAGTTATTCGTCGTCGTTGCCATGTTATTTGCTTGCGTGTTGCATTTTGCCATGTCATCATGTGCATTGCATTGCATACGTGTTCATCTCTTGCATCAGAGCATTTTCCCCGTTGTCTGTTTTGCAATCCGGCAGTCCTATGTCCTCCGGCGTCCCCTTTTTGTCTCTCGTTGTGAGCGGGTGTTAAACTTTCTCGGAATGGCCTGAGGTTTGCCAAGCGGCCTTGGTATAGCACCGGTAGACCGCCTGTCAAGTTTCGCGCCATTTGGAGGTCGTTTGATACTCCAACGGTTAACCGGATAACCGTAAAAGCCCTCTTTGTTTTGCAGCCCAAAACCCCCTCCAAAGTGGCCCAAAACCCATCCTAACCCCCTCCATGCTCTCGGTCGTTCGATCACGATCATGCGGGCGAAAACCGCACCCCATTTGGAGTCTCCTAGCTCCCTCTACCTATAAATGAGTCCCTCCCCCCGAAATCCGTGGTGTAAACCCTAGCAGTCTTCCTCCTCGCACCGCCAGACATGTCCGCCGGACACGTCGCTCCAACGAATCTGGGCGTGCCACGTCAGGCTCGCCGCCGCCTGGATCCACTCCGCCGACGCCACGTGGGCGCCCGCCGCCCCGCGCCTCCCGTCGGCCCGCGAGCCCAGGGCAGGCCCGCCCGGGCTCGCGCGCGCCGCCCCACGCCTCGCCTGACCCTGCCCTCCTGTGCATCGCCGGCGAGCGCCCCGCCGCCAACCTTGCGCCGCGCCGCCGCCACCAAACGTCCCGCGCTCGAGGCCGCCGACCGTCGTCGCCTCCCGTAGCGCCTCGCCCCGTCGCCACCTCCACCGCGGCGCCCTCCGCCGCCAAGCATCGCCGCCGGCTCCGCCACCGACCTCGCCGGCGCCGCCATGGCCACCCGAGCTCTGCCGGCGAGCTCCTGCTCTAGCTCCGCCCCCCACCGCCTCCAGCCTTCTCCTCGTCACCGGACCCCGCCTCCGGTCAGATCCGGGCAGGAGCCGCCCGGATCGGCCCTCTCCGGCGAGCCCCGCCTCCTTCCCCGCCATCTTCGGCGAGCCCCGCTCCGGTGAGCCTCGGTTCCCGTGCCCCATTGACTTTTACCCCGAGGAGCAATTTCCACTAAGTCCCAGTTATTTTCAGCATACTTCCTTGCATCATATCTTTGCAAACGTGGCTCCGTTTTGGGCGTGTAGCATATCAAATTGTTCGGCTCAATGAGTACTTAATTTCATTCCATTGCATCATTTTCATTTGAGCTCATCTTGATGCCCGAAATGCTGTTGGAAGAGGGCTATGTGATGTTAGTTTCAGATTCTTATCAGAAAATGCACTTTTGTCATTTTTGCCATGATTGATGTGTGCATCTTATGAACTTGAGCCCTACATATGTTTTGAACTATGTCATGCCATCTTTACAGGGGTGTATGCCATGTATTTTTGTGATCAATGTGATGACTAGCACAAGCATGTAAACTAGGCCTCGTGATGTTGCTGATTTCAGTCCCCGTTCTGCTGTTATTTTTATGCCATGTAAACTTGATGCTACAGAGAGATCCATGATTATTTTGAGATACTTCAGTAAGGATGTTTTGTACATATGGTTATGCTATATCCATCCATGCCCCTGTTAGAAATTATGGAGTAGCCTAGCATGTCATTTTCGTGCTCTACGTTTGCTACAAAATGTTTCCTGGCAGATTGTTTACATGTTATTCAATTTTGCCAAGGTTGTTGTAGTTATTCCTTGCATGCTATGAACTTGTTATTGCCATTCTTAGCTTCATAAACATGTCTTCTTACTGTTGGTTGCCTTGCCATGCCATGTTTTTCTCTGTAGTGAGTGGTTCAAGCTCACCAACATGCCTACTTATTGTTGTTCCTACCATGTATGAATCTGTCATATCATTTGCCATGTTTACAAGGGTGCCATCATATTTTCTGTTCCCTTTTGGCTCATGGTCAGTAAAGGACTTTTGTTCTATGTATTTAGTAGATTCATGCCATGCCTTTGTTTGCCATGATAAGTTCATGTAACATGTTGTTTGATAGCTCTAAACATTGCAACCTGATGTTATGTCTGCTAAAGTCTGAAACTGTTACTATTTGCAATCTTGCCATGTCATTTTGAGCATGTTCTAGTGATTTATGGATATAGCTCAATGTTCATGTTTTGTCATGCCTTACCTGTACATCATGTCCATGCCTCTTGTTCTCATGTTGAGATGCTGTAGCATGTTGTTTTGATGCTTGCAATATGCCTAGTTGCTGTTTTGCACAGATTGTTGTTATGCCTTGTATAGAGTGTATGTGTTGAACCGTTGCTCTGTTTTGAGTGTGCTTTATATGAAACTTGCTTGATTTTGCATGTAGTTTCATATTATCATGTTGCATCCTTGTTTTGAGGTGTTTGCTTGATGTTTGGGTGCATTTTGCATCAATGCCATGTTTGACTTGTTTTGCTCATATCTTGTAGACCGTAGCTCCGAATTAAATGAACTTTATATGTAACTTGGCTAGAATCTCGTGTAGATCATCTTGGTGCATCTTAACTTGCTGTTTAACAACTTGAACATAAGGTTTATTCAGATCTGGACCAACTTCAAAATTTGCATATGAGGACTTGCCGGAATTGTTATATGTTGTTCCCGGCCTCATTTAAACTCGCTTTGATGTGTTGCTCTTGTATGCATCATCTCTTGCCATGAGTAGCTTCATGTAGCTTTGTCATGTATCATGCTTGGTTGTGCATCTTGTCATGCTTATGTGTGGTGTGTTTACCATGTTGTGTGCTTCTTCTCGATAGTTCCTGTTTCGTTGCGATCGTGAGGATTCGTTCGTCTACGCTTGGTTCGTCTTCATGGCTTCATCTTCTTCATGGACTCGTTCTTCTTCCTAGCGGGATTTCAGGCAAGATGACCGCTACCCTGGATCTCACTACTATCATTGCTATGCTAGTTGCTTCGTTCTATCGCTTTGCTGCGTTACCTATCTTTTGCTCTTCAAGCCTCCCAATTGCCATGTCAGCCTCTAACCTTTTGCACCCTTCCTAGCAAACCATTGCTTGGCTATGTTACCGCTTTTGCTCAGCCCCTCTTATAGCGTTGTTAGTTGCAGGTGAAGTTGAAGATTGCTCCATGGTGGACAGGATTATATTCGGATATCACAATATCTCTTATTTAATTAATGCATCTATATATTTGGTAAAGGGTGGAAGGCTCGGCCTTATGCCTGGTGATTTGTTCCACTCTTGCCGCCCTAGTTTCCATCATACCGGTGTTATGTTCCCGGATTTTGCGTTCCTTACGCGGTTGGGTGATTTATGGGACCCCCTTGACAGTTCGCTTTGAATAAAACTCCTCCAGCAAGGCCCAACCTTGGTTTTACCATTTGCCTCACCACCACCTATACCTTTCCCTTGGGTACGCCAACCCAAGGGTCATCTTTATTTTAGCCCCCCCGGGCCAGTGCTTGTCTAAGTGTTGGTCCGAACCAGAGCCACTTGCAGCGCCACCTCGGGGAAACTTGAGGGTTAGTTTTAGTTGTACGTAGTGTTCATCCGGTGTTGCCCTGAGAACGAGATATGTGCAGCTCCTATCGGGATTGTCGGCGCATCGGGCGATCTTGCTGGTCTTGTTTTACCATTGTCGAAATGTCTTGTAAACCGGGATTCCGAGACTGATCGGGTCTTCCTGGGAGAAGGTATATCCTTCGTTGATCGCGAGAGCTTATCATGGGCTAAGTTGGGACACCCCTGCATGGTATAATCTTTCGAAAGCCGTGCTCGCGGTTATGGGCAGATGGGAATTTGTTAATGTCCGGTTGTAGATAACTTGACACTAGATCCAAATTAAAACGCATCAACCGTGTGTGTAGCCGTGATGGTCTCTTTTCGGCGGAGTCCGGGAAGTGAACACGGTTTTGGGTTATGTTTGACATAAGTAGGAGTTCAGGATGACCTCTTGATCATTGCTAGCTTCACGTCCGTTCCGCTTGCTCTCTTCTCGCTCTTATTTGCGTATGTTAGCCACCATATATGCTTAGTCGCTGCTGCAACCTCATCACTTTACCCCTTCCTTTCCTATTAAGCTTTGCTAGTCTTGATACCCATGGTAATGGGATTGCTGAGTCCTCGTGGCTCACAGATTACTACAACAACAGTTGCAGGTACAGGTTTTGCGATGATCATGGCGCGAGAACGATGTTTGCTTGTTTTGGAGTTCTTCTTTTGCTTCTTCGATCAGGGGTTAGGTTCTAGGTCGGCAGCCTGGGCTAGCAGGGTGGATGTCATTTGAGCTTCTGTTTGTGTTTCATCCGTAGTCGGATGTTGCTCTTATGTATGATGTGATGTTGTATTCGTGTGGCATTGTATGCCTTTTGTATGTATCCCCATCTATTATGTAATGTTGATGTAATGATATCCACCTTGCAAAAGCGTTTCAATATTCGGTTCTATCCTTGGTGGGACCTTCGAGTCTCATTAGGATAGTATCGCATATTGGGCGTGACAAGTTGGTATCAGAGCATCGACCAACCTTAGGAGCCTCCCTTGATTGATCATGTAGTTTGGCCGTTGTTGAGTCTAGAAGAAAACTGTTTTCTAAGTCTAGTTATATCGGAGAGTAGGAATTCTTTTTACTCCTCAGCCCCTTCGTCGCTCTGGTGAGGAATCTTGACGTAGGTGTGTTGGATTACTTCTCTTCCCTTTCAAATTTTCTTTAGGATCACGCAGTTGGTTTTCCGATCATTGGTTCTCATCTCTTTTTATCCGGT
Source organism: Triticum dicoccoides (assembly GCF_002162155.2). NCBI lineage: Eukaryota > Viridiplantae > Streptophyta > Magnoliopsida > Poales > Poaceae > Triticum > Triticum dicoccoides. The sequence continues at coordinate 95,230,713 of NC_041383.1, forward strand.
GCATTTCTTGTCAAGTTGACTCGAGCCTCTTCATCTTTGCCAAGTTCAATTCCTCACTTGTTTTCTTTTACCACCCGCCCACCCTTTTCCTCTTGGAACCAGAGTCCGTAATCGAGTATCCATCCTACCCGTGCGAAGTCTTTACTTTCTTTCCTCAATTATTTCAACCGGTGTTTTCTCTTCAAGATATTCGTCAGTTCCCCCTTCCAAGTTGCTTTTGTTTTCCCGCCCTCCCACCCTTCTTCTTCCCGGAGCCTGAATCTCTTTCGAGCATCAATTTCATTCGTGCGGAGCCTCTTCAGTCTTTCGTCAATTGTTTCAACCGGTGAATTCTCATTTTATTCGACTTTCTTCATCTCTTTTCTTCTCTGGTGGACTCAATTCAAGTTTTTCGGTTGATCATATTCTTTTCCTTGGATCAAGTGTTCTCCTTGCTTGTTTGCCTCTCGCCATTCAATCATTCCGGAGTTCAAGACATCTCAGGAGATTCGTAGTGTTCCAATTAATTCGAGGTTACCACCTCCTTCAAATATTTCAATTGTTCCAGTGCATCATCTATCTGTTCAACAATCCTTTCCAACGGTGTTTTTCTTTTAGTGGGCCCTAACCCACAGGTCTTTTCCCAGGATCTTACCTGACTCTTCTATTTTTTCCGAAGCTATTCTCAAATCCTTTTCGAAGTTTGACATAAGTATGAATTTCATCAGTCAGATCTTTTCCAAGATCAATTTCAAATCATTTCATTGTTGGCTCAACATCTTCGCTTTTCATTCTCCTGGAGTATCTGAGAAAATTTTTGTGGTGTTTCCCGTCGTCATTTGAAGATCGAAGAAGAGTTTTCCTCTAAACCTTGTCCATCCTCCCGAAGATTCGTGGTTCTAGCTTCATATCATCCTCTCGAATTATTTTAGTTTGTCAGATATTCTTTCTTATGTTGGGGAACGTAGCAGAAATTCAAAATTTTCCTACGTGTCACCAAGATCTATCTATGGAGAAACCAGCAACGAGGGGAAGGAGAGTGCATCTACATACCCTTGTAGATCGCTAAGCGGAAGCGTTCAAGTGAACGGGGTTGATGGAGTCGTACTCGTCGTGATTCAAATCACCGATGATCAAGTACCGAAAGGACGGCACCTCCGCGTTCAACACACGTACAGCCCGGTGACGTCTCCCATGCCTTGATCCAGCAAGGAGAGAGGGAGAGGTTGAGGAAGACTCCATCCAGCAGCAGCACAACGGCGTGGTGGTGATGGAGGAGTGTGGCAATCCTGCAGGGCTTCGCCAAGCACCGCGAGATATGAGGAGAAAGAGAGGGAGGGCTGCACCAACAGGCAGAGATCGAATCACGTATTATGTGCAGCCCCAGGCCTCACTATATATAGGGAAGAGGGAGGAGGGTGCGCCCCCTCTAGGGTTCCCACCCTAGGGGGTGCGGCAGCCCTAGATGGGAAAGGGGCGGCGGCCAAGGGAGGATTCCCTTCCGCCCAAGGCACCTAGGAGGTGCCTTCCCCTCCTAGGACTCTTCCTTAGGGTTCCCCCTTCACCCTAGGCGCATGGGCCATGAGGGAAGTGGCGCCCCAGCCCACTTTGGGCTGGATCCCTTCCCACTTCAGCCCATGGGACCCTTCGGGATAGGTGGCCCCACCCGGTGGACCCCCGAGACCCTTCCGGTGGTCCCGGTACAATACCGATGACCCCGAAACTTGTCCCGATGGCCGAAATAGGACTTCTTATATATAAATCTTTACCTCCGGACCATTCCGGAACTCCTCGTGACGTCCAGGATCTCATCCGGGACTCCGAACAACATTCGGTAACCACATACAAACTTCCTTTATAACCCTAGCGTCATCGAACCTTAAGTGTGTAGACCCTACGGGTTCGGGAGACATGCAGACATGACCGAGACGTTCTCCGGTCAATAACCAACAGCGGGATCTGGATGCCCATGTTGGCTCCCACATGTTCCACGATGATCTCATCGGATGAACCACGATGTCAAGGACTCAATCGATCCCGTATACAATTCCCTTTGTCTAGCGGTATTGTACTTGCCCGAGATTCGATCGTCGGTATACCGATACCTTGTTCAATCTCGTTACCGGCAAGTCTCTTTACTCGTTCCGTAACACATCATCCCGTGATCAACCCCTTGGTCACATTGTGCACATTATGATGATTTCCTATCGAGTGGGCCCAGAGATACCTCTTCGTTTACACGGAGTGACAAATCCCAGTCTCGATTCGTGCCAACCCAACAGACACTTTCGGAGATACCTATAATGCACCTTTATAGCCACCCAGTTACGTTGTGACGTTTGATACACCCAAAGCATTCCTACGGTATCCGGGAGTTGCACAATCTCATGGTCTAAGGAAAAGATACTTGACATTAGAAAAGCTTCAGCATACGAACTACACGATCTCTATGCTAGGCTTAGGATTGGGTCTTGTCCATCACATCATTCTCCTAATGATGTGATCCCGTTATCAATGACATCCAATGTCCATGGTCAGGAAACCGTAACCATCTATTGATCAACGAGCTAGTCAACTAGAGGCTTACTAGGGACATGGTGTTGTCTATGTATTCACACGTGTATTACGATTTCCGGATAATACAGTTATAGCATGAATAAAAGACTATTATCATGAACAAAGAAATATAATAATAACATATTTATTATTGCCTCTAGGGCATATGTCCAACAGTCTCCCACTTGCACTAGAGTCAATAATCCAGTTCACATCGATATGTGATTAACACTCAAGGTCACATCCCCATGTGACTAACACCCAAGAGTTCTGGGTTTGATCATGTTATGCTTGTGAGAGAGGTTTTAGTCAATGGGTCTGAACCTTTCAGATCCGTGTGTGCTTTACAAATCTCTATGTCATCTCCTAGATGCAGCTACCACGCTCTATTTGGAGCTATTCCAAATAACTGTTCTACTTGGAGCCATTCTAAATTGTTGCTCCATTATACGTATCCGGTATCTCTACTTAGAGCTATCCAGATAGGTGTTAAGCTTGCATCGTCGTAACTCTTTACGTCGAACTCTTCATCACCTCCATAACCGAGAAAATTCCTTAGTCCACTAGTTACTAAGGATAACTTTGACCGCTGTACTGTGATCTATTCTTGGATCACTCTTGTACCCCTTGACTGACTCATGGCAAGGCACACTTCAGGTGCGATACTCAGCATGGCATACTGCAGAGCCTATGTCTTAAGCATAGGGGACGACCTTCGTCCTTTCTCTCTATTCTGCCGTGGTCGAGCTTTAAGTATTAACTTCATACCTTACAACTCAGGCAAGAACTCCTTCTTTGACTGATCCATCTTGAACACCTTCAAGATCATGTCAAGGTATGTGCTCATTTGAAAAGTACCATTAAGCGTTTTGATCTATCCTTATAGATCTTGATGCTCAATGTTCAAGTAGCTTAATCCAGGTTTTCCATTGAAAAACACTTTCAAATAACCCTATATGCTTTCCAGAAATTCTACGTCATTTCTGATCAACAATATGTCAACAACATATATTCATCAGAAATTCTATAGTGCTCCCACTCACTTCTTTGGAAATACAAGATTCTCATGAACTTTGTATAAACCCAAAAGCTTTGATCATTTCATCAAAGCGCACATTCCAACTCCGAGATGCTTACTCCAGTCCTTAGAAGAATCGCTGGAGCTAGCATACCTTTTAGCATCCTTAGGATCGACAAAACCTTTCTGATTGTATCACATACAACCTTTCCTTATGAAAACTGGTAAGGAAACTCGTTTTGACATCCATCTGCCAGATTTCATAAATGTAGCTTATGCTAACATGATTCCGACGGACTTAAGCATTGCTACGGATGAGAAAAACTCATCGTAGTCAACTCCTTGAACTTGTGAAAAACTCTTCGCCACAAGTCGAGCTTCATAGATGGTGACATTACCATCCACGTCCGTCTTCTTCTTAAAAGATCCATTTATCTCAATGGCTTGCCGATCATCGGGCAAGTCCATCAAAGTCCATGCTTTGTTCTGATACATGGATCCTATCTCGGATTTCATGGCTTCTAACCATTTGTTGGAATTTGGGCCCACCATCGCTTCTCCATAGCTCGTAGGTTCATTGTTGTCTAGCAACATGACCTTCAAGACAGGATTACTTTACCACTCTGAAGTAGTACGTATCCTTGTCACCCTACGAGGTACGGTAGTGACTTGATCCGAAACTTCATGATCACTATCATAAGCTTCTACTTAAATTGGTGTAGGTGCCACATGAACAACTTCCTGTGCCCTGATACACACTGGTTGAAGTGATGGTTCAATAACCATATCAAGTCTCCACCATCCTCCCACTCAACTTTTCGAGACAAACTTTTCCTCGAGAAAGGACCCGATTCAAGAAACAATCCCTTATTGCTTTCGGATCTGAGACAGGAGGTACACCCAACTGTTTTGGGTGTCCTATGAAGATGCATTTATCCGCTTTGGGTCCGAGCTTATCAGCCTGAAACTTTTCACATAAACGTCGCAGCCCCAAACTTTTAAGAAATGACATCTTAGGTTTCTCTAAACCATAATTCATACGGTGTCATCTCAACGGAATTACGTGGTGCCCTATTTAAAGTGAATGTGGTTGTCTCTAATGCCTAACCCATAAACTATCGTGGTAATTCGATAAGAGACATCATGGTACCCACCCTATCCAATAGGGTGAAACTATGATGTTCGGACACACCATCACACTATGGTGTTCCAGGCGGTATTAATTGTGAAACAATTTCCACAATGTCTTAATTGCGTGCCAAAGCTCGTAACTCAGATACTCATCTCTATGATCATATCATAGACATTCTATCCTCTTGTCACGATGATCTTCAACTTCACTCTGAAATTACTTGAACCTTTCAATAATTCAGACTCGTGATTCATCAAGTAAATATACTCAACATCTACTCAAATCATCTGTGAAGTAAGAACATAACGATATCCACTACACGCCTCAGCACTCATTGGACTGCACACATCAAAATGTATTACTTCCAACAAGTTGCTTTCTAGTTCCATTTTACTGAAACCGAGGCTTTTCAGTCATCTTGCCCATGTGGTATGATTTGCATATCTCAAGTGATTCAAAATCAAGTGAGTCCAAATGATCCATCTGCATGGAGTTTCTTCATGCGTATACACCAATAGACATGGTTTGCATGTCTCAAACTTTTCAAAAACGAGTGAGTCCAAAGATCCATCAACATGGAGCTTCTTCATGCGTTTTATACCATTATGACTTACATGGCAGTGCCACAAGTAAGTGGTACTATCATTACTATCTTATATCTTTTGGCATGAAAATGTGTATCACTACGATCGAGATTCAATAAACCATTCCTTTAGGTGCAAGACCATTGAAGGTATTATTCAAATAAATAGAGTAACCATTATTTTCTTTAAATGAATAACCGTATTGCGATAGACATAATCCAATCATGTCTATGCTCAACGCAAACACACAATGACAGTTATTTAGGTTTAATAATAATCTTGATGGTAGAGGGAGCGTGCGATGTTTGATCACATCAAACTTGGAAACACTTCCAACACATATCGTCAGCTCACCTTTAGCTAGTCTCCGTTTATTCCGTAGCTCTTTTATTTCGAGTTACTAACACTTAGCAACTGCACCGGTATCTTAATACCCTGGTGCTACTAGGAGTACTAGTAAAGTACACATTAACATAATGTATATCCAATATACTTCTATCGACCTTGCCAGCCTTCTCATCTACCAAGTATCTAGGGTAATTCTGCTCCAGTGGCTGTTCCCTTTATTACAGAAGCACTTAGTCTCGAGTTTGGGTTCAACCTTGGGTTTCTTCACTAGAGCAGCAGCTGAATTGCCGTTTGGGCCCAAAACCCATCCTAACCCCCTCCATGCTCTCGGTCGTTCGATCACGATCGTGCGGGCGAAAACCGCACCCCATTTGGAGTCTCCTAGCTCCCTCTACCTACAAATGAGTCCCTCCCCCCGAAACCCGCGGTGTAAACCCTAGCAGTCTTCCTCCTCGCGCCGCCGGACATGTCCATCCGCGCCGGACATATCCGCCGGACACGTCGCTCCGACGAATCGGGGCGTGCCACGTCAGCCTCGCCGCCGCCTGGATCCACTCCGCCGACGCCACGTGGGCGTCCGCCGCCCCGCGCCTCCCACCGGCCCGCGAGCCCAGGGCAGGC
>NC_041383.1:95237311-95414180 GCF_002162155.2 Triticum dicoccoides
AATGTCCCGCGCTCGAGGCCGCCGACCGTCGTCGCCTCTCGTAGCGCCTCGCCCCGTCGCCACCTCCACCGCGGCGCCCTCCGCCGCCAAGCATCGCCGCTGGCTCCGCCACCGACCTCGCCGGCGCCGCCATGGCCACCCGAGCTCCGCCGGCGAGCTCCTGCTCTAGCTCCGGCCCCCCACCGCCTCCGGCCTTCTCCTCGTCGCCGGACCCCGCCTCCGGTCAGATGCGGGCAGGAGCCGCCCGGATCGGCCCTCTCCGGCGAGCCCCGCCTCATTCCCCGCCATCTCCGGCGAGCCCCGCTCCGGCGAGCCTCGGTTCCCGTGCCCCGTTGACTTTTACCCCGAGGAGCAATTTCCACTAAGTCCCAGTTATTTTCAGCATACTTCCTTGCATCATATCTTTGCACCCGTGGCTCCGTTTTGGGCGTGTAGCATATCAAATTGTTCGTCTCGACGAGTACTTAATTTCATTCCATTGCATCATTTTCATTTGAGCTCATCTTGATGCCCGGAATGCTGTTGGAAGAGGGCTATGTGATGTTACTTTCAGATTCTTATTAGAACATGCACTTTTGTCATTTTTGCCATGATTGATGTGTGCATCTTATGAACTTGAGCCCTACATATGTTTTGAACTATGTCATGCCATCTTTAAAGGGGTGTATGCCATGTATTTTTGTGATCAATGTGGTGACTAGCACAAGCATGTAAACTAGGCCTCGTGATGTTGCTGATTTCAGTCCCTGTTCTGCTGTTATTTTTATGCCATGTAAACTTGATGCTACAGAGAGATCCATGCTTATTTTGAGATACTTCAGTAAGGATGTTTTGTACATATGGTTATTATCTATCCATCCTTGCCCCTGTTTGAAATTATGGAGTAGCCTAGCATGTCATTTTCGTGCTCTGCTTTTGCTACAAAATGTTTCCTGGCAGATTGTTTACATGTTATTCAACTTTGCCAAGGTTGTTGTACTTGTTCCTTGCATGCTATGAACTTGTTATTGCCATTCTTAGCTTCATAAACATGTATTCTTACTGTTGGTTGCCTTTCCATGCCATGTTTTGCTCTGTAGTGAGTGGTTCAAGCTCACCAACATGCCTACTTATTGTTGTTCCTGCCATGTATGAATCTGTCATATCATTTGCCATGTTTACATGGGTGCCATCATATTTTCTGTTCCCTTTTGGCTCATGGTCAGTAAAGGACTTTTGTTCTATGTATTTAGTAGATTCATGCCATTGCCATGATAAGTTCCTGTAACATGTTGTTTGATAGCTCTAAACATTGCAACCTGATGTTATGTCTGCTAAAGTCTGAAACTGTTACTATTTGCAATCTTGCCATGTCATTTTGAGCATGTTCTAGTGATTTATGGATATAGCTCAGTGTTCATGTTTTGTCATGCCTTACCTGTACATCATGTCCATGCCTCTTGTTCTCATGTTGAGGTGCTGTAGCATGTTGTTTTGATGCTTGCAATATGCCTAGTTGCTGTTTTGCACAGATTGTTGTTATGCCTTGTATAGAGTGTATGTGTTGAACCGTTGCTCCATTTTGAGTGTGCTTTATATGAAACTTGCTTGATTTTGCATGTAGTTTCATATTATCATGTTGCATCCTTGTTTTGAGGTGTTTGCTTGATGTTTGGGTGCATTTTGCATCAATGCCATGTTTGACTTGTTTTGCTCATATCTTGTAGACCGTAGCTCCGAATTAAATGAACTTTATATGTAACTTGGCTAGAATCTCGTGTAGATCATCTTGGTGCATCTTAACTTTCTGTTTAACAACTTGAACATAAGGTTTATTCAGATCTGGACCAATTTCGAAATTTGCATATGGGGACTTGCCGGAATTGTTATATGTTGTTCCCGGCCTCATTTAAACTCGCTTTGATGTGTTGCTCTTGTATGCATCATCTCTTACCATGAGTAGCTTCATGTAGCTTTGTCATGCATCATGCTTGGTTGTGCATCTTGTCATGCTTATGTGTGGTGTGTTTACCATGTTGTGTGCTTCTTCTCGATAGTTCCTGTTTCGTTGCGATCGTGAGGATTCGTTCGTCTATGCTTGGTTCGTCTTCGTGGCTTCATATTCTTCATGGACTCGTTCTTCTTCCTAGCGGGATTTCAGGCAAGATGACCGCTACCCTGGATCTCACTACTATCATTGCTATGCTAGTTGCTTCGTTCTATCGCTTTGCTGCGTTACCTATCTTTTGCTCTTCAAGCCTCCTAATTGCCATGTCAGCCTCTAACCTTTTGCACCCTTCCTAGCAAACCATTGCTTGGCTATGTTACCGTTTTTGCTCAGCCCCTCTTATAGCATTGTTAGTTGCAGGTGAAGTTGAAGATTGCTCCATGGTGGACAGGATTATGTTGGGATATCACAATATCTCTTATTTAATTAATGCATCTATATATTTGGTAAAGGGTGGAAGGCTCGGCCTTATGCCTGGTGATTTGTTCCACTCTTGCCGCCCTAGTTTCCATCATACCGGTGTTATGTTCCCGGATTTTGCGTTCCTTACGCGGTTGGGTGATTTATGGGACCCCCTTGACAGTTCGCTTTGAATAAAACTCCTCCAGCAAGGCCCAACCTTGGTTTTACCATTTGCCTCACCACCACCTATACCTTTCCCTTGGGTAGGACAACCTGAGCGTCATATTTATTTTAGCCCCCCCGGGCCAGTGCTTGTCTAAGTGTTGGTCCGAACCAGAGCCACTTGCAGCGCCACCTCGGGGAAACTTGAGGGTTGGTTTTGAAGGAAATATGCCCTAAAGGCAATAATAAAGTTATTATTTATTTCCTCATATCATGATAAATGTTTATTATTCATGCTAGAATTGTATTAACTGGAAACATGATACATGTGTGAATTTTTTTTTAGACAAACATAGTGTCACTAGTATGCCTCTACTTGACTAGCTCATTGATCAAAGATGGTTATGTTTCCTAACCATAGGCATGTGTTGTCATTTGATTAATGGGATCACATCATTAGGAGAATGATGTGATTGACTTGAGCCATTCCATTAGCTTAGCACTTGATCGTTTAGTATGTTGCTATTGCTTTCTTCATGACTTATACAAAGTTCCTGCAACTATGAGATTGTGCAACTCCCGTTTACCGGAGGAACACTTTGTGTGCTACCAAATGTCACAGCGTAACTGGGTGATTATAAAGGTGCTCTACAGGTGTCTCCAAAGGTACATGTTGAGTTGGCATAATTCGAGATTAGGTTTTGTCACTCCGATTGTCGAAGAGGTATCTCTGGGCCCTCTCGGTAATACTCATCACCTAAGCCTTGCAAGCATTGTAACTAATGAGTTAGTTATAAAATGATGTATTACGGAACGAGTAAAAAGACTTGCCGGTAACGAGATTGAACTAGGTATTGGATACCGACGATCGAATCTCGGGCAAGTAACATACCGATGACAAAGGCGACAACGTATGTTGTTATGCGGTTTGACCGATAAAGATCTTCGTAGAATATGTAGGAACCAATATGAACATCCAGGTTCCACTATTGGTTATTGACCGAGAATAGTTCTAGGTCATGTCTACATAGTTCTCGAACCCGTAGGGTCCGCACGCTTAACGTTACGATGACAATTTTATTATGAGTTTATAAGTTTTGATGTACCGAAGTTTGTTCGGAGTCCCGGATGTGATCACGGACATGACGAGGAGTCTCGAAATGGTCGAGACATAAAGATTGATATATTGGACGGATATATTTGGACACCGGAAAGGTTCTGGATGAGATTGGGACTATACCGGAGTTCCGGGAGGTTACGGGAACCCCCCGGTAAGTATATGGGCCTTATTGGGCCTTAGTGGAAAGGAGGGAGAAGGAGCAAAGGAGGGGGCACCCCCCCAAGCCCAATCCAAATTGGGAGGGTGGCCGGCCCCCCTTTCCTTCTTCCCTCCCCTCTCTTCCTTCCCTCTCCTACTCCTAATAGGAAAGGGGGGCCAAACCTACTTGGAGTAGGATTGCCCCCCCTAGGGCGCGCCTCTCCCCTTGGCTGGCCCCCTCCTCCTCTCCCCCTTTATATACGGGGGAGGAGGGCACCCCATGACACACAAGTTGATCTACGGATCATTCCTTAGCCGTGTGCGGTGCCCCCCTCCACCATATTCCACCTCGATCATATCGTCGCGGAGTTTAGGCGAAGCCCTGCGCCGGTAGAACATCATCACCGTCACCACGCCATCGTGCTGATGGAACTCATCCCCGACGCTCTGCTGGATTGGAGCCCAGAGAACATCATCAAGCTGAACATGTGCTGAACACGGAGGTGCCATACGTTCGGTGCTTGGATCGGTCGGATCGTGAAGACGTACGACTACATCAACCGCGTTGTCATAACGCTTCCGCTTACGGTCTACAAGGGTACGTAGAGAACACTCTCCCCTCTCGTTGCTATGCCATCACCATGATCTTGCGTGCTCGTAGGATTTTTTTTTGAAATTACTACGTTCCCCAACAGTGGTATCAGAGCCTAGGTTTTATGCATTGATGTTATATGCACGAGTAGAACACAAGTGAGTTGTGGGCGATACAAGTCATACTGCTTACCAGCATGTCATACTTTGGTTCAGCGGTATTTTTGGATGAAGCGGCCCAGACCGACATTACGCGTACGCTTACGCGAGACTGGTTTTACCGCCGTGCTTTGCACACAGGTGACTAGCGGGTGTCTGTTTCTCCAACTTTAGTTGAACCGAGTGTGGCTACGCCCGGTCCTTGTGAAGGTTAAAACATCACTAACTTGACGAACTATCATTGTGGTTTTGATGCGTAGGTAAGAACGGTTCTTGCTCAGCCCGTAGCAGCCACGTAAAATTTGCAACAACAAAGTAGAGGACATCTACTTGTTTTTGCAGGGCATGTTGTGATGTGATATGGTCAAGACGTGATGCTATATTTTATTGTATGAGATGATCATGTTTTGTAACCAAAGTTATCGGCAACTGGCAGGAGCCATATAGTTGTCGCTTTATTGTATGAAATGCAAACGCCCTGTAATTGCTTTACTTTATCACTAAGTGGTAGCAATAGTCGTAGAAGCAATAGATGGCGTAAATGAAAACGATACTATGATGGAGATCAAGGTGTCGCACCGGTGACGATGGTGATCACGACGGTGCTTCGAAGATGGAGATCACAAGCACAAGATGATGATGGCCATATCATATCACTTATATTGATTGCATGTGATGTTTATCCTTTATGCATCTTATTTTGCTTTGATTGACGGTAGCATTTTAAGATGATCTCTCACTAAAATTATCAAGAAGTGTTCTCCCTGAGTATGCACCGTTGCCAAAGTTCGTCGTGCCCAGACACCACGTGATGATCGGGTGTGATAAGCTCTACGTCCATTTACAACGGGTGCAAGCCAGTTTTGCACACGCAGAATACTCAGGTTAAACTTGACGAGCCTAGCATAAGCAGATATGGCCTCGGAACACGGAGACCGAAAGGTTGAGCGTGAATCATATAGTAGATATGATCAACATAGAGATGTTCACCATTGAAAACTACTCCATCTCACGTGATGATCGGTTATGGTTTAGTTGATTTGGATCACTTGATCACTTAGATGACTAGAGAGATGTCTATCTAAGTGGGAGTTCTTAAGTAATATGATTAATTGAACTTAAATTTATCATGAACTTAGTACCTGATAGTATTTTGCTTGTCTATGTTTGTTGTAGATAGATGGCTCGTGCTGTTGTTCCGTTGAATTTTAATGCGTTCCTTGAGAAAGCAAAGTTGAAAGATGATGGTAGCAATTACACAGACTGTTGGGGATATTACCACTAGGCGTGAACCGGCCTGCTTGGGCCGGGATAACTTCATTAGTGGTATGAACAGATGAAGGCCCAAGGCCTGTAGCCGGTTTAGAACCTGTAGCCGTAAACCGGCCTGATGTGCAACTTGTATTGTAAGTTAGGAACAGAGAGATACTAACCGGGATACGAGTATGGACCGGTTGGGACTCTATGGACCGACGGGCGTCACCCGTGTATATAAGGGGATGACCCGGCGGCGGTTCAGGGGGAGACCGACAACTCGAGTCTAGGCGAAGCTTGTTTGCTCCCTAGCCATAGAGACCACATCAATTCCATCGCAACTAGACGTAGGCTTTTACCTTCATCGAAGGGGCCGAACTAGTATAAAACCCTCGTGTCTTTGTGTCCGCTTTAACCCCTTCAAGTAAACTCGTAGCGATGGCTCCACGACTAAGTCCTTTCGCTAGGACATCTGCCGTGACAAATCCACAACAGTTGGCGCCCACCGTGGGGCTATCGCACAATGGTTTGACGATCTTGGAGGGCAAGCTCAAAGGACTCGAAGGCTATGCTGTGGGCCAGATGACCAAGAGTCGTCGTGGCAAGATCTACATCGACGACGCAGGATGGGGTCCCGAGGCCGATTCGATTGATTACGGGTACCGGGTCCCCTTTGGTGGCATACACATTTTCATCGGCAAGATCGGTGAGCCGGGGCCTGAGCCGGACATCTGCATCGACCTCGTCGAGACGGCTCAGCGTGCGAGATCTATCCAGGCTAAACCGGCCGTGAAGCGTGCCTTCGTTGGAGTCATCCACGGAGGAGGGCGTGAGGACGAGTCAGAACACGGTAGCGAGACCGTCGTCTATTCCGGCGACGAGTCCTCGACCGGAGAGACCGAATCACTATACCAGTTACAAGACGACCAGGTTAGGGGCTGTTCCGATGGCGACAGTATTCCAGACCCCCCAGGCTAGGTCAACCGGGTTGGAATATTCATGGCCGGCACACAGGCGGCGAATCACTCTTCGACCGCCGCAGCGATGCTCTCCGGATCAGCAGGGGCAGGAGGCCTTGTGCGCCCGCCGGTTCAAGTTCTATCTGATCTGTTTGATGCACTAGCCGCGCTTATGGCAGAGGACAATCCGGCGGATCAGGAGGCCCATAATGCAGAAATTGCAAAGGTGAGAGAGCAGATCATGCAAGCCAAAGCGGATCTGGCCACAGAAAAAGATAGGATGGACGCAGAGCGGGCCGCTTTGGACGCCCAGGCTTATAAGCTCATGCTTGACCAGAACGCATCGCAAGAGGTCTTAAAGCGGAAGCACAGATCACGCCTGCCGTTAGGGTTTGATCCCCGGAATCTCTTTCACACTCCAAGAGCTGGACCCAGTAATCCGCCGCAGCACCTGGAGACAAACCGGATTGAGGCACCAGGACCAGGGGGGACGGTCCAACCTCGCCTGATGGAACCTCCTCAGCAGAACATTGTGATTCTTCCGCCGGTCCAGACGCCCCCAGGTCATTATTCTAATCCTATGGACAACCTTGTTGCAGCTGCTGCGCGATTAGAGGCTATCCCAGTTGAAGGGGACTCTCCGCAAGCGATAGAGACGCGCCGGGTTAAGGAGCTTCTCCGGACCGCGCTGATTCAGCAGGAAGCATATTCATACAGCCGTGATCGGATTCACTCTACGCCCCGTCCAAGACGGAGCTATAGCAGGCGCTTGGATGAACCGGCCATATCGAGCAATGCGCGAGGCCGTGAAGCGGCCCGTGGCAATAACCTGGCAGGTGGTGTTCGCGATGCTCAGGATGTGGTGGACCGGGCCCGGGCACAGAGGGAGGCCGAGTTAGCAGCACAAGATGATGCGGGTCAACTTACACCGGTTCGCCCTACCACCTTCGCCGGACCAGGAGTCGCATCCGCTTTGGGAGTGCCTTGTTTAATCCCCGCTTTACGCAATGTGCGCCTGCCCAAAGATTTCAAGGGTCCACGCAAGGTGCCGAATTACACCGCTGATTTATCCCCTGAAGCGTGGATAGAGAGTTATGAGATGGCCATGGAAATGTTAGACGTGGATGAGACCGCGTGTGCAAAATACTTCACCATGATGCTTGAAGGCACGACTCGTACCTGGTTGAAGAGCCTACCGCCCAATTCTGTCGGCTCATGGGCCCAGTTGCGGGCCCGGTTTATCCAGAATTTCAAGGATACGTGTAAGCAGCCCAAGTCCATAGTAGACCTGGCGGCTTGTGTCCAGGGGGAAGGAGAATCAACGACCCATTGGGTGCGCCGCGTTTCGGAAATTTTGCACTCGTCCGACAGGATTAATGCTGACTCTGCGATCTTAACCCTGTAAGGCAACTGCCGGTTTGAGCCTTTAAAATTGAAATTGGGACGCATGAAGCGGTTCTGTAATGACATGGGAACCCTCATGGCCGCTCTAGTGAAGTATGCTGATTCGGACAGTACCAAGGATCCCGAGACTGATGATGATGAAGCAGGGAAGGGAAGGAAGAATAGCAACTCCAAACAGCAGCAGTACAAACCGGCGGGTCATGGAAACGGAGGCAAGCGCAAGGCGGATGGCAGCATGGACTTTGTGGCCAACACTAATGCACAAGACAGGGGGCAGCGGCGCAGAGGTAAAGCGGCAAATCGTAATGGGGCTCCCAATCCTAACGCAAGCCGCTTGAGTTATTTGCTGAATCAGCCTTGCCCGAAGCACGGGATGAAGGAGGCGCCGGCTAACCATCTTTGGAAGGATTGTTATATCATGCAGGAGTTTAAAAACTCTAATGCCTTCCGGTATGATCACGGGTCAGGTGGCGCTTCAGGATCCGGTTTTCATGGGCCGGATCACGATGGAGCTTCCGGTTCAGGTCGCAATCAGGGCGGTCACACTCACCAGAATAATCAGAACGGCCAGCAGCAGCAGCAACAGCAGTCGGGTTATCAGAGCCAGCCAAAATAGTTGAACAATGGGCAATATCATGTTTTCACAACTAGCTTGGATAAACGCGACCGAAAACTCCACAAGCGAGCGATGAATTCTGTTGAACCGGCCTTACCACGTTACTTGCGCTGGTCGGAGCAGCCTATCGTGTGGAGCAGAGAGGATCACCCGCCCCGGGTTGATAATCCGGGGCAGCTAGCATTAGTGGTAGACCCTCAGGTGGGGGGTTATAAATTCACCAAGGTACTCATGGATGGAGGAAGCAGTATTAACATACTGTACTATGAGACATTCCGCCGCATGGGTTTAACAGACAAAGATCTCAGACCGTCTAATACGGTGTTCCATGGTGTGGTGCCTGGCAAATCTGCATATCCTGTTGGTAAGATAGCCCTGGATGTGGCTTTTGGGGACGAGCACGACTCCCGGTCGGAAAAACTAACATTTGAGGTGGTGAAGATCCGGAGCCCATATCATGCCTTGTTTGGCCGGCCGGCTTACGCCAAGTTCATGGCGCGGCCTTGTTATATCTACTTGCAGCTCAAGATGCCGGGTTACATGGGGACAATAATGGTTCATGGGAGCCGTAGGGTCGCTTTGGAATGTGAGGAAGGTGATGCGGCTTATGCAGAGTCGGTCTGTGCCACGGAGGAGTTGAAGTACTATAAGGACAATGTTGATCCAGCGGATATGACTCCTTTGAAGAAGCCGACTACGGAGCATGATTCAGATCTGAAGTTCAAATCGGCAGCTGAGACCAAGCTTGTTGACTTCGTGCCCGGGGATTCATCTAAGCAGTTCACTGTCAGTGCCAATTTGGATCCCAAATAGGTAAGCGCGCTCGTCGAGTTCATCCGTGAGAATCGGGACATCTTTGCATGGAAACCATCCGACATGCCTGGTGTACCGAGGGAACTCGCTGAGCACACTCTTAATGTGGATCCTAGGTATAAACCGGTGAAACAATTCCTCCGCCGGTTTAACGAAGAAAGGCGAAAGGCCATTGGAGAGGAAGTGGCCAGGCTTTTGGCAGCTGGCTTTATCATTGAGGTGTTCCATCCAGAGTGGCTTGCTAATCTGGTGCTGGTTCTGAAGAAAAATG
Organism: Triticum dicoccoides; assembly: GCF_002162155.2. Lineage (NCBI taxonomy): Eukaryota > Viridiplantae > Streptophyta > Magnoliopsida > Poales > Poaceae > Triticum > Triticum dicoccoides. Next base: position 95,247,188 of record NC_041383.1, read on the forward strand.
GCACTTGGCGTATGTGTGTGGATTACACAGATCTTAACAGGGCCTGTCTAGCGGATCCTTTTGCCCTCCCCCGCATTGACCAGATCATTGATGCCACGGCGGGTTGTGAGCGTTTGAGTTTTTTGGATGCATACTCTGGATATCATCAGATCAAAATGGCGGTTAAGGACCAGGAGAAAACAGCGTTTATTACTCCCTTTGGAGCCTTCTGCTATGTATCTATGCCCTTCGGACTCAAGAGTGCCCAAGCCACCTATCAACGGTGTGTACAGAATTGCCTGCATAAACAGATCGGCCGCAATGTGCACGCCTATGTGGATGATATTGTAGTAAAGTCAAGGCAGAAGGAGACGCTGGTGGATGACTTGAAGGAAACCTTTGACAACTTGCAGGTTTACAAGATGATGCTTAATCCGGCCAAGTGTGTCTTTGGTGTTCCGGCAGGCAAGTTACTGGGTTTCCTGGTGTCTAATAGAGGAATTGAGGCTAATCCGGAGAAGATTACAGCTATCACCTCCCTGGCTAAACCGAAGTGCATCAATGATGTTCAGCGTTTGGCGGGTCGGATCGCCGCACTAAGCCGGTTTATCAGCCGCCTCGGAGAGAAGGCCATTCCTTTGTACCAAATGCTAAGGAAGACAGACCATTTCATTTGGAGTCCGGCTGCTGATGAAGCATTTGAGGACTTGAAGCGGCAGTTAGCCAATCCACCTGTTCTTGCAGCTCCGGTCGACAAGGAGCCACTATTATTATACGTAGCAGCCAATGCTCGGGCAGTTAGCGTGGCTATTGTGGTGGAACGCAAGGAGGCAGGCAAGGAATATCCAGTTCAGAGGCCGGTTTATTATATCAGCGAGGTGCTTATTGAATCCAAGCAAAGGTATCCGCATTGGCAGAAGCTGGTCTATGGTGTTTTCATGGCCAGTCGGAAGTTGAAGCAGTATTTTCAAGGGCACCCCATCACAGTGGTCAGTTCAGCTCCCTTGGGTGATATCATACAGAACCGGGAGGCGACTGGCCGGATTGACAAGTGGGCTATAGAGCTTGGGCCACACGGACTGAAGTATGTGCCTCGGACGGCGGTGAAGTCTCAAGCACTTGTTGATTTCATCAATGACTGGACGGAGCTACAAGCACCAGAGGAGAAGCCGGATCACACATATTGGACTATTCATTTTGATGGATCCAGGCAACTGGAAGGCTCGGGGGCTGGAGTCGTGTTAACTTCCCCACGAGGCGGTAAGTTTTGTTATGTTCTCCGCTTAATGTTCCCTTGCACTAATAATGCAGCTGAGTATGAAGCCTTGCTCCATGGTCTCCGGATGGCTAAAGAGATGAACTTAAGCCGGGTTAAGTGCTTCGGTGACTCGGATCTCGTGGTTCAATAGGTGTCTGGCACTTGGGATTCTAGGGACCCGCTCATGACTGCATATCGTCGGGAAGTGGATAATATTGCGGGTTGCTTCCAGGGTTATCAAGTGGATCATGTGGACCGTCGGAAGAATGAAGCGGTGGACGCTTTAAGCCGTTTGGGCTCTCAGCGCAAACCGGTCCCGCCTAATATCTTTCTGGACGTGCTGCACAACCCGTCAGTCAAGCTCCCAGGTGAAGCGGATTTGGCTATTCCTGATCCGGAGGCTCAATTGGTGGCAGCATTGCATGCTATTCCGGATTGGACAGTTCCTTATCTTATGTACATGAACCGGGGGGAGTTACCAGAGGATGAGATTCTAGCCAGGCAAATAGTCCGGCGATCCAAGTCTATGACGATTGTCAATGGTGAATTGCATCGTCGCAGTGTATCAGGGCCGTTTCAACGTTGTGTTTCTCCTGAGGAAGGCTATGAAATCTTAAGAGAAATCCATGAAGGGGATTGTGGACACCACGCCGGTTCAAAGTCTCTGGTGGCAAAGGCGTTTCGTCACGGGTTCTACTGGTTGACAGCGCATGCTGACGCGGAGGACTTGGTTAAACGGTGTGATGGATGTCAAAAATTTTCAAGGCGTGCTCATGTGCCGGCTCAAGAATTGAGGATGATCCCAATAACGTGGCCGTTTGCAACTTGGGGGCTGGATATGGTCGGACCTTTTAAAAGATCCAAGGATAAGAAAACCCACCTTTTGGTGGCAGTTGACAAATTTACCAAGTGGGTTGAAGCGGAGCTTGTCAGCAAGTGTGATGCAGCAACAGCGGTGCAGTTCATCAAAAAGGTGATTTTCCGGTTTGGCTTTCCACACAGTATCATTACTGACAATGGTACCAATTTATCTAAGGGCGCTATGAAGGAGTTCTGTGAACGAGAGCATATCCGGCTTGACGTGTCGTCAGTGGCACACCCCAGTCCAATGGACAGGCAGAACGAGCTAATCAAGAGATCTTGCGAGGCATCAAACCCCGGCTTATGGTCCCATTGCAAAGAACACCAGGATGTTGGGTTGAAGAGCTACCATCTGTGCTATGGAGTATCAATACTACGCCGAACCGATCCACAGGATACACGCCATTTTTCATGGTCTACGGAGCAGAGGCAGTTCTCCCTAGTGATATCCGGCATGATTCGCCTCGGGTGGCAGCTTATGTCGAAGCGGACAATGAGACAGCACGGCAAGACGCTTTGGACCTATTGGACGAGGAGCGTGATATAGCAGCTGCCCGTTCGGCGATTTACCAACAAGATCTTCGTCGCTATCACAGTCGCCGGGTTAGAACCAGAACTTTTCAAGAAGGAGATTTGGTGCTTCGGCTCATCCAAGACCAAACAGATATACACAAGTTATCCCCACCTTAGGAGGGACCTTTCGTGGTCAGCAAGAATCTGCACAACGGGTCGTACTATCGGATTGATATTCGAGAGCATAAAGACTCACGTACATCAGAGGAGGAGACTAACAGGCCGTGGAATATAGCTCATCTTCGGCCTTACTACACTTGAGCCATTGGCTCTATCTATGTACATATCATGACAGTGTATATATTATCTTTGATATAATAAAACCGGAGCCTCAGCTAAAGCGGGGTCTCTGTCTTTCTTATCATGCGTGGTTACATGGAGTGGTTCTGTTTTTAAAGCGGACTCCGGTTTACCCCTTGACATTTGCTTTTTATACATCACTGGGGGCCTTGGTCGTGTCCGAACCAACGCGACACCTTTTGATGGGCGACAACCACCAGATCACTTGGGGACATGGTCAAGTCTGAACCAGTCACGCCTCTTGGTCGGCCTAAGGCCACAAAATCACTTGGGGGCTTGGTCGAACCCGAACCATTGCCACGCCTCTTGATCTGGCATATATGCCACGAATCATTTGGGGACCTGGCTGACTTGAATCATTGTCACTCCTATTGGGGGCTTGGTCCTGTCCGACCATCGTAATACCATCTGATCAGCTCAGTATAGCATATTTTTGCAAACAGTTTTTATCATTGCCTTGGTTTCCATGGTATTTTCATGGCTTGTTTGTTCTTAGTTTTTTGTTGGATTCCTTTTATGTCAACAAACACCTTTAATCCGGAGAAGTATGCCCGGTTTATTTTTATTTTTTCCTGTTAACATCATGGAGTAACAAGGGGGTTTATATTGACCCAGTACGGTCTATACGGGAGCTGTTTTCTCCCCCCTTGTTGACGGTAATGGTTTATAAAACCTCCGCTTCAAAGCTTGGCTAAACCAGCTTCATGCCAAGACATGGCAGGAAATATGAATGGAGGTTTTTTTTCGAACAAAAGCTTCAGTACTTATGCACGAAGGCATATTGAAGATAGAAGTATTAACTATCCTGTTACAAGGCATCACGGTGCCCGAATAAAGATCATTTGTTATTTTGGAAAGATTCCAAGGACAGATATACAAACCGGCTCCCGGTTTAGGCCTGCTCCTCGTCATCATCCGCTTCAGCTTCTTCGTCCCTACCCATTGGCTGGAAATAAACAGTGGTCCAGTCGATTCCCATTAAAGCTTGGAAAACAGCCTCTTCATGTATCAGGGAAGACGGTTCAATATCAGGAGCGTAAGTGTGCTTACGGATTGGAGGGATCAGATTCTCCGCTTCAAGAGTTGGGGCAGGCACTCGCTTGTTCTGGTCGTTGTATTGTGCTTGATAATGCGTCAAGTCTGCCTCTTCAGCTAGCTGACAAGCCAGAGGGCGCACTGCACGGTTTATTGCCCTTAAATCCTCTTCGTTGAATTCAGATCCATCTTCCTTCAGGCTGGGATAGCCTTGAGATGCTTCCACAGGGTCGAAATCTGGCACCCATGCCTTTGCCCGGATCAAGGCGTTAATAGCTCCGGTTCGAGCAGCAGATTTCTTCAGCTCCTCCATCCGGGCCGGAAGCATCGACAACATGTTAAGAGTGTCCTGGATTAAAGAAGGTGCCGGGTTGTTATGAGAGGCTGTGGTGATGTCCGCTGGGCTCCGGTATAGTTCCACTAAGGTGCAGGCAGCCTTCAGTTTCTTCCGCACATCGTTTCCCAAGTGCCCGATGCGTGTGCCTACAACAATATAGGGACGGTTTCAAACCGGATTTACGCTGCAGCAGGTTCAAATTATCACAAAAGTTAAAAGGAGCTTACCAAAGATCGCAGTGGTCATGGAGTGTATTTGCCGCTTTACGTACGTCAGTTCATCCGCCACCGGTTTAAGGGCAGCTTCAGCATTTTCCGCTCTTTTGGTTAAAGCGGCCTTCTCAGTGGCCCAATCAGCCCGCTCTTTCTTGAAGCCTTCCTTCACCTGTTCAGCGGTGCTCAAGGCGCTGGTTAATTCTTCCTTTGCCTTGTCTGTTTCAACTTGTTGAGTTTTCAAGGCCTCCTGCAAATCAGCAATTCGGTCCTCCTTGATTCTCACCTCAGCCTGCATACAGACAGCATTTAGCTTTAAACAAGCGGTCCAAGAAATTGAAGTATCAACCACATAACAAAGTTATACGCCTGATACTTGGGGGATAATGAACCTTCAGTTTTCAAAAGTTACTAGATTGCAAAGTCCCAAGCTTAATACAGGTATTCAACTTGGCACTTGGGGGCTAATGGCTATTTGCTCAAATTATGTTCTAAGGGTAGTTTTCTGTTGGAGCCCCGGTCTAATTCTGCTAAGTTAAACCGGCCCTTGGGGGCTATATTAATGGATTTCAAAAGTGTTGAGGATCATATTCAAGTCCCGGTTTGACGAAGGCTACAAACCGACCCTTGGGGGCTAGGAGGATTGATGCAAAGGCAGTCAGTAAAGAAGTAAGTTACCTCAAATTTATCCCTCATCATTTTTACCAGACCAGCTTCACAGTCACGGCTAGTATAAAGCCGGTTTAGATAGCCGGAATGAAGATCTTGGGCACTCAGAGCAGCATATGTCTCCAGTTCAACATCCCATTTTTCTTTATTCAGAGCAGAAAAATCCTCTTTTATGGTATGCTTGGTTAAGGTGACAGGATTCCCAGGTTCAAAGCGGCCTACACCGGTAATCACAACATCATCATCTTTGGACTCGCCGGTTTGTGTTAGTGTGATCGGTTTGTCAGCAGGACTGTGGGATTTCTCAACCCGGACGGAGCTGACAGGCGGGTCAGCAGAGACTGAAGTATTAATAGGCCTCTCTTCGGGAATAGCATCGTCTTGTAAAGGAGGATCATTGGGAATATCCTCAGGAGCAAATGCTTCAAGATCTGGCGTTTTGTCATGTTCTGGGGCTACATCTTCTTCAGCCGCTTTATCCAGGCGGGCTTTCTTGCTCGGTTTAGGTTTGGCCCTGAAAGAAAATCAAAGAGTCAAGGAAAAGCATAAGCCATTACATAGTGTACTGGAAGCATATGTTCAGCTTAGCTTACCCAAGAACCGTTTTTAACGGTGGCAGCTGAGTGGCCGACGATTCACCAGAAGATGAATGAGAAGTAACCTGATAATCGGAGTCGGATGGGTTAAGAGGTTGACGGAAGAAACCCGCTTTAGGATGTAAATCAACAAAAAGGTCAGAGACCTCGGAGCGGCATTTTCGAACCGGACTGTTTGGTAAACCGGTGGAGGTAACTACCTGGCCACTGTGCCGGGTTGTGCGGCGAGCTTCATGTTGCTGAGTCTTCATAAGAAATTTAGGATCCAAATAAGCAAGAGGATGAGAAAATTTAACTTTCCGGTTTGCCTGTCGAAATTTTGGCAAAGGCAAGATTTCTGAATCGGAAGAGAGAATAGTTACCTCAACGAATTCCGCATTGCTGGCTTCAGCGTCGTCCTGACAAGCATCATCATCAATAAGGCGTGTATAAAATAAGCCAAGCGAGTCAAGTTCTACCTCAAGGTCCGGGTTACCCACATCGTCATCAATAGCAGGATCAGATGAAGCGGTGGTTTTTCTCTTGTGAGCTGGCTTCTTGATAACCTTGGTCTTGGGACGGATTGGCCGCCCTGCTTTCTCCGTTTTGTCTTGAGAAAGCTTCTTGCTCCAAAACGGATTATCGCCCTAGATTAGCAGTAATTAAATGTCAAACAGATAAAGCAGTAACCGGTTCAACAATAGAGCAATTAAAATCTTACCACTGGCGGTTTGTTGGTGGTGCAGTAAGGAGGCAGACCGGTTTGAGCACAGAGGTGCTCCGGTTCATTCAGCATCTTTTTTACAGATTCTATGACTTCATCATCGGGGAGTTGGATTTTAGTGTGTCGGAGTGGGTCATCGACACTATCAGTATACTTGCACATCAAACTGGAGCGCCGGCTCAGAGGCAGTATGCTCCATGATATCCAACAGCGTGCAAGATCTATTCCCGTTAAGCCGTTGGCCATAAAAGCTCGGAGCTTGGACAGTTGCGGAGCGTATTTAATTCTTTCCTTGGCGCTTAGTCTTTGTGGAAAAGGGTGTGTGTTGCTGAGCCGTTCCGGATGGAAGCCAGGCAAGGGATTTTCATTGTCAGGGGAGGTATCCTTGCAATAAAACCAAGTTGCATTCCACTCCTTGGGGTGAGTATGGAGTTTGACGTGGGGATAAGTGATCTCCTTCCTCTTCTGAATGGCCATACCGCCCAATTCAGTGTTGGGGCCATCAGTGAATTCAGTGCGACGGTTTAAATGGAAGAGGTCTCTAAACAACTCAACTGAAGGCTCCTCTTGAAAGTATACCTCAGAGAGCACTTGAAAGTGGCATAGATTGGTAACAGAGTTGGGGCCAATATCCTGTGGACGGAGCTGAAAATTGGCTAACACATCCCGGTAAAATTTAGAGCCGGGCGGTTTGAAGCCCCGAGCCAAGTGATCTGCGAGGACCACAACCTCTCCTTCCTGGGGGGTGGGAGGACATTCATTTCCAGGAACCCTCCAGTGGATCGTATCTTTACTGTCTAAAGCGCCGATCAAGACTAGATCGTCCAACTGTGATTCCGTGACACGAGAAGGAACCCAATTGCACTCATACACTTGTTTGGCCATGGCGAGATCTACAAGAAATAGGTGATCCGGTTCAAGAACACGCTGGGTAAAAGAAGGTGTTGATCTAAACTACGATAAACCGGGGACAGTACCTATAAATCGGTCTTCCACAATGCGGCATCATGTGGATTCTGGCGGTTCAACCAGGGGACTAATGGTATATACCGGTTTAGTAATTTTTTTCTATGATAAGTTAAACCGCCTGACCTAAGCATCAGAAGAAATTGAAGCTATGGATAACTAGGTATGTAGAAACAAGTTTCACATGATCTTATCACAGCCGCGGATCTACCGCGAGCTCACAAAAACAGAAAATATTCTGAAGAGTAAGGCAGAAATAGAAGTGAACCATTGAGCGGGTATGTGCGAGAGATATATGGACTTAGATGAGAAACTACAGGTGGATGCTTAAAGACTACTACTAAACGCAGCAGGGATTCACAGATTCATTCAAGGTTAGAAAACAGGTATGAGCATGCGACGAACACAACACGAACATGGAACCCTAAGAACAGATCTAGGTCAAGAAGAGGAGAAAGCTTACCGGGAACGGAGAAGATGCGGAAAGATGCCGCAATGCTCTGGAACGTTCAGGTTGATGCAGCAGCCCAAGACGAGGCAGAGGTCGACGACGGTGGCGGAGCTCCAAGGCTGGCGACGCGAGGAAGACAAAGAAGAAGGGACGAAGGGAAAGGGAAAGAAATGACCCTTCGGTCTTATTTATAAGGTAACAGAGCTAGGTCAAGCGCGCGGATCCAGGAGCTATTGTTAAAAGAGGGCGTTATAAATGATAAAATTGCATGATGACGTCATGCCGGCTTACAGCAACCAGAAATGATGACGACACGGCGGTTTACCAATTACCCGAAGATGTCCAAGACACCAGATTTTGTGAGGGATTGACATGAACCAGTTCAAATCAATCTGGGGCCTAATGTTGGGGATATTACCACTAGGCGTGAACCGGCCTGCTTGGGCCGGGATAACTTCATTAGTGGTATGAACAGATGAAGGCCCAAGGCCTGTAGCCGGTTTAGAACCTGTAGCCGTAAACCGGCCTGATGTGCAACTTGTATTGTAAGTTAGGAACAGAGAGATACCAACCGGGATACGAGTATGGACCGGTTGGGACTCTATGGACCGACGGGCGTCACCCGTGTATATAAGGGGGCGACCCGGCGGCGGTTCAGGGGGAGAACGACAACTCGAGTCTAGGCGAAGCTTGTTTGCTCCCTAGCCATCGAGACCACATCAATTCCATCGCAACTAGACGTAGGCTTTTACCTTCATCGAAGGGGCCGAACTAGTATAAAACCCTCGTATCTTTGTGTCCGCTTTAACCCCTTCAAGTAAACTCATAGCGATGGCTCCACGACTAAGTCCTTTCGCTAGGACATCTGCCGTGATAAATCCACGACACAGACTGAGTCCGTAACTTGAGGATTATCCTCATTGCTGCACATAAGAATTACGTCCTGGAAGCACCGCTGGGTGCCAGACCTGCTGCAGGAGCAACACCAGATGTTGTGAACGTCTGGCGGAGCAAAGCTGATGACTACTCTATAGTTCAGTGTGCCATGCTTTACGGCTTAGAACCGGGTCTTCAACGATGTTTTGAACGTCATGGAGCATATGAGATGTTCCAGGAGTTGAAGTTAATATTTCAAGCAAATGCCCAGATTGAGAGATATGAAGTCTCCAATAAGTTCTACAGCTGCAAGATGGAGGAGAGTAGTTCTGTCAGTGAGCATATACTCAAAATGTCTGGGTATAATAATCACTTGATTCAACTGGGAGTTAATCTTCCGAATGATAGCGTCATTGACAGAATTCTCCAATCACTGCCACCAAGCTACAAGAGCTTCGTGATGAACTATAATATGCAAGGGATGAACAAGACAATTCCCGAGCTCTTCGCAATGCTAAAGGCTGCAGAGGTAGAAATCAAGAAGGAGCATCAAGTGTTGATGGTCAACAAGACCACTAGTTTCAAGAAAAAGGGCAAAGGGAAGAAGAAGGGGAACTTCAAGAAGAACAGCAAGCAAGTTGCTGCTCAAGAGAAGAAACCTAAGTCTGGACCTAAGCCTGAAACTGAGTGCTTCTACTGCAAGCAAACTGGTCACTGGAAGCGGAACTGCCCCAAGTATTTGGCGGATAAGAAGGATGGCAAAGTGAACAAAGGTATATGTGATATACATGTTATTGATGTGTACCTAACTAGAGCTTGTAGTAGCACCTGGATATTTGATACTGGTTCTGTTGCTAATATTTGCAACTCAAAACAGGGACTATGGAATAAGCGAGCACTAGCCAAGGACGAGGTGACGATGCGCGTGGGAAACGGTTCCAAAGTCGATGTGATCGCGGTCGGCACGCTACCTCTACATCTACCTTCGGGATTAGTTTTAGACCTCAATAATTGTTATTTGGTGCCAGCATTGAGCATGAACATTATATCTGGATCTTGTTTGATGCGAGACGGTTATTCATTTAAATCAGAGAATAATGGTTATTCCATTTATATGAGTAATATCTTTTATGGTCATGCACCCTTTAAGAGTGGACTATTTTTTCTCGATAGTAGTGATACACATATTCATAATGTTGAAGCCAAAAGATGCAGAGTTGATAATGATAGTGCAAATTATTTGTGGCACTGCCGTTTAGGTCATATCGGTGTAAAGCGCATGAAGAAACTCCATACTAATGGACTTTTGGAATCACTTGATTATGAATCACTTGGTACTTGCGAACCGTGCCTCATGGGCAATATGACTAAAACACCATTCTCCGGTACTATGGAGAGAGCAACAGATTTGTTGGAAATCATACATACAGATGTATGTGGTCCGATGAATGTTGAAGCTCATGGCGGATATCGTTATTTTCTCACCTTCACAGATGATTTGAGCAGATATGGGTATATCTACTTAATGAAACACAAGTCTGAAACATTTGAAAAGTTCAAAGAATTTTAGAGTGAAGTGGAAAATCATCATAACAAGAAAATAAAGTTTCTACGATCTGATCGTGGAGGAGAATATTTGAGTTACGAGTTTGGTTTACATTTGAAACAATGCGGAATAGTTTCACAACTCACGCCACCTGGAACACCACAAAGAAATGGTGTGTCCGAACGTCGTAATCGTACTTTACTAGATATGGTTCGATATATGATGTCTCTTACTGATTTACCGCTATCATTTTGGGGTTATGCTTTAGAGACGGCTGCATTCACATTAAATAGGGCACCATCAAAATCCGTTGAAATGACGCCTTATGAAATATGGTTTGGCAAGAAACCAAAGTTGTCGTTTCTTAAAGTTTGGGGCTGCGATGCTTATGTGAAGAAACTTCAACCAGATGAGCTCGAACCCAAATCGGAGAAATGTGTCTTCATAGGATACCCAGAAGAAACTGTTGGGTACACCTTCTATCACAGATCCGAAGGCAAGACATTCGTTGCTAAGAATGGATCCTTTCTAGAAAAGGAGTTTCTCTCAAAAGAAGTGAGTGGGAGGAAAGTAGAACTTGATGAGGTAACTGTACCTGCTCCCTTATTGGAAAGTAGTTCATCGCAGAAATCAGTTCCTATGACAAATACACCAATTAGTGAGGAAGCTAATGATATTGATCATGAAACTTCAAATCAAGTGTCTACTGAACCTCGTAGGTCTACCAGAGTAAGATCCGCACCAGAGTGGTACGGTAATCCTATTCTGGAAGTCATGTTACTTGACCATGATGAACCTACAAACTATGAGGAAGCGATGATGAGCCCAGATTCCGCAAAATGGCTAGAGGCCATGAAATCTGAGATGGGATCCATGTATGAGAACAAAGTATGGACTTTGGTTGACTTGCCCGATGATCGGCAAGCCATTGAAAATAAATGGATTTTTAAGAAGATTACTGACGCTGACGGTAATATAACTATCTATAAAGCTCGACTTGTTGCGTAAGGTTTTCGACAAGTTCAAGGGGTTGACTACGATGAGACTTTCTCACCCGTAGCAATGCTTAAGTCTGTCCGAATCATGTTAGCGATTGCCGCATTTTATGATTATGAAATTTGGCAGATGGATGTCAAAACTGCATTCCTAAATGGATTTCTGGAAGAAGAGTTGTATATGATGCAACCAGAAGGTTTTGTCGATCCTAAGGGAGCTAACAAAGTGTGCAAGCTCCAGCGATCAATCTATGGTCTGGTGCAAGCCTCTCAGAGTTGGAATAAACGCTTTGATAGTGTGATCAAAGCATATGGTTTTATACAGACTTTTGGAGAAGCCTGTATTTACAAGAAAGTGAGTGGGAGCTCTGTAGCATTTCTAATATTATATGTGGATGACATATTGTTGATTGGAAATGATATAGAATTACTGGACAACATAAAAGGATACTTGAATAAAAGTTTTTCAATGAAAGACCTCGGTGAAGCTGCTTACATATTGGGCATTAAGATCTATAGAGATAGATCAAGACGCTTGATTGGACTTTCACAAAGCACGTACTTTGATAAAGTGTTGAAAAAGTTCAATATGGATCAGGCGAAGAAAGGGTTCTTGCCTGTATTACAAGGTATAAAGTTGAGTCAGACTCAATGCCCGACCACTGCAGAAGATAGAGAGAAAATGAAAGGAGTTCCCTATGCTTCAGCCATAGGCTCTATCATGTATGCAATGCTGTGTACCAGACCTGATGTGTGCCTTGCTATTAGTTTGGCAGGGAGGTACCAAAGTAATCTAGGAGTGGGTCACTAGACAGCGGTCAAGAACATCCTGAAATACCTGAAAAGGACTAAGGATATGTTTCTCATATATGGAGGTGACAAAGAGCTAGTCGTAAATGGTTACGTTGATGCAAGCTTTGACAGTGATCCGGACGATTCCAAATCGCAAACCGGATACGTATTTTTATTAAATGGTGGAGCTGTAAGTTGGTGCAGTTCCAAACAAAGCGTCGTGGCAGGATCTACATGTGAAGCGGAGTACATAGCTGCTTCGGAAGCAGCAAATGAAGGAGTATGGATGAAGGAGTTCATTTCCGATCTAGGTGTTATACCTAGTGCATCGAAACCAATGAAGATCTTCTGTGACAATACTGGTGCAATTGCCTTGGCAAAGGAATCCAGATTTCACAAGAGGACCAAGCACATCAAGAGACGCTTCAATTCCATTCGGGACCAAGTCCAAGTGGGAGACATAGAGATTTGCAAGATACATACGGATCTGAATGTTGCAGACCCGTTGACTAAGCCTCTCTCATGAGCAAAACATGATCAGCACCAAGACTCCATGGGTGTTAGAATCATTACTATGTAATCTAGATTATTGACTCTAGTGCAAGTGGGAGACTGAAGGAAATATGCCCTAGAGGCAATAATAAAGTTATTATTTATTTCCTCATATCATGATAAATGTTTATTATTCATGCTAGAATTGTATTAACTGGAAACATGATACATGTGTGAATACATAGACAAACATAGTGTCACTAGTATGCTTCTACTTGACTAGCTCATTGATCAAAGATGGTTATGTTTCCTAACCATAGGCATGTGTTGTCATTTGATTAATGGGATCACATCATTAGGAGAATGATGTGATTGACTTGACCCATTCCATTAGCTTAGCACTTGATCATTTAGTATGTTGCTATTGCTTTCTTCATGACTTATACAAAGTTCCTGCAACTATGAGATTGTGCAACTCCCGTTTACCGGAGGAACACTTTGTGTGCTACCAAACGTCACAACATAACTGGGTGATTATAAAGGTGCTCTATAGGTGTCTCCAAAGGTACATGTTGAGTTGGCATAATTCGAGATTAGGTTTTGTCACTCCGATTGTCGGAGAGGTATCTCTGGGCCCTCTCGGTAATACTCATCACCTAAGCCTTGCAAGCATTGTAACTAATGAGTTAGTTATAAAATGATGTATTACGGAACGAGTAAAGAGACTTGCCGGTAACGATATTGAACTAGGTATTGGATACCGACGATCGAATCCCGGGCAAGTAACATACCGATGACAAAGGGAACAATGTATGTTATTATGCGGTTTGACCGATAAAGATCTTCGTAGAATATGTAGCAACCAATATGAACATCCAGGTTCCACTATTGGTTATTGACCGAGAATAGTTCTAGGTCATGTCTACATAGTTCTCGAACCCGTAGGGTCCGCACGCTTAACGTTACGATGACAATTTTATTATGAGTTTATAAGTTTTGATGTACCAAAGTTTGTTCAGAGTCCCGGATGTGATCACGGACATGACGAGGAGTCTCGAAATGGCCGGGACATAAAGATTGATATATTGGACGGATATATTTGGACACCGGAAATGTTCCGGATGAGATTGGGACTATACGGAGTTCCGGGAGGTTACCGAAACCCCCCGGTAAGTATATGGGCCTTATTGGGCCTTAGTGGAAAGGAGGGAGAAGGAGCAAAGGAGGGGGCGCGCCCCCCCAAGCCCAATCCGAATTGGGAGGGGGGCCGGCCCCCCTTTCCTTCTTCCCTCCCCTCTCTTCCTTCCCTCTCCTACTCCTAATAGGAAAGGGGGGCCAAACCTACTTGGAGTAGGATTGCCCCCCCTAGGGCGCGCCTCTCCCCTTGGCCGGCCCCCTCCTCCTCTCCCCCTTTATATACGGGGGAGGAGGGCACCCCATGACACACAAGTTGATCTACGGATCGTTCCTTAGCCGTGTGCGGTGCCCCCTCCACCATATTCCACCTCAGTCATATCGTCGCGGAGTTTAGGCGAAGCCCTGCACCGGTAGAACATCATCACCGTCACCACGCCGTCGTGCTGATGGAACTCATCCCCGACACTCTGCTGGATTGGAGCCCGGAGAACGTCATCGAGCTGAACGTGTGCTGAACACGGAGGTGCCGTACGTTCGGTGCTTGGATCAGTCGGATCGTGAAGACGTACGACTACATCAACCACGTTGTCATAACGCTTCCGCTTACGGTCTACAAGGGTACGTAGACAACACTCTCCCCTCTCGTTGCTATGCCATCACCATGATCTTGCGTGCTCGTAGGAATTTTTTTGAAATTACTACGTTCCCCAACAGGTTTTAGTTGTACGTAGTGTTCATTCGGTGTTGCCCTGAGAACGAGATATGTGCAGCTCCTATCGGGATTGTCGGCGCATCAGGCAGTCTTGCTGGTCTTGTTTTACCATTGTCGAAATGTCTTGTAAACCGGGATTCCGAGACTGATCGGGTCTTCCTGGGAGAAGGTATATCCTTCGTTGATCGTGAGAGCTTATCATGGGCTAAGTTGGGACACCCCTGCAGGGTATAATCTTTCGAAAGCCGTGCCCGCGGTTATGGGCAGATGGGAATTTGTTAATGTCCGGTTGTAGATAACTTGACACTAGATCCGAATTAAAACGCATCAACCGTGTGTGTAGCCGTGATGGTCTCTTTTCGGCGGAGTCCGGGAAGTGAACACGGTTTTGGGTTATGTTTGACGTAAGTAGGAGTTCAGGATCACCTCTTGATCATTGCTAGCTTCACGTCCGTTCCGCTTGCTCTCTTCTCGCTCTTATTTGCGTATGTTAGCCACCATATATGCTTAGTCGCTGCTGCAACCTCACCACTTTACTCCTTCCTTTCCTATTAAGCTTTGCTAGTCTTGATACCCATGGTAATGGGATTGCTGAGTCCTCGTGGCTCATAGATTACTACAACAATAGTTGCAGGTACAGGTTTTGCGTTGGTCATGGCGCGAGAATGATGTTTGCTTGTTTTGGAGTTCTTCTTCTGCTTCTTCGATCAGCGGTTAGGTTCTAGGTCGGTAGCCTGGGCTAGCAGGGTGGATGTCGTTTGAGCTTCTATTTGTGTTTCATCCGTAGTCGGATGTTGCTCTTATGTATGATGTGATGTTGTATTCATGTGGCATTGTATGCCTTTTGTATGTATCCCCATCTATTATGTAATGTTGATGTAATGATATCCACCTTGCAAAAGCGTTTCAATATGCGGTTCTATCCTTGGTGGGACCTTCGAGTCTCGTTAGGATAGTATCGCATATTGGGCGTGACAGAAGGGGAGCTGGGGTTTTCTGTAGGAGTGAGGTGAGGAATTTGGGGGTACGAGTGGAGCGAGCTGACGTGAGGTGGATGGGAGTGAGGAGGAAGAAGAGCACCCAGGTTTTTTTGGGGGGTGGTGTGCTGGGTGTGGGTAGCGCCTCTCATTCAATAAATATATGGGCTTTTGAATTGATTTTACTATTTACTAGGGTGGATGGGCTGTTTTGTCTTGGGCCTAGATAAACAATTACTACTAGTACAGTGGAGACACTCTATAGCTACCCAGAAAAACAATTACTACTATTATAGTGGATATAATACCGCTTCTGGATCCTCCTAGGTCATTGAAACGTCTCCCTCTACTGAATGCCGTTATACTTTTGTTGAGCGACATGCGGGCCATGCAGCACGCGGGCCCAAATGCCATCCACCAAATTAGAAGGCAGTATGCAGGCGGAGAGTCACCCCGGTCGTAGCGCGGCAGTAACGAGCCGTCGTATCACAAAACCCCACCTCCCCGCAGTCTAAGTTTGACGGACAAAGCAACCATCATTTCACTCTTCGCTGAATCCCCTTCTCCCTCACCTTCTTCAAGAAAGGCAACACTCGCATCTACCGCTGTTCTTCTCTCCCAATGAAGGGAAGGTAAGCGGATCCGTGATGTTGGTATATTTTTGTTCAGAGAAAAAAAAGAACTTTTGCAAAGCAGTAACCGATCCTCACTCTCTTTTTTGTTTCATTGTCATTGCGATTGTGTTTTCCTTTCAGTGGTCTCGTAGTATTCATCAGTTTCATGATGGACCAAGGAGAACCAGGCAAAGATCTGCTGATATTGGAGCAGACGCGGGAGGCTGATCCCCACGAGACAGAGAGCTCAAAGAAGATGGAGGCAGCCACCGAGCCAACCCCAGATACGCTCACGGCCACTACTGAGATGGTCAACGCACCGTTTGAGGTTGCAGCCCCCGTGGCACTGCAGGAGCAGTTTTCCTCCTTCGAGGATGTGTCCCCCCCCGCCGCTGAGCTGCCCAAGGTGATTTTCTTCTTTGTCGATCTCGATTGTGGGTTTTCATCTAAGTATGTGGTGATGAATAATGCAAGATTTTATTAGCTTCGATGCCATGCTATACATAGTGGTTTAAATAACTTGTGTTTCTTATACTGGAAAGTAATTCAGAATATGTTTCTGTTTCAATTAGAGCCCTGATGCAGACAAGGATTGTGTGGTTGTACATGTCAGTCGCTATGAGGCGGATGACCTGAATATACGCATTGGAAAAACAGAGTTCTTAGGCTATTGGATCCTGGAAGACATTTGCGCTTATACCAATGAAGAGTTGTATTCCAGCCACACTGTTGTCAGGCGTGTTGTCCAGGGTGTACTGAAGCACAAGAAGTTCAAAGCTACTCCTTCGTTTGTGAGGCATACTGTTCTTGTCAAGCTTACGTAGGAAGATGACGTGGCATGCCTCCACAAACAAGTTTATCAGTGGCAAGGCCACAAAGTTGTCTTCATGAAGGTTCATAGGATTGAGCTACTGCGGGACGTCCTCGATGATGTTCATGGAAATGTCCGTCTTGTGTCCATCCCAAATTAGATCGAGGCATGAAATAGTTGCCCCAACTAGTGTTTAATAGTAGTTTGGATTGTGTCTAATTATCCGAACCTTGCCTGTTATCGAGCCCTCTGGGGCTAGTACTCTGTTTGAATCCGTCTATGGGAACTGCTGCTACTTTTGTGTGCCCGTGAATCATGTGAGAACCATCGTAATTGTTGCCGAAACAGATGCGTCCTCACTAGTTTTTTCATGAATATGACATGGTAAGATATAAGTTGTCACGGTTTATCATACGAGCAGTGTGTGTTTTGATGAAATAGAGTACTCGTTTGAGAACTGTGCGCCGACGTATACATAAGTACTTGTAAACACTATTGGTGCTACCCCACTTGTAAGTAGTTGTGCAAAACATGACACATTGGCTCAGCTCGCTTCAACACTAGGCTATCGACCAGCTAACAATCAACAATCTGCTGTCTGACATATAAGAAACTATGTATCTTGTTATAGTGGTTCATGCAGTTAACTGAGGCCACAATGTAAATTCCAAACGTTCGCACGCTAGTCTAGCGTTCATGTGGAACACTCACATTAAACTTGGCTTCATAAAAAACTTGAAAAGCATAAGTTAAGCAATTTTATACATCTTAATGATTCATAGAACATAACAAACATATACTAGTTCACAGCAAAAGACAAAGTTGTGAGAAGGTTTACAAATCAGGAAAAACAAGCAAGGCTTCTCTAAGCAAAGGGCCTCCCGCCAGGCTTAAATTTCCTGGAGTTCACTCTGGTTTTTTCTTGTTGCCACCATCCAGGGTTAGGTTCTCTCGTTCCAGAATAATCAATTATAATTGTGGTCTCAGCTGGAATGCTGAACTGAACCATGCAATGTACTGACCAGCTGAAATTCTTTTGCATTCCACTAAATTTAAGCACCGCTATTTGCAGAAATAAGCAGACCACAATGCCTCTTGTCCGCGCACCTGTCCAAAAAACCGCTGTGCAGCCATGCCAACTAGTCCTTGGTCCATGGATGAACTGGTAGAAAGTGCATTTCGGACTAGGATACAGTTGTTTTTGCTCGTCCCTACACTGCAATCAGGAAGTAAAACGTGCGAATCAACTTCTTTTAAATTGCGTTGGTCATTCTACCTAGTAACTACCAACGTAGGAATACCTGGAAGACGAGTGGTTAGACAACGATAGCGAGGGATGGCCATCTCATTTTGCGCAGTTCTACTAAAACTGAGGTGTGTGCTTTTGATTGTGCGGATAGAAATGATACGAAGACAGACATCTCGAAACAATATGGAGACAGACATCCTTGTTTGCGCAAATACCAAATACGGTTATTTAAATAGTGACAGATATTTGCAGTGGCGTATGATTAACAACATCATCTATTGTGTTATAGTTGGCACTAGATTGACAGTATGAAAGTGCCCTTAAGTAAGTAGCATCACATCACATCAACATTGCCACTAGATTAACATGCAGAACAATATCATTAGTATTACTGTCATGAGAGTAGCACATGGTCAGTAAATGTGCAATCAAATTTGTGCAGTTCCACTAGGATGAAGCAATGTTAGCGGTGTGAGATTTAAGTGTAACTGCAAAAACACAATTCATGGGAAATAAAGCAAGACGGAAGCACTTCATAAAATGGTGGTGGCATTGCTTCAATTTATCGATGGCACTAGACCATTACTTATAGTGACATTAGGTGGCATTGCTTAATGCTTCATGTGATTTTACATTAACGGTAGCGATATGGGCGTAGGGATAGCAAGGGCATAAAGTGGTGAGGCAGATGTGGTTGCCGAGAGTGGCAAACACTTAGGCAGCATGTCTACATTTGTCCCATTTTTTATGTCCTCGGCGACATTTTCCTATGTGAGCATAGGAAATCTAGACCTTCTCATTCTCATTTGCGTTGTCCCCCAACACCCGTCACTTTCTTTCCTTTTTCAACCAAGAGATAGGTCCACTTCCCCCCACCCTTCGCCATCCACCATGCTTTCTTCGTCTTTTCAACCAAGAGACCGGTTGGGTAGCTAGTATCTACTACTTTCCCCCGTTTCCTCATAGAACCAAGTCCTAGATTCATGCTACAGCTTTCCCACTTTCTTCCCTGTTTGAACCAACTCTTAGAGTCGACTGTATGAACTAGCTTTACCGCTAATAGTAGTAAAAGTCTAGGTGGCTTTGGAACAGCGGACGAAAGTAGAAAAAGATCCACACAAAACCAAGTGGGGAGCTGGGGCAGTAGAGCAAGGCAGGTTTCGAAGGAATATATACCTAAGGGTCGTCAGCATGTGGCAAAGACGACGTCGGGAGGCCGCATCTTGGCCACAATACTGCAGGGAGGAAGAAGGGGTCGGAGGCCCTCCTGAGCCGGGGCTCTCTCAGAGAGAACGACACGGTCGCCGATCGAGAAGCGTGGGCGGCCGTTGTTCTCCTCCCTTGCCGTCGACAACAGCGTGAACGATGCACCTACACACCTGCCCGGTCGAGGTTGTCCGGCCGGATTTGTGACCAGCCGTGAGCTGAGAGAGAGTGTGGCCACCTATGTCTTGCTTAGATCTGGAGAGCATGAGAGAGTGAATGAGAGGAACCCTAGTAAAGCAAGCGCTAAGGCTCCTGCTTATATATACAGTGGAGTGATTTTGTTGTACCAGCTTCAAAAAATGCGCTCCTACATGTACCCGCGAGTGGGTGTGAGAGAACTATTGCGTGCGTGCACCGCTTCTCTTCGTGAGAGTACAATATACTATGCCCAAAGAACGTTCACCACAAGAGTAATAATATAAGTGTGTGACGTGTGAGCTAAAATAAAATGTGTGCGACGTCTTTTGTTTTTTAGAAGTTCATAGGGTAGGGTGTGAAGAGCACATATGTGCGTGATGTCTACGTGCAGATAGACGGTGGGTGTGATGACCCACAAGTATAGGGGATCTACCATAGTCCTTTCTATAAGTAAGAGTGTCGAACCCAACGAGGAGCAGAAGGAAATGACAAGCGGTTTTCAGTAAGGTATTCTGTGCAGGCACTGAAATTGTAGGTAACAGATAGTTTTGTGATAAGATAATTTTAACGAGTAACAAGCAATGGAAGTAAATAAGGTGCAGCAAGGTGGCCCAATCCTTTTTGTAGAAAAGGACAAGGCTGGACAATTTCTTATAATGAGAAAAGCGCTCTCGAGGACACATGGGAATTATCGCCAAGCTAGTTTTCATCACGCTCACATGATTCACGTTCGGTACCTTGATAATTTGATATGTGGGTGGACCGATGCTTGGGTACTACCCTTTCTTGGACAAGCATCCTGCTTATGACTAGAAAAACGCTCGTGCGTTGCAACGGGGCCACATTAACTTTAAGAGTTCAATATTATGACATTGACGACCTTTTTTTACCATCAAATCCTCACACACACACACTCTCCCCCTCCCTCTTCCTCACTCTCTCTCCCTCAAGTCGTTAGCTACAGTGACCTCCCCCTAATGATGCCATGTCATCAGGCTTGCTAAGCCAAACTGCCACTTGATAAAAATCAAACCCCATATCAAATTTAAAATAAAGTCAAATAAATTATTTTGTCAAACACTAAAACTAAAGTGTTCACCATATTCTCTAAATTCCACTGATCTTTGACATGTTGAGCCCAACATTATTTGACCCAAAAATTAAATCTTGTCAAATTAATAAGAGGTCCAATAGTAGTTAAAATAACCAATTAAATGTAAACCTAATTTTATGTATTTCCTTTTGGCACCAAACTTTTTGTGCCACCTAAAAATATTGTGCTCGAATTATGTGCATAGTTTCACAATTAACAAAATCCATTTAGTTGATATAAGAATAAATAGAAAACGGTGTTAAAAAGGAGAAACAAATTATAATACATTAAAAACCAAAAGGACGATGAAAAAGGGGATTCCCCTACCCCCCGGGCCTTGCCACCGAACCGGCCTAGTGGTCCAGTCCCCGCACGATCGTCTTCTCCTGTTCCCCGAGCCCGTCGCTATAGAGCCGGGCTCCCGCCCGACCACCTCGCCGGCATCGAAGGGGAATGGATAAGGGTGACGCCCTGCCTCCCCTGCCCCCATGGCCTCACTCCTCCTCGACGCCCGCTCCCAGATCCACTTCTCCTCCTCGCTCGCTCGATCCCGGTGATCTGGACGAAGTCAGATGCCACGACCACCATGACCGACCCCGTCCACATGACCACTGCCCTCCTTGCTGGCTAGGAGCTTGTCGAGGAGCTCCGAATGCCTCCGCTACTTCGTCTGCGCCAACGAGATCAAGTCCAGCACCCCCAGATCGACGTCATTGCTGTCTTCCTCAACCTTCGGCCACCGCGACATTGCCGTTTGATCCGCGCCGCCCCGAGCTCCCCTGTCTTCCCCTAGGGTGCCATTGACACCGCCGTGATCTCCTCTTGCCTTTCCCTAGTTTCCCCTCTCGTTTGCTCTCGTTAGGTATTTCGCCGTGGCCGAAAACCGCCGTCCGCCATGGCCATTGCAGGGGTAGCCACTGAGCTCCTCGGATTGACCCCGTGGCACATGCCCGCTCCTATGCACGCCCATGCCCGAGCCTCCAGCTCTTCTTCCGCGCCCACGGGGCCACTCTCTCTCTGGCTCTCCATGCCCACGCACGTGCCACACTGCATCCGTCACGCCCGCCATTGCCATCACGCTCGCCATAGCCACCTCACCACTGTGCCTCGCGCGACGCACACCCTGGCCACACGTTACACTCTCGCTGGCTGCGCTCGCCCCGTCTGCTGCCGCCTATCCCTTCGCTCGCCCCGCTGTCACGCCCCTGCCTCGCGCCGCCTCTTGTTGCGGCCATCTTCTACCGGCCGCCCCCTCAGCCACACCGACCGCATCTCTTCCCTCCACCATCGGCCGCTCGCCTCGCCTGCTGCGTGCTTCTTCCTGCTGCTATGCGCTACTCTACAACCAGTACGCTATTGCACCATGCCCTCGACACCACCGTGGACAAACATGGCGGAGGGATTGTCAGTGGAGTACAAGGAGGAGGTGGCGGAGAAGGTGTGGAGAGGCAAGAGGTCTAGGGTGGCATCAGCTGGCTGTGGTGGAGGTGATTATGCAAGAAGGAGCCGGAGCGGAAGGAGAGGTCACAATTGGAAATGAATCGCAAAAAAAATCATAACCCAGAGATCTCATTCCAAAAAAATGCTAATATCGACAGAGGGCTGATTTCCTTCAATAGGTAGAAAACATAGGAAATATTGGATGTTATCAAGGAAAGGTAAAAATTTAGGAAAGTTAGGATTTTGAATTGATTTCTATGCAAATGAGGTTTTATTGTTTGGTAACATGATATCAGTACCTGCCTGTTTGTGACGTGTCTGATTAGGAAAGTTTGCAAATGTTAAGAAACTATTTATTGGGAGGAAAGTTTGTGACGTGTCTGTTATTTGTTTCCTAAAACAAATTTCACTAATGAGAGAAATCGATTGATTTAGATAAGTTAGGAAAGTTAGATTCAAATCTATTATTTGTTTCTTAAAAGATTGTTATTTGTTTCCTAAGACAAATTGAACCAATAAAAGGAATCCATTGATATGAATAATTTAAGGAAGTTAGATCCGTGATTTGTTATACATTAGGAAAGACCTGGTTGTAATAAAGAGTGGAGAGAAAAATAAACCGATGGACCAGGATGGGAGGGGGTGGTGGGAGGAGAGACGAAAAAAACCCAGCGAAAATAAACCATGGAGACTATTCACCAACTGCTCCATTAGGAGTAGAGATTTCCTTCAATAGGTGGAAAACATAGGAAATATTGGATGTTATCAAGGAAAGGTAAAAATTTAGGAAAGTTAGGATTTTAAACTGATTTCTATGCAAATGGGGTTTTTTTGTTTGGTAACATGATATCAGTACCTGCCCGTTTGTGACGTGTCTGATTAGGAAAGTTTGCAAATGTTAAGAAACTATTTATTGGGAGGAAAGTTTGTAATGTGTCTGTTATTTGTTTCTTAAAACAAATTTCACTAATGAGAGAAATCAATTGATTTAGATAAGTTAGGAAAGTTAGATTCAAATCTATTATTTGTTTCTTAAAAATTTATTATTTGTTTTCTAAGACAAATTGAACCAATAAAAGGAATCGATTGATATGAATAATTTAAGGAAGTTAGATCCGTGATTTGTTATACGTTAGGAAAGTCCTGGTTGTAATAAAGAGTGGAGAGAAAATAAACCAATGGACCAGGATGGGAGGGGGTGGTGGGAGGAGAGACGAAAAAACCCAACGAAAATAAAACGTGGAGACTATTCACCAACTGCTCCATTATCCCACTTATGATTATGATTAACCCCTATTGCAAGCATCCACAACTACAAAAGAAGTATTAAGGTAAACCTAACCATAGCATGAAACTAGTGGATCCAAATCAGCCCCTTATGAAGCAATGCATAAACTAGGGTTTAAGCTTCTGTCACTCTAGCAACCCATCATCTACTTATTACTTCCCAATGCCTTCCTCTAGGCCCAAATAATGGTGAAGTGTCATGTAGTTGACGTTCACATAACACCACTAGAGGAGAGACAACATACATCTCATCAAAATATCGAACAAATACCAAATTCACATGAGTACTAATAGCAAGACTTCACCCATGTCCTTAGGAACAAACATAACTACTCACAAAGCATATTCATGTTCATGATCAGAGGAGTATTAATATGCATTAAGGATCTGAACATATGATCTTCCACCAAGCAAACCAATTAGCATCAACTACAAGGAGTAATCAACACTACTAGCAACCCACACGTACCAATTTGTGGTTTTGATACAAGATTGGATACAAGAGATGAACTAGGGTTTTCAGAGGAGATGGTGCTAGTGAAGATGTTGATGGAGATTGACCCCCTCCCGATGAGAGGATCATTGGTGATGACGATGGTGATGATTTCCCCCTCCCGAAGGGAAGTTTCCCCGGCAGAACAGCTCCGCCGGAGCCCTAGATTGGTTCCGCCAAGGTTCCGCCTTGTGGCGGCGGAGTTTCGTCCCATGAGCCTGCTTATGATTTTTTCCAGGGTAAGAGGCTTCATATAGCAGAAGATGGGCACCGAAGGGCCACCAGGGGGCCCACGAGACAGGGGTCGCGCCTACCACCATCATGGCCAGGGTGTGGGCCCCCTCTGGTACTTTCGTTGCTCAATAATTCTTATTAATTCCAAAAATGACTTACATGGAGTTTCAGGACTTTTGGAGCTGTGTAGAATAGGTTTTCAATATTTGCTCCTTTTCCAGCCCAGAATCCCAGCTGTCGGCATTTTCCCTCTTCATGATAAACCTTGGAAAATAAGAGAGAATAGCCATAAGTATTGTGACATAACGTGTAATGACAACCCATAATGCAATAAATATTGATATAAAAGCATGCTGCAAAATGGACGTATCAACTCCCCCAAGCTTAGACCTCGTTTGTCCTCAAGCGGAAGCCGATATCGAAAAATATGTCCACATGTTTAGAGATAGAGGTGTCGATAAAAATAAAATTCAGACATGAGGGCATCATGATCATTCTTATAACAGCGACATATATAAATTTTGTCATATGATTTCTTATGCTCAAGTAACAATCTATTCACAATGTCAAGTATGGTTCAGAAACTTCATTGAGAACTAACAAACTATACTCTCAGTCATTGAAGCAATTGCAATTTATCATAACATCGGAAAGAGTCAAGAATATAGCTTTTCAGCAAGTCCACATACTCAACTATCATATAGTCTTCTACAATTGCTAACACTCACGCAATACTTATGGTTATGGAGTTTTAATCGGACACTGAGAAAGATAGGGGCTTATAATTTCGCCTCCCAACATATTCATCTTTGGGTGATGTCAACAATAATAGTTCATGCTAACTTACATCCAATTTGATATATATATCATGATCTTTCCAACACGAGGTGCTTGCCAAAGGGAAAGGTGGAAATCACCTTGACTCTTGCATAATGTAAAAGACATGAAGTAAAAGATAGGCCCTTCGCAGAGGGAAGCAAAGGTTGTCATGTGCTTTTATGGTCGGATGCACAAAATCTTAATGCAAAAGAACGTCACTTTATATTGCCACTTGTGATATGAACCTTTATTATGCAGTCCATCGCTTTTATTACTTCCATATCACACGAACGTATAAACCTTATTTTCTCCGCACTAATAAGTCATACATATTTAGAGAGCAATTTTTATTGCTTGCAACATGACAACTTACTTGAAGGATCTTACTCAATCCATAGGTAGGTACGCTGGACCCTCATGGCAAAACTGGGTTTAAGGATATTTGGAAGCACAAGTAGTATCTCTGCTTGGTGCAAGGAATTTGGCTAGCATGAGGGAGGAAAGGTAAGCTCAACATGTTGGACGATCCATGACAATATACTTTAACTAAGATGTGAGAAAACATAACCCATTACATTGTCTTCCTTGACCAACATCAACTCTTTAGCATGTCATACTTAATGAGTGCTCACAATTATAAAAGATGTACAAGATAGTATCTTTATATGTGAAAATCTCTCTTTCTTTATTACTTCCTATTAATTGCAACGATGACCAAAACTATGTTTGTCAACTCAACAACTTTTATGCCTCATATTCTTTATATGTGAAGTCATTACTATCCATAAGATCAATATGAAATCTTTTATTCTTTTTATTCTTTCTAATTTCTCAAGATATTAGCAGGATAGCAAAGCCCTTGACTCAACACTAATCTTTATTATATAGCTCACGGACTCGATTACAAAAAGGAATCACAAAGCAAAACTCAAAACTACTTCATACCAAAACATTTATTCTACTAGATCAAGATATTACTAAAAGGACCGAACTAAGTAAAACGGTAAAGATAGGAGTGTGATGGTGATACGATACCGGGGCACCTCCCCCAAGCTTGGCAGTTGCCAAGGGGAGTGCCCATACCCATGTGATTATGTCCTCGGAGGTGGTGAAGAAGGAGTTGTTGATGATGTAGGCTTGTCGTCCGTCTTCCAAGGCATAGGCTCACCATCATAGAAGGATGATCGAGTCTCCGGGATCCTCAAATCTACAGCCAAACTCATTCTCTTGAATCTATATTCATACTCATAGTTTTGGTTTTGCAGGTCATAGATCTGAGCTTGGAGGTGCTCGATTTTCTCATGAAGCTTGAAGATGGTCTCCCCAATGTTCTTGGCGTCCAACTTGTGCTTGTTGGTGAACTCCGTGATCATCATCTGATTGGCGTTAAGTCCACGCTCCACCATCCCTTGGCACTTGAAAACTTGTTGTTCCATAGCTTCAAGCTTTGTTTCCACGCTTCCGGTATGCCTTGGTCCCTCCACATCGCGGATGTGCAGCACCCCCTCACGCATATCAATGGTTTGAGGGTGTTGCAGCACCTCCGCAAGATAGGGGTTGATAACCCTCTCGAAAAACTTGTCCTTGGGAGCGTTTGGAGACGTCATGGTGATCTAGATCTGTCAGAAAAACAGCCCAAAATGAAAACAGGAGATTCTTGCGTGATACGGTGGTCAAAACGTCCAGGAGATTATATAATGATTTTTTACCAACCAAAAGAAGTAACGTGCAAGAAAACGGAGTCCGGAGAGCACACGAGGTCCCACGAGGCAGGGGGCGCGCCCAGTAAGGGTGGGCGCGCCCTCTACCCTCGTGGAGGCCTCGTGTCCTTCCCAGATTACTTCTTGCTTTCCTAAATTCTTAAATATTCCAAAACGGAGAAAAATTACCATTAAAACTGTTTTGGAGTCGGTTTACTTACTGTACCACATACCTATTCCTTTTCGGAGTCTGAAACGTTATGGAAAGTGTCCCTTATGTATTCCTCCGGGGTTACGGTTTCAATAATATTAGTTTTAACATTTATAGGATTACCTGAGATATAATGTTTGATTCTTTGACCGTTCACCACCCTCGAACTTGTGCCTTCGAAGTTGTTGATTTTTATGGCACCGGAATGGTAGACCTCCTCGACAACGCAAGGACCTTCCCATTTAGAGAGAAGTTTTCCTACAAAAAATCTTAAACGGGAGTTGAATAGCAGCACATAATCACCTACGTTAAATTCACGCTTTTGTATCCTTTTGTCATGCCATCTTTTAACTTTTTCTTTAAACAGCTTGGCATTCTCATAGTCTTGGGTTCTCCATTCATCAAGTGAGCTAATATCAAATAACCTCTTCTCACCAGCAAGTTTGAAATCATAGTTGAGCTCTTTAATGGCCCAATATGCCTTATGTTCAAGTTCGTGAGGTAAGTGACACGCTTTTCCATAGACCATCTTATACGGAGACATACCCATATGATTTTTATATGCAATTCTATAGGCCCATAATGCATCATCATGTTTCTTGGACCAATTCTTTCTAGATCTATTAACAGTCTTTTGCAAAATTAATTTAAGCTCTCTATTACTCAACTCTACTTAACCACTAGACTGCGGGTGATAAGGAGATGCAATTCTATGATTAACATCATACTTAGCAAGCATTTTACGAAAGCACGATGAATAAAATGTGAACCACCATCAGTCATTAAGTATCTAGGGACTCCAAACCTCGAAAAAATAACTTCTTTAAGCATCTTAATAGAGGTGTTATAATCAACACTACTAGTTGGAATAGCTTCTACCCACTTAGTAACGTAATCAACAAAAACTAGAATATGTGGATATCCATTAGAGGTAGGAAAAGGTCCGATATAATCAAAGCCCCAAACATCAAATGGTTCAATAACAAGAGAATAGTTCATAGGAATTTCTTGATGTCTACTAATATTGCCGATTCTTTGACATTCATCACAAGACAAGACAAACTTATGGGCATCTTTGAAGAGAGTAGGCCAATAAAAACCGGATTGCAATACCTTATGTGCAGTTCTATCTCCAGCATGGTGTCCTCCATATGGTTCGGAGTGACACTTGCATAGGATCTATTCCTGTTCAGGCTCAGGTACACAATGTCTAATAACACCATCTACTCCTTCTTTATAAAGGTGCGGGTCATCCCAGAAGTAATGTCTTAAATCATAAAAGAACTTTTTCTTTTGCT
Source organism: Triticum dicoccoides (assembly GCF_002162155.2). Lineage (NCBI taxonomy): Eukaryota > Viridiplantae > Streptophyta > Magnoliopsida > Poales > Poaceae > Triticum > Triticum dicoccoides. The sequence goes on from NC_041383.1 coordinate 95,275,308, forward strand.
GGTATGTGAAACTAGGTGGTAAAAATTTAGCAACAATGTAATTAGCATAATCAGCATACCATGGAGCAGTACAAGAAGCATTTATGACAGCTAATTGTTCATCAGGAAAGCTATCATCAATAGGTAGTGGGTCATGAAGAACATTCTCTAACCTAGACAAGTTATCTGCAACAGGGTTCTCAGCTCCCTTTCTATCAATAATATGCAAATAAAATTCTTGAAGCAAGAGAACCCATCTAATAAGTCTAGGTTTAGCATCTTTCTTTTCCATAAGATATTTAATAGCAGCATGATCAGTGTGAATAGTAACTTTAGAATCAACAATATAAGGTCTGAACTTATCACAAGCAAATACAACTGCTAAGAATTCTTTTTCAGTGGTAGCATAATTTCTCTAGGCAGTGTCAAGAGTTTTACTAGCATACTGGATAACATTTAATTTCTTATCAACTCTTTGCCCTAGAATAGCACCTACAATATAATCACTAGCATCACACATAATTTCAAAGGGTAAATTCCAATCAGGTGGCTGAACAATAGGTGCAGTGATCAAAGCTTTCTTGAGTATTTCAAATGCTTCTACACAATCATCATCGAAAACAAAAGGAATATCTTTTTGCAATAGATTAGTCAGAGGCCTAGAGATTTTAGAAAAGTCCTTAATGAACCTCCTATAAAAACCGGCATGACCAAGGAAACTTCTTATACCTTTAATGTCATTGGGACACGTCATCTTTTGAATAGCATCAACTTTAGCTTTATCAACTTCAATACCTCTTTCAGAAATTTTATGCCCCAAGACAATGCCTTCATTAACCATAAAGTGGCACTTTTCCCAATTCAAGACAAGACTAGTATCTTTGCATCTCTGCAAAACTCGATCAAGGTTGCTCAAGCAATCATCAAAAGAAGATCCATAAACGGAGAAATCATCCATGAATACCTCACAAATCTTTCCACAAAAGTCAGAGAATATAGCCATCATACATCTTTGAAAGGTAGCAGGTGCATTACAAAAACCAAAAGGCATACGTCTATAAGCAAAAGTACCAAAAGGGCAAGTAAAAGTAGTTTTTGATTGATCATCCGCGGACACAAGTATTCGAGAGAAAGCAGAATAACCATCTAGGAAGCAGAAATGTGTATGTTTGGATAGTCTTTCTAGCATTTGATCAATAAAAGGTAAAGGGTAATGATCTTTCTTAGTAGCTTTATTTAATTTACGAAAATCAATTACCATCCTATAACATATAATAATTCTTTGCGAAATCAATTCATCTTTATCATTAGGAACAACAGTAATACCTCCCTTCTTAGGGGCGCAATGGACATGACTTACTTAATCACTATCAGCAACTGGATAAATTATACCTGCCTCAAGGAGTTTTAGTATCTCCTTTCTTACCACTTCTTTCATCTTCGGGTTTAGCCGTCATTGATGATCTCTAACTGGTTTGGAGCCTTCGTCCAATTTAATTTTGTGTTGGCATAGAGTGGGACTAATGCCCTTAAGATCATCCAGAGTATATCCAATAGCATCACGGTGCTTTTCAGAGTTTTCAATAATCTTTCCTCTTCCTGCTCTAAAAGGTTAGCACTAATAATAACATGATATATCTTTGTAGGATCGAAAGTATGTCTAGAGGGGGGGGGGTGATTAGACTACTTGACCAAATAAAAATCTAGCCTTTTCCCAATTTTAGTTCTTGGCAGATTTTAGCAACTTAGCGCTAGTCAAGTAATCAACCTGCACATGCAATTCTTAGAGTGTAGCAGCGGAATGTAAGACAATTGCATATGAAGGTAAAGGGGAGGAGTTTGAGGAGGCAAACACAATTGGAGACACAGATGTTTTTGTCGTGGTTCCGATAGGTGGTGCTATCATACATCCACGTTGATGGAGACTTCAACCCATGAAGGGTAACGGCTGCGCAAGTCCACGGAGGGCTCCACCCACGAAGGGTCCACGAAGAAGCAACCTTGTCTATCCCACCATGGCCGTCGCCCATGAAGGACTTGCCTCACTAGGGTAGATCTTCGCGAAGTAGGCAATCTCCTTGCCCTTACAAGCTCCTTGGTTCAACTACATAATCTTGTCGGAGGCTCCCAAGTGACACCTAGCCAATCTAGGAGACACCACTCTCCAAGAAGTAACAAATGGTGTGTTGTTGATGAACTCCTTGCTCTTGTACTTCAAATGATAGTCTCCCCAACACTCAACTCTCTCTCACAGGATTTGGATTTGGTGGAAAGATGATTTGAGTGGAAAGAAACTTGGGAAGGCTAGAGATCAAGATTCATATGGTAGGAATGGAATATCTTGACCTCAACACAAGTGTAGGTGGTTCTCTCTCAGAAAATGTATGTTGGAAGTGTAGGCATGTTCTGATGGCTCTCTCCATGAATGAAGAGTGGGTGGAGGGGTATATATAGCCTCCACACAAAATCTAACCATTACACACAACTTACCAATCTTGGTGGGACCGAATCGTGAAACTCGGTCGGACCAATTTAGTAAATAATGTGACCATTAGGATTTTTGGTGGGACCGACATGTCAACTCGGTGGGACCGATATGGGTAAGGTTAGGGCATAACGTAATCTCGGCGAGACCGATTACACAAACTCGGTGAGACCGATTTTGGTAATAAGCTAACCAGAGAGTTGGTCAGGCAAACTCGATGGGACCGATTCACTCATCTCGGTTGGACCGAAACGTTACGAAAGGGAAACAGAGAGTTTGCATTGCGATCTCAGTGGGACCGATCGCTCATCTTGGTTGGACCGAAACATTATGAAGGGAAACAGAGAGATTACAATCCCATCTCAGTGAGACCGAGATCCCTATCGGTGAGACCGAAAAGACTAGGGTTTGTGGTAGTGGCTATGTTAACAGAACTCGGTGGCGCTGGATAGAAAGAATCGGTGGGGCCGAGTTTGACTTTTGGTTTGGGACATATGTGGATGTGAGAAAGTAGTTGAGGGCTTTGGAGCATATCACTAAGCATTTTGAGCAAGAAACTCATTAAGCAACACCTCATCCCTCCTTGATAGTATTGGCTTTTCCTATAGACTCAATGTGATCTTGGATCACTAAAATAGAAAATGTAGAGTGTTGTGATTTGAGCTTGAGCCAATCCTTTTGTCCTTAGCATTTTGAGGGATCCACTTTTCTCATCCATGCCATGCCAATCATTTAGCTTTCCTGAAATATTTATCTTGAAATAGCATTAGCTCAATGAGCTATATGTTGTTAGTAATTACCAAAACCACCCAGGGATAGTTGCACTTTCAATCTCCCCCTTTTTGGTAATTTATGCCAACATATAGATCAAAGCTTCGACAAATGATTGTAAGATTGAAAAACATCGTCGCTTTGAGAAGTATGTGAAAAGCAAGAGCTCCCCCTAAATTTGTGCATTATTTAAAATTTGCTTTGGACTGCAAATGCACAATGTGTTAGGATCATGGGTCACTCTTCCATGTCACATACATCTTGGTGGAGCACTCAAAATGATAATAATTGAACACATGCACTCATCACCGAGCAAAGTGAATTATCATATGAGGATATAAGAGATAATATCATCCAACAAGCGTTAATGTAGCATAGCATATGATCAAACACATGATCAAGCAAGTATCTCACAAAAGGCATAACGTAGCAAGCAAACACACAAATAAAGAAGTTCAACCACCAAAAACAAGAGAGATCAAAAGCAACACTCTCTCTCGAAGCCTATGATCTATACATTTTTCTCCACCTTTGGCAACACATTACCAAAAAGTTCAAAAATGCATAGTGCTAAATGACTCTCAGGCTTGGTCTTCATGAGGTGGTGTAGAGATGACTCCAAGGACGAAAGCATCAGTTGATGTAGCTGGAGCTGGTGGCACTGAAGCCGTAGCTGGTGCAGATGATGTAGCTCTGGTGTCTGGAATAGGCACTGCAGCAGATCTTTGTCCTCTAGGCACTCTAGCAAATGCATCTGTAGTAGACTTGCCCTTCTTCTCCTCCACATCCTCCTGAAGTTGCTCAACTGCAGTTTGGATCTCAGTGACTTTCACATCATGAGCATAAAATTTCTGCTCTATGATTCTCTCCAAACTCTCCTGGTTTTGAGTCAGGGTGGCCAAGCCCTTCTCAATCCTCAAGGTGGAGGCAATCGAGTAGCCAAGCTGATCTTGCTTGCTCTTCAGGAAAATTTGAGATGCCTCTTTAGCAGTAGGCATCTTTGCAGCTTTCTCTGCCCTTGCTTTCTCTCTCTTCTCATGTGCTTGCACACATGATGGTTCCTCCTCATTCATCTCAACAGTGTTATCTTCAAACTCATGATATAAGGGTAGATGCTCCTTATCCAAAAGGTATGTGCATGTGCCCATCTTTGAGTTGATGAGCTCCTGAATGTGTGGAGCATACCCACAACCTCTCTTCTGATCAACATCAGTCCTTTTGATTGTTTCCACAATCAAACTCATCACCTTAAACTTTTGAGGTATATCAAACAAGTGCAACAAGTTTATAGCATGACCTCTAATCATCTTGTGATCTCCTGACTTTGGCAGCAATGTGTGCCTAAGGATCTAGTTGATTGTAGGAAGACCAGGCAACAAGAAGTGTACAGATCCAAGCTTGTGAGTTTCCAAAGCTTTATCTGGGATCTCTCTGTACATGTGAGCCATAGTGTTGTGGTCTTTCTTCTTCTCAACGTACACATCCAAATCATCTTCACTTTCTTTTGGAGCATTGATCAACTCAGCCCATTCTTCAATTGTGGATTGGTACCTAGTACCTTTAGACATCTAGACAATCTTCCCATCTGGGTAGAAGTGAGTTGTGGAGTAAAACTGCAGCTGCCTTTTTGGGTTCTGATCCCAAAGTCTCTTGAGTGGATGCTCTGGCCTTTGATATAGGAACTCTCTTGGCTGGAACCTTTGTTTTCATTCATGGCTTTGTTGTTGCAGCTGTGCCATACTCCTTTTTCAGCACCTTCTTCTTTGAAGTGGCCTCATCCTCAGCAGCAATATAGTCCTCATCTTTAAAATCTGAGGTTTTCTTCTTCCTTGTCCTGGTGGAAGCTTTTGGCAAATTGCTGGGTGTGCTCCTGCTACCCTCATCTGAGGTATTGGAGGGACTAGTGCCCTCACTTAACTGTCCTGGCTGCTCAGATCTGTTTTGGCTATCACTTTGATCACACATTTTGCAAACTCACTAACAACAGACCCTGTGAATAGATATAGATGAGGTGGAGTGGATGAGCATCACAAAGTACAGAGGTTTTTGCAAAACAATCGAGTCAAAAACTTAGTTTTAGTTTTCCATAGAAAGCATTTCGGAGCTACCAATTTGTAAACTCGGTGATACCGAAGCATCTTTTGGAACCAAAACTAGTGAACTCGGCCAGACCGAGTCACAGTTCGATGGCACCGAGACTGCTAGGGTTTCACAAAGAATCGATCTCGGTCACACCGATTTGGAACTTTCGGTCAGACCAAAAATCACATGTGCAATGGCCTAAGCCAAATCGGTGAGACCGATTTCTACAACTCGGTCGGTCCAAGATGAATTCGGCGGAAACATAACCCTAAATTTTCAAATCAAATCTAATCTACGAAGTGCTTTTGCTGGATAGAATGATTTCAAACGTGGCAAGAATCATGGCAAAGCAATGTGCTAGGAATCAGAGTGAATGAATAGCACAAAGTTCAAGTTCGTACCCTAGTTCGGCGACGAACTTGCTATGGCGGCAACGGTGGGCCAGAATGCCATTGACAGCGGCGGAGACCAGCGGCGGGAGGTCGCTGGCGACGAGGAGGACGATCTGGAGACCCGAAGAGGTAGAGCAGGCTGTGCGCGGGCGAAGGGTTTCGGAAAATTTTCCAAAAATTGACCCGTGTGTATATATAGCCTAACCCTGTCGGTGTAACCGAGTGGAACAACTCAGTGGCACCGAGATGCAAAACTGCAAGCAGTTACTGCAACTCGGTGTGACCGAAAAGTTCTAATCGGTTGCACCGAGATTGAAAACCTAGATCAACTTAGTGATCTCGGTATGACCGAAAGGGATGGATCGGTCAGACCAAAGCGCACAAAGAGGTTTTGGAAGTTTAAGTCTATGACGAATCGGGGACTCCGAGTGCTCCTCACACAGGGTGGTTCGAATCTGACTTGATTAAACTTTGTGATGTATCATGAATAGAGTTTGAGACAAGAAAAGCATAGATAGCTAGAAAAGGTTCTTAGGCATTCTTGTCCATCCACTTGGCAAAATAAAAGAAACCAAACAATCAAAGCAACAAGTGGATGTCCTCGAATGAGTAAAATATGCAGTCAACATGCTCACACAATAAAATGGCAAATGAAATATGTGGCAAAGCATGCACAACCAATACTAGCATCTATCAAATAATTGGCGATGACTAGGTCATCTATATATGAGTATATTGACATAGGAGTCAAATGAGAACCTTTGATCATAGGTCATACTCATCGTTTAAGCACAAGTGGGGTTACCACTTTTACATAAAGCATTGTTGTGTTCACACCATTAGAGTTGCTTTAGCTCAATTCTTAGAGTAAAGCTCCCCCTGGATGTGAGATCCCCCCTAAGAGGGATGAACTAACCTTGGGTTTTGTCGATGATGACTTCATGTAGGTGTTGAAGATGTGGATGCTCAATGTTGTTTAGATCATTTGGAGCAATCCATTGGAGTGAGTTGCACTTTCAATACCTACACGGGTTAGTCCCACAAGGAACAAACAAGGATATCCATAGACATAGAGTGATGCACACACAAGATGATGTCCATGAAAGCATTAGGTTACCTTGTCCCTTGTCTTACCAACAAGAGGGTTTGTGACTCCTTGAACTAGTGCAAGATGTGGAAGTTAATTGCACTTGCCCTTGCCAAAATGATATGAATGAAGTATGTTCGCGGAGTCACCCTCAAGAACTCTCTAGTTCTTCTTCTTTTGGATCCACATCATCTTGATGGGAATCCTTGGAGTTGTAGTTGTACTTGATGAAGTGGAACTTGATGTAGTCTTGGGAACTCACTTGACCAAGGTGTCGGTGTCAAAACCGGCGGATCTCGGGTAGGGGTTCCCAAACTGTGCGTCTAGGCGGATGGTAACATGAGACAAGGGACACGATGTTTTTACCTAGGTTCGGGCCCTCTCGGTGGAGGTAAAACCCTACTCCTGCTTGATTAATATTGATGATATGGGTAGTACAAGAGTAGATCTACCACGAGATCAAAGAGGCTAAACCCTAGAAGCTAGCCTATGGTATGATTGTTGTTCGTCCTACGGACTAAAACCCTCCGGTTTATATAGACACCGGAGAGGGTTAGGGTTACACAGAGTCGGTTACAATGGTAGGAGATCTACATATCTGTATCGCCAAGCTTGCCTTCCACACCAAGGAAAGTCCCATCCGGACGCAGACGAAGTCTTCAATCTTGTATCTTCATAGTTTAGGAGTCCAGCCAATGATGATAGTTCGGCTATCCGGACACCCCCTAATCCAGGACTCCCTTAGTAGCCCCCGAACCAGGCTTCAGTGACGATGAGTCCGGCGCGTAGATTGTCTTCGGCATTGCGAGGCGGGTTCTTCTCCAAATTCCATATTCTTGTCGAATAGTGTCCGACTTCTGATAAATGCTGCGCTCCTTGGCTTCCACACCCAATAATGGCCATCTTCCACGTGGCGAACGAATGCGAAAAGCCGGGGTATTTTTACACTTTCCCCCCTAGCTGCGCAAATGAGCTGCCTATAAAAAGAGACGAGGATCTAGATCCGAATCACACCATCCCCTCTTTGCAAGCTTTCATCAGAGCGCCTCTGACAAAAAATCCATTCTACCATGGACAGTCGACGCGGCTCCTCCTCTCACGCTCCTAGCCCCAAGCCTGGGGATTGGGAGAGATGCTCAGTCCCGCATAGCAAGCTAGTGACGCTCCAAACCAAGGGATTTCTTCCCCCGGCCTTCATGGTTCCGGTTCGAGCCGGACTCGCCACCTACAAGGGTGGAAAACAAGCGGAGAGCTTCCTCGATCCTTCCAAAGGAGAGCGGGTATGCTTTGTCTCTTATCTGATAAGAGGACTCGGATTTCCAATGCATCCGTTTCTCCAGGGGCTCCTGGAGTTCTATGGCCTCCAGCTGCACCACCTTACGCCTGCCTCCATTCTGCACATCCGGGCTTCGTAGCCCTTTGCGAACTGTTTTTGGGCATCGAGGCTCATTTTGCGCTGTGGAAGAGATTATTCTGCCTCGTACCCCGTTCTCATGAGGGGTCAATATATCAAGTGGGCGGAGCCGAGCTATGGCGCATCGCCGGGACCGGATATCTATCCGGAACCCCGAAGCAGGCGTCCGAAGACTGGCCTTTGGAATGGTTTTATATAGAAGACGCCCCGCTACCGGATCCCGTTCGGACCGGCCTCCCGGAGTTCAGTAATGCTCCCTTGAAGAAACGCCTAAGTTGGCATCCACGAAGCCCCCAGAGGAACAGCGACAAGGACGTCCTTTACCTGATGAGCCGAATAAGGTTGCTGGCTCATTCCGGACTGACCATGATCAGTGTCATGGCCACATGCATTATGTGGGGGGTGTAGCCGCTCCAGTATAGGGGCCACCCCATGTGGGATTTCAACGGGGAGGATGATGCCACCCGTCACGGCCGTAAGGGGCCAGGATCGGTCGCCGATCTGGTGAAGATTTTGTCCGCGCTGTACAAGGGGGAAGAGGAGGATTTTCTCCGCGTCAGCCCATTGAACGGTTTTTCTATGAACAATCCTTGAAGCTGGGTAAGCGAACATCCCCTTTTCCGCACATCCGATCCTTACTCCCATGGTTATATATTTCATTTTGTGAGTTCGACGCAGGAACTGCGTCAGGCCGTAAAAGATATAAACAGCCCGCCTCCGCAACCCGAGGATCCGGAACGGTTCCTCGATCCGGCCTCCCAAGAGGACCCGGACATATCGGTGGAGCTGATTGATGGGGTATTTCATCAACTAAGCATCGATAATGCCTTGGTTGCCATTACGGCTGACTACCCAGGAATACTTCCAGCCTCACAGGTAACTGAGACCGAAGCCCCAATACTTTGCTAATTACCCATCCGTGCTTTATTTTTGATCACCGTATATCAATGGTGTTTCGCAGGGGGTGCCTTCGAGGTGGGAGGCCGAGCCCGCGGCGGCTAGCCAACAAGAGGCAGCACGACCAAGCAGGCTGAAAAGAAGTGCGGTTCGGATTGAAACGCCGCCGCAACGGTAATGCGTGTCACCATATTCCCAGGATTGATTCCGGGAAGGTATATTAACGCTGATGCTCCGTTCAGGAAAAAGAGCGCTCGCCAGACTGTGTCCGAAGAGATGGCCAATCGAGCCTCCGCCAGCCAGGCTCCAACGCCACGTCCGGAAACGGAGGTAAACACGAGGCATGTGTCGGATGCTCCTCTGACAGAGGATGCCGACAGATTGTCCGCCACCAACTCCGAGGTGGAGAGTGCCATGAATCACAGGCGCCGCCAGACAGTTCTTTATGACGCATGTTTCTCCCAAGAAGCATTGAACGCCTTCAATTCGGGAGACGCGCACCTCCGTGCCGCTCAAGATGGTCTAGCCAGAGCCACGGAGCAGTATGTAAAGGACATACGGGTGAGGAAATTTGATAGTTATATATGCCAGTAGCCCCCGAGACTTAAAATTAGTTAGGAGAACTGATTTAAGGATCATTTGTTATGCAGGATCTTACGGAAAAGAATACCCGACTGTCTCAGGAGCTTGAAGAGTGCAAGGCCCAGCTTGAGGCCGCACTAGCCGCCCCAGGGGGAGCCACAGAGACCCCCTCCGGTAATATATACTTTGAAAGATAAGTAGTTTGTGAAGTGCGACATGTGTATAAGTCTGACAATAATATTGCAGATGGCGCCGGACTAGATCAGGACAAGCAACATCTCCCGCACCAGTTAAAGGCCGGCGAGAATGTGCTTACAAGGGTGAGGCAAGAGAAAAATAATCTCCAAGATGCCAACACCCAGCTGGGTGAGGAACTAAAGGATGTTCGAGCCCAGCTGTCTGACTCCGTTAAGGAGAATCGGCGGCTTCGTCGCGACATTTATAGTAAGTGCTTGAGCAAGCTTTTTTGAAAAGAAGAGTTCGGCGAGGAAGTTGACTAACAGAAAGATGTCTGTAGGTATGCTCACAGGTTGTCCTGTAGAGGAAATGCCCGGTTCAACGGGTGACCTACTTCCCGAGCTGCTGCAACTGCACGAACGAGTTCGGCAGGTGATGAGAGACGTCGCCCAGGCCTTGTGGCCATCCATCTCCCTACCCGAAGGCCTTGGGGAGATTGCAGAGAGGCTTCAGGGAGCACGGCGGCGCTTCCGGCTATGGAAGGTATTTGCCTGCCGTCAAGGCACCAGGGAGGCCTGGGACATGGTGAAGACGCGGTACACGAAGGCTGACCCAAACCACATGGCCGAGGTTGGACCTGTGGGGCCCGATGGGAAGGAGATCCCTGTGAGCTTAGTGTACGACCAAGTAGAGTTGGACGCAAAGTATTCTCAGCGGGACTATAAACTAGACAGCCTATTAGATGCTATTGAAGAGGAATACAATCAGTCAATTTGACTATGTAATTAAAAATGACATGTAAAATGCCTTCTAGCCGGATTGTAGATCGTTTGTCGTAGCGGACCCTTTTGCTTCAACCTCGGGACCCTATCATCCGGAGTGTGTCTGAATACCCTCGCGGTTATGTAAGAACCGGGGCATGCGTGGAGACCAGGCGTAGGGGTCATTGGTGCTCTATCAGACAAGTCCCAACTAGTTATGTTATATTACATGGTTAGTAAGAAACATCTTCCAGGGAGAATAGTTCCGTTAGGGGTTCCTTTCCCTGGGAGGCATGCCCTAAAGTGCATGTCTGGACTACGAAAAAAGCAGAAAAACATCTGGGGGCAGATAAATGAATAAGTAAGAAATCGTATTTTAGGTCACCGACCGAATATTCCCTTAAGAACGCTAGCTTTCGGCTTCACCCAGTCTGAGGTACGCGTCCGGCTGACCCGGCGGTAACAATCGCAGAGGTGCTCCCTTTACCACCTAGCTGAACAATCAGGAACGTAGGGGTAAGCACAGGAGCCAGGCAACCCAGGTTGGCCAAAAGTTAAGTCATATCGATGCATATAATGGTGAATAAAAGGTACATGCAGAAGTGTGACACATGTGTTGGGCATAAAGCCCGTAGAAATAAGCTTCTGTTAAAGAAGCCCCCAGGTATATTAAGCGCGGATAACGCGTCAAGTGTGTGCAAACAATGCGCAAATGAGCCTTCAATGGCTTCAGAAAAAGGAGGGATAAGGAGAGAAATAAAAGACAGTTAAAGCATAAAATATAGACAGAGGAAGGAGACTAATCCCGCGTCCGGCGCTAGGCGTAAAATCTTCGGAGACGGGCTGCATTCCATGGGTTCGGCTCCAGTCGGTTATCCGATGCGTTTCGCAGACGGTACGCGCCGCCGGTCAGGACTTGGTCGATAATGAAGGGACCCTCCCATTTGGGCTTGAGTTTGTCCTTTTTCTTGTCCGGCAGGCGTAGAACTAATTCGCCAACATTGTAAGCTTTGGCCCGTACTTCTCTGCTTTGGTATCTTCGAGCCTACTATTGATAGAATACGGAACGGGCTTTTGCCACGTCGCGCTCCTCCTCCAAGGCGTCCAAACTGTCCTGCCGATCGAGCTTGGCTTCTCTTTCTTAGTACATGCACATGCGAGGTGAGTCATGAATTATGTCGCAGGGCAAAACTGCCTCTGCGCCGTACACCATAAAAAATGGTGTGAATCCGGTAGTGCGATTCGGCGTGGTCCGCAGCCCCCATAGTACAGAGTCGAGCTCATCTACCCAGTGCGTATTAGATTCCTTGAGGGACCGCACTAGTCTGGGTTTAATGCCGCTCATGATTAGACCGTTTGCTCGCTCGACTTGACCGTTAGTTTGAGGGTGATAGACTGAAGCGTAGTCGAGCTTGATGCCCATGTTTTTGCACCAGAGTTTGACCTGTCGGCCGGGAAGTTCGTGCCATTGTCAGTGATGATGCTATGGGGGGCGTCGTAACGGTGTACTACCCCTGATATGAAGTCTATCACCGGTCCGGATTCGACCGTCTTAACAGGCTTTGCCTGTATCCATTTGGTGAATTTATCCACCATGACCAGTAGGTATTTTTGCTTGTGGGTTCCTCCTTTAAGGGGTCCAACCATATCAAGCCCCCAGACCGCAAACGGCCAGGTGATGGGTATAGTTTTGAGGGCGGTAGGTGGCATGTGGCTTTGATTAGCAAAGAGCTGGCATCCTATGCATCGTTGGACCAAGTCCTGAGCATCTGCCCGGGCCGTCGGCCAATAAAATCATGTACAGAAGGCCTTGCCTACAAGGGCCCAGGCTGCGGCGTGGTGCCTGCCGAGTCCGGCATGAATTTCAGCCAGAAGATTTCACCCTTCCTCTTCGGAGATACACCTTTGAAGGACCCCGGTTGTGCTTTTCTTATAAAGCTCTCCCTCATGGACCTTATAGGCTTTAGATCGCCGCACTATGCAGCGGGCCTCGTTTTGGTCCTCGGAAAGTTCCTGCCTAGTTAGGTAGGCTAGGAATGGTTCTGTCCACGGGGCAATGACTGCCATTATTGTGTGGGCTGATGGTGTTATTTCGTTGGCGGGGCCGCCAACGATGTCAGAATGTTCGGTGAGGGGTAGTGTGGTTGGGTCCGGGCTGTTATTTCCGGACTCTCCCTCCCATAGTACGGATGGCTTGAAAAGCCTCTCTAGGAAGATGTTGGGAGGGATAGCGTCGCGCTTTGCACCAATGCATGCCAACACGTCTGTTGCCTGGTTGTTCTCCCGGGCTATATGGTGAAATTCAAGCCCCTCAAACCGAGCTGACATTTTTAGGACGGCGTTGCGATAAGCTACCATTTTCGGATCCTTGGCATCAAAGTCTCCAATTATTTGGGATATCCCAAGGTTTGAATCCTCACGGACCTCTAGGCGCTGAATAACCATGGAGACTGCCATCCGGAGACCATGTAGATGGGCCTCGTATTCAGCTGCGTATTGGACTGTCCGGAGTCTGTGTACATTATTTGGAGTACGTATTGGACTGTATCTCCGGTTGGGAACGTCAGAACGACGCCAGCCCCCAGGCCAGCCAACATTTTGGAGCCGTCGAAGTGCATGATCCAGTTGGAATATGCGCCGTACTCTTTAGGGAGTTCGGCTTTGGTCCATTCGGCGATGAAGTCGGCCAAAACCTGTGACTTAATAGCTCGCCGTGGCTTGTAAGTTATGTCGAACAGGAGGAGCTCGATGGCCCATTTGGCAATCCGGCCCATTGCGTCGCGGTTGTTTATAATGTCATTAAGAGGTACTTCAGAGGCTACTGTTATTGAACACTCTTGGAAATAGTGTCGCAGCTTCTGGGATGCCATGAACACCACATATGCTATCTTTTGATAATGCGGGTACCGTGACTTGCATGGAGTTAGGACAGTGGACATGTAGTAAACTGGTTTTTGAAGACGGAACTTATGTCCGTCTGTTTCTCGTTCGACAATGAGCACCGCGCTTACAACTTGATGGGTTGCCGCGATGTATAATAGCATTGGTTCGCCCGTGTTGGGCGCGGCCAGGACCGGATTTGTTGCCAATATGGCTTTGATTTCTTCGAGTCCGGCCGTGGCGGCATCCGTCCACTCGAAGTGTTCGGTGCGCCACAGGAGGCGATAAAGGGGTAATGCCTTTTCTCCTAAGCAGGAGATGAAGCGGCTTAGAGCCACCACGCATCCAGTCAACTTTTGTATTTGTTTGAGGTCTTTTAGGATATCCACTTGTGACAGAGCTCGGATCTTGGCTGGGTTTGCTTCAATTCCTCTACCGGATACGATGAAACCCAAGAGCTTTTTGGTTGGTACGCTGAAAACGCATTTTTCCGGGTTGAGCTTAATGTCATATGCTCGGAGATTGTCGAATGTGAGCCTCAAGTCATCTACTAGAGTTTCAACATGCTTGGATTTGACGACCACATCATCTACGTATGCCTCCACTATTTTGCCGATCTGATTTGCCAGACATGTCTGAATCATGCGCTGATATGTTGCGCTGGCGTTTTTGAGCCCGTAGGGCATTGTGTTGAAGCAGAATGGGCCGTATGGAGTGATGAATGCTGTTGCGGCTTGATCTGGCTCTGCCATCTTAATTTGGTGGTAGCCGGAGTATGCGTCGAGGAAGCACAATGAATCGTGTCCTGCGGTGGCATCGATAATTTGATCGATGCGGGGAAGGGGGAAGGGATCCTTTGGGCAAGCCTTGTTAAGGTCCTTGAAATCGACACACAGGCGCCAGGATTTGTCCTTCTTTGGTACCATTACCAGGTTTGCTAGCCAGTCCGGATGTTTTATATCTTTAATGAATCCGACCTCCAATAGTTTGGCTAGTTCTTCTCCCATGGCCTGTCTCTTGGGTTCAGAGAAGCGCCGAAGAGCTTGTTTGACTGGCTTGAATCCTTTTAGGATATTTAGGCTGTGCTCGGCCAGCCGGCGTAGGATTCCTGGCATGTCTGAAGGTTGCCAGGCAAAGATGTCCCAGTTTTCGTGTAGGAATTCTCGTAGTGCGGCGTTTACATCAGGGTTTAATTGTGCCCCGATGGAGGCCGTTTTTGTACGGTCGGTTGGATGGACTTGGAATTTGACTATTCCGTCCGCCGGTTTAAAAGAGGTGGACTTGGATCTCTTATCGAGTATGACATCGTCCCTGTTCACTGTGGAGCGCAGCGCAGTGAGTTCCTCGGCCGCTAGGGCTTCGGATAGTGCCTCAAGGGCAAGTGCGGCTGTTTTATTTTCGGCGCGGAGTGCTATGTCCGGGTCACTAGCAAGAGTGATGATTCCGTTGGGTCCGGGCATTTTGAGCTTCATGTACCCGTAATGGGGTATAGCTTGAAAAATTGTGAATGCCTCTCGCCCTAATAGAGCATGGTATCCGCTGCTGAACGGGGCCACTTGGAATGTGACCTCCTCGGACCTGTAATTATCCGGCGTGCCAAACACCACATCCAGTGTGATTTTTCCTGTACAGCATGCTTCCCTACTGGGGATTATTCCTCTAAAGGTTACGCTGCTTCGCTCAATGCGGCTCCATTCTATTTCCATTTTTCGAAGGGTTTCCTCGTAAATGAGGTTTAATCCGCTGCCGCCATCCATGAGTGCCTTGGTAAGGCGAAAGCCATCCACTATTGTACTGAGGACCAATGCGGCTGGTGCTCGGGCTGTTCGGAATTTAGGTTCGTCACTGGCGTTAAAGGTAATAGCCATGTCACTCCATGGATTTATTGTTGCTACCTGGTGGACTTCGGCGAGGCGGCGGAGTGTTCGTTTCCGCATATTATTTGATGCGAAAGTTTTGAAGACTGTTAATACCGTGTTGGTATTGTTGGGGTGGTACTCTGGAGCTAGAAGCTCTTCGCCACTTTTGGCCACCTGCCGTAGTATCCAGCATGCTCTAAGGCTATGAGTTGGCGTGGCGCCCTCTGTACTATGAATTTTGTAGGGTCTGTTGAGCCATCCCTCCAGTACGGTTCCATGCCCTTTAAAGGGTTTTTGCTTTTTGGTATTTAACCCAGGTGCCTGGTAATGATGCACCCTTTTACTTTGGACTGGGGTTGTGTTCAAGGCCGGATTATCCCAAAATTTAATTTCGGTTTTCCAGGCGCTCTCCATCGCACAGTACTTTCGTACTATGGATGCCAAGTCGGCAAAGCGTGTAATTTCACGACGACTTACGGCATTGAGGATTCCTTCATCCGTGCAATTAATGTAGAAGAATGAAATTGCGTCCTCTTCACGGCAGTCCTTTATCCTGTTCATGACCAGGAGGAATCTGGCCCAGTAATGCTGTACTGTTTCAGTGGGCTCTTGCCGGATTTGGGATAGATCGCTTATGTTTGGGTGGGCGGGTGGAGTTAAATTCCGGACTCCGTCCGATCTAAGACTCAGGGGCCAAGAAGCTTCCGAACTTGGAAGCTTGGGTTCTTGGACATTGTCCGATGAATCTAGCCCCTGCCTGACTTTAAGTTCAGGGCTTGAGTGGCGTTCTCCCCTCCGTGGGAATCCGGCATGGAGGGGTCAGGAATCCGGACATAGCTAGTCCTTAGGATAGAAGAAGGGTCGCCGTATTGTTCCTCTACCACAGCAACATGGTGGGTAGCCTGGGGAGAGTTAATCTCTCTCAGATCGGTTTTAGGCCCAATCTGGTCGTAATCTGTAGCGACTCCCAGGGCGGCGATGCGATCCAAGAGCTCGTTCAAGGAGGAGAGCTCCATCGGATCTAACTACTCGGCGAGTTCCGAGTTGATGTGAAGATTGCTTTTGATGACCCGAGAAGTCATCATCGACGCGGCGCCCGAACAGGCGGTCATAAGAAAACCCCATAGCCGGAGAGTTTGGCCGATGACCAAAGCTCCTTTGGCAACGGTGCCATCTTTAAAGACGGGATGAGGCATCCTTCCTGATGGCGATGGCACAGAGGAACTCTCAATGAAAGCACCAATGTCGGTGTCAAAACCGGCGGATCTCGGGTAGGGGTTCCCGAACTGTGCGTCTAGGCGGATGGTAACAGGAGACAAGGGACACGATGTTTTTACCCAAGTTCGGGCCCTCTCGGTGGAGGTAAAACCCTACTCCTTCTTGATTAATATTGATGATATGGGTAGTACAAGAGTAGATCTACTACGAGATCAAAGAGGCTAAATCCTAGAAGCTAGCCTATGGTATGATTGTTGTTCGTCCTACGGACTAAAACCCTCCGGTTTATATAGACACCGGAGAGGGTTAGGGTTACACAGAGTCGGTTACAATGGTAGGAGATCTACATATCCGTATCGCCAAGCTTGCCTTCCATGCCAAGGAAAGTCCCATCCGGACACAGACGAAGTCTTCAATGTTGTATCTTCATAGTTTAGGAGTCCGGCCAACGATGATAGTTCGGCTAGCCGGACACCCCCTAATCCAGGACTCCCTCACAAGGCCTTAGGAGATTCTTCGAATGCATCAATCTCCTCTTGAAGCTTGTCCTTGCCTTTTTGCTTGTGGTCTTGTGGTGGAAGATCATCTTGAGTTTGTGTCCCTTTGAAAGAAGTAGGATCATACTTCTCTTGTTGAGGAACAAACTTCGTCTTGGGGTATTGATCTTCTTCCCACTCAACTCCATTGGCACTGAACTTTCGTTCAAAACAAACACCTTGATTCTTCCGGCGCCTTCCTTGCTTGCGTATAATTTCCTCGAATTGCTTACTCCCGGCAAGTCTCTTGTAAAAACCTTTCTCTATAATTCCCTTCAATAAGCTATTTTCTTGCTCAAGTGTAACTTGGCTAAGAGAATCATTAGTGGAATCAAGAGAACTACTAGAAGCAACAAAAATTTGATTTATCATGATTATTGTTACTAATAGAGGAAGAATCTTTCTTGTTCTTGTTACTAGACTTGACTTGTGGCATATAAGTGGATAAGAGTAAACGCTTGGCAATGTAAGAAGAACTTTTCTTCCAAAGATCATCATTGATGGCCTTTAAAAACTCATGCTCTTGCTCAAGGTTGAGCTTTTCAAAGCGTAACTTCTCACGAGTCCTTAAAATTTCTCGATGATCTCCTAAGATAGTTTCATGAGCTAACTTAAGAGTGTTTAGTTCTTTAGTTAGGAGCTCAATCTTCTCCTTATCATTGTCATTCGTTTTATCTTGATTAGCATGATTACTTGACATTTCATCATAGTATTCATCACTAGAGTTGTCAACAAGTAAATCATCATCACCTAACAAGTCACCTTCATCACTATTGAAATCAACATACTCGGGGTGTGATGCCTTTGGGCCTTTAGCCATGAAGCATCTTCCAAATCCTTCATTTTGTGAGTCAAATATGTCATAGGAGTTGGTTGACACGTGCTAGACCGGCAACACCTTCATCTTGAGTATATTCGGAGTCGGAGTGATAGCTTCTCTTGGAGTGATTGTCGGAGTTGGATACCCATTCACCAACATGAGCTTGATGTCTTCGTTTTGTGTAGCTCCTTGATGACTTGTCCTTCCTTTCCGAATCCTTGCTTCTCTGGGACGTTCTTCATTCATAACGATCATCTCTACTCCTTCTTTCTCTTGATGGTGATTCTTCTCTTCTACTTCTTCTTTTTGGAGAATCTTCTCTTCTTTTTTAGGCAGCCGTACACTCATTGGAATAGTGTCCGGGTCTTCCACAATTGTAGCAATTACGCTCACGACTAGAAGATCTTTTGTCATTGTAGGACCTTGACTTGGAACTTATTTCCTTGCTTCTACTCTTGTAGAACTTGTTGAAGCTCTTTACCATTAGGCTCAATTGTTCATTGAAGGTTTGTTTCTCACTTGATGATGTGGGAGTTTCACGTGAGGCTTTGTAAGCACCACTTGACTTGTTGTGGAGCTCTTCCTTATCCTTGAGTGACATCTCATGAGCAACAATTCTTCCAATGACTTCTGTTGGCTTGAGATCTTTGTAATTGGGCATCATTTGGATCAATGTGCACACGGTATCATATTTTCCATCCAAGGCTCTTAGGATCTTCTTGATGATGAATTTGTCGGTCATCTCTTCACTTCCTAAGCGGACAATCTCATTTGTGATGAGAGCAAGCCTAGAGTACATTTCAGCGATGCCTTCACCATCCTTCATTTTGAACTTGTCAAGTTGACTTTGAAGCACATCCAACTTGGATTCCTTGACGGAGTCGATACCTTCATGCATGTCAATCAAAGTGTCCCAAATTTCCTTTGCATTCTCAAGACGGCTGATTTTGTTGAATTCTTCGGGGCACACTCCGTTGAAGAGGATATCACAAGCTTGAGCATTGTATTGTAGCATCTTTAACTCTTCCGCGGTAGCTTCACGGTTCGGTTCTCTCCCATCAAAGAATTCACCTTGCAAGCCAATACACACAATAGCCCAAACGGCGGGGTTATGTCCAAGAATATGCATTTTCATCTTATGCTTCCAACTAGCAAAATTTGTACCATCAAAGTAAGGACCTCTGCGGTGGTAATTTCCCTCGCTAGACGCCATACTCTCCTAGGTTGTGAAACCAAGGCTATGACCACCAAAAGCTATGGAAATCAAAGCAAATGGAGAACAAAGCTCTGATACCACTTGTAGATTGAAAGTATGTCTAGAGGGGGGTGATTAGACTACTTGACCAAATAAAATCTAGCCTTTTCCCAATTTTAGTTCTTGATAGATTTTAGCAACTTAGTGCTAGTCAAGTAATCAACCTACACATGCAATTCTAAGAGTGTAGCAGCGGAATGTAAAACAATTGCATATGACGGTAAAGGGGAGGAGTTTGAGGAGGCAAACACAATTGGAGACAGGGATGTTTTTGTCGTGGTTCCGATAGGTTGTGCTATCGTACATCCACATTGATGCAGACTTCAACCCATGAAGGGTAACGACTGCGCGAGTCCACGGAGGGCTCCACCCACGAAGGGTCCAGGAAGAAGCAACCTTGTCTATCCCACCATGGTCGTCGCCCATGAAGGACTTGCCTCACTAGGGTAGATCTTCACGAAGTAGGCAATCTCCTTGCCCTTACAAACTCCTTGGTTCAACTCCACAATCTTGTCGGAGGCTCCCAAGTGACACCTAGCAAATCTAGGAGACACCACTCTCCAAGAAGTAACAAATGGTGTGTTGTTGATGAACTCCTTGCTCTTGTGCTTCAAATGATAGTCTCCCCAACACTCAACTCTCTCTCACAGGATTTGGATTTGGTGGAAAGATGATTTGAGTGGAAAGCAACTTGGGAAGGCTAGAGATCAAGATTCATATGGTAGGAATGGAATATCTTGACCTCAACACAAGTGTAGGTGGTTCTCTCTCAGAAAATGTATGTTGGAAGTGTAGGCATGTTCTGATGGCTCTCTCCACGAATGAAGAGTGGGTGGAGGGGTATATATAGCCTCCACACAAAATCTAACTGTTACACACAACTTACCAATCTCGGTGGGACCAAATCGTGAAACTCGGTCAGACCAATTTAGTAAATAATGTGACCGTTAGGATTTTCGGTGGGACCGATATGGTTAAGTTAGGGCATAACGTAATATCAGTTAGACCGATTACACAAACTTGGTGAGACCGATTTTGGTAATAAGCTAACCAGAGAGTTGGTTGGGCAAACTCGATGGGACCGATTCTCTCATCTCGGTTGGACCGAAACGTTACGAAAGGGAAACGGAGAGTTTGCATTGCGATCTCGGTGGGATCGATCGCTCATCTCGGTTGGACCAAAACTTTACAAAGGGAAACAGAGAGATTACAATCCCATCTCGGTGAGACCAAGATCCCTATCGGTGAGACCGAAAAGACTAGGGTTTGTGGCAGTGGCTATGTCAATAGAACTCGGTGGCGCCGGATAGAAAGAATCGGTGGGGCCGAGTTTGACTTTTGGTTTGGGACATATGTGGATGTGAGAAAGTAGTTGAGGGCTTTGGAGCATATCACTAAGCATTTTGAGCAAGAAACTCATTAAGCAACACCTCATCCCTCCTTGATAGTATTGGCTTTTCCTATAGACTCAATGTGATCTTGGATCACTAAAATAGAAAATGTAGAGTCTTGTGCTTTGAGCTTGAGCAAATCCTTTTGTCCTTAGCATTTTGAGGGATCCACTTTTCTCATCCATGCCATGCCAATCATTTAGCTTTCCTGAAATATTTATCTTGAAATAGCATTAGCTCAATGAGCTATATGAGCTGTATCTTAGCATGGGGTTTAGCAATATTAGCAGCTTCCTCACAGAAGTAAATAACATGCCCATCTATATTATCAGCCAAGAGATCTCTAACCATAGCAATACTAGGTTCAACTTTAATTTGCCCAGGAGGTGTATAAGTTCTAGTATTACTCTTACGAACCACAGTTTAAGCTTTAGCATGATCCTTTATCCTAACAAGGAAAGGTGCTTTCTCAACATAAGTAGTAGGAACAATAGGATCATTATAAGTAATAGTCTTTTCTTCAACTGTAATAGGTGAACTAATTTTACTTCAGTGGGAGGATTATATTTAAACCACTTCTCCTTAGGGAGATCAACATGAGTAGAAAAATATTCACAGAAAGAAGCTACTATCTCAGAGTCAAGTCCATATTTAGCGCTAAATCCACGAAAAGCATCGGTATCCATAAAAGATTTAACACAATCAAACTTAGGTGTCATACCTGACTCCTTACCATTGTCAGAACCCCAATCTTCAGAGTTTCGTTTAATTCTTTCCAATAAATCCCACTTGAATTCAATAGTCTTCAGCATATAAGAACCAGCACAGGAAGTATCGAGCATGGTGCGATCATTGAGGGAAAGCCGAGCATAATTTTTTTGAATAATCATATCTCTTGTGAGCTCATGATTCGGGCATGAATATAACATTGACTTAAGCCTCCCCCAAGCTTGAGCGATGCTTTCTCCTTCGCGAGGCCAAAAATTATATATATAATTACGATCACGATGAACAAGATGCATAGGATAGAACTTCTGATGAAATTCCAATTTCAATTGTTTATAGTTCCAAGTTCCCGTATCATCACATAGCCTATACCATGTCAATGCGTCTCCCTTAAAAGATAAAGGGAAGACATTCCTCTTAACAACATCATCGGGAATACCTGCAAGCTTAAATAATCCACAAACTTCATCCACATAGATAAGGTGTAAGTCGGGATGCAATGTTCCATCTCCTACAAAGGGATTAGCTAGCAGTTTCTCTATCATACCCAAAGGAATCTCAAAGTAAACATTTTCAATAGGTTCAGTAGGTTGAGGAGCAACTCTTTGCTCTACTAGTCGGGGCGAAGATGCCCCAAACAAGCCCCTCAAAGGATTAGTTACCATAGTAACAAGTGACAGAAAATTTCAGCACACTATATAAATGTTTCCTTACCAAGTTCCACTCACCAAAGGCGCTTCACTCCCCGGCAATGGCGCCAGAAAAGAGTCTTGATGACCCACAAGTATAGGGGATATATCGTAGTCCTTTCGATAAGTACGAGTGTCGAAGCCAACGAGGAGCAGAAGGAAATGACAAGCGGTTTTCAGTAAGGTATTCTCTGCAAGCACTGAAATTGTAGGTAACAGATAGTTTTGTGATAAGATAATTTGTAACGGGTAACAAGCAATGAAAGTAAATAAGGTGCAGCAAGGTGGCCCAATCCTTTTTGTAGCAAAGGACAAGCCTAGACAATTTCTTATAATGAGAAAAGCGCTCCCGAGGACACATGGGAATTATCGTCAAGCTAGTTTTCATCAGGCTCATTTGATTCGCGTTCGATACTTTGATAATTTGATATGTGGGTAGGACCGGTGAGTGGGTACTACCCTTTCTTGGACAAGCATCCCACTTATGATTAACCCCTATTGCAAGCATCCACAACTACAAAAGAAGTATTAAGGTAAACCTAACCATAGCATGAAACTAGTGGATCCAAAT
The DNA here is from genome assembly GCF_002162155.2 of Triticum dicoccoides. Lineage (NCBI taxonomy): Eukaryota > Viridiplantae > Streptophyta > Magnoliopsida > Poales > Poaceae > Triticum > Triticum dicoccoides. The sequence goes on from NC_041383.1 coordinate 95,297,880, forward strand.
CAGCCCCTTACGAAGCAACACATAAACTAGGGTTTAAGCTTCTGTCACTCTAGCAACCCATCATCCACTTATTACTTCCCAATGCATTCCTCTAGGCCCAAATAATGGTGAAGTGTCATGTAGTCGATGTTCACATAACACCACTAGAGGAAAGACAACATACATCTCATCAAAATATCGAACGAATACCAAATTCACATGACTACTAATAGCAAGACTTCACCCATGTTCTCAGGAACAAACATAACTACTCACAAAGCATATTCATGTTCATGATCAGAGTTGTATTAATATGCATTAAGGATCTGAATATATGATCTTCCACCAAGTAAACCAATTAGCATCAACTACAAGGAGTAATCAACCCTACTAGCAACCCACAGGTACCAATTTGTGGTTTTGATACAAGATTGGATACAAGAGATGAACTAGGGTTGTGAGAGGAGATGGTGCTGGTGAAGATATTGATGGAGATTTACCCCTCCCAATGAGAGGATCATTGGTGATGACGATGGTGATGATTCCCCCCTCCCGGAGGGAAGTTTCCCCGACAGAACAGCTCCGCCGGAGCCCTAGATAGGTTCCGCCAAGGTTCCGCCTCGTGGCGGCGGAGTTTCGTCCCGTGAGCCTACTTATGATTTTTTTCTAGGGTAAGAGGCTTCATATAGCAGAAGATGGGCACCGGAGGGCCACCAGGGGGCCCACGAGACAGGGGGGCATGCCCAGTAGGGGTGGGCGCGCCCCCCACCCTCGTGGCCAGGGTGTGGGCCCCCTCTGGTACTTTCTTTGCTGAATAATTCTTTTTAATTCCAAAATGACTTTCATTGAGTTTCAGGACTTTTGGAGCTGTGCATAATAGGTTTCCAATATTTGCTCCTTTTCCAGCGGAGAATCCTGGCTGCCGGCATTCTCCCTCTTCATGATAAACCTTGTAAAATAAGAGAGAATAACCATAAGTATTGTGACATAACGTGTAATAACAACCCATAATGCAATAAATATCGATATAAAAGCATGATGCAAAATGGACGTATCAGGGTGCGAGAGAACTCGGGAGAGTCGTGACTCATGAGGGTGCGTGTGCGTGAGAGAGAGGGGGGCGCGTATCAATGCAATGCATGTGTCCGTAAATCATTATCTGACAAATGTTCGCCACAAGCCTTTTCTTGACGAACATCGTAAGAACCGTTAGATCAGCATCCAACAGTGTCAGTTTTGCCATGTCATTTAACAGAACAGCCACTCCTCCTACACGCAAACTTCCACGTGAGTATTAGCAACTGCCGTATGCTCCCTCCGTTCCAAAATGCAGTGCATATAGCTTTATTCAAAATACGAACCTCGCAAACTTTTACCAAGTTTTCGTGTACCAAATGCACATGTAGAATACCCTGTACATATCATTTCATTCATCTTCGAGAGGTAACTATAAAGATGGTGGAGGACTCTACAAAGAAAAACCATCGTATCACCTGCAGCAACTTCAACCATCCTTTGGTGTGGAGGAATATCATAGTAACTCTATATGATATGATTTTTATAGGATTTTTTCCTTTAGAGCCAATTGGTTCATAGGAATAGATTCATATACCCCACATTTCAAAGGAAATAAACATGATATCATTTCTAGAGCTTTAGAGCCACTTGGTTCATATGAATGTATTCCTATACTCCCATAATTTCAAAGGAAAATAAACATTAGCGTATATTCAATAGAAAAGTTCCTATGATATGAACCAAATTACATCTCTTTTCTAATCCCTCATAGGAATTGAGATACATGTCATCTCTAGATTCAATAGAAAAGTTCCTATGATGTGAACCAAATGTCATCTCTTTTCCAATCCCTACTCATAGGAATTGAGATACTCGATGTCATCTCTTTCCCTACAACTTCCATGTATACGTCTTCTATTCCTAAATAGCTAGTATAGCCCACTAGTAGGATTTTTCCAAGACATGCAACTATGGCACAAGAACTATATATTGTGCGAATAACTTTGAAAGATGGTCGCTGGATGAAGCTAATCCGAAGTGCAGAGATGGCAAATCCGAGCACTACTGGCCGTTGGATATCATCAACATTCCACCAGATCTGCCACATGTACAATTTAGAAGGCTCCATGGTTGAACTTAAGCATAATGCACAAACCTCAAAACACAAGCACTTCTCCTTTGTTCTAGAATCTTCCATATCATAATGAATTTTTTTCTAAATAAATTGCCATTATTTGTTTTTTACTTTATGCTTTACAATGCACAACCTCATGAATCTTAACATTTTTATAAAACTAATTGATTTTGAATGAGATGAACTATAAGAACTAAACGAACATCTAGATCATGCATATATGACTCAAAGCTTTACATGCTATAGTGTGTATTTATTCATAATTTGGTTTCAAAATCTCATGTGTTCAATGCATGTGTACCTTACTAGTTTTGAGTAGAGTAGCAAATTTCACGCGGCCCCGGGTATATCAAAATGCAGGGCCCATGAATCATTGCCTTTTGGTCGAACCTACGTCCACAATTTTTTGTACATACTATATCTCCACTGGTCCCCGAACCCAAAATGTTGCCTCGTTCCCGTAAAACCAAGTGGCCCACACATATTTAAGGCGTCAACTCGAACTCAATCCCTCTCTCGTTTACTATGACGTGGCCTCACATGCCGTAGTACTCCTACAAACCCTACCGCCGCACTCATCATCGGTTTTCTTCAGGAGGACGAGGGAGAAGCCGATTTGTAGTGGAGGCGCTTTCAAAAAAAGGATCTGTAGTGGAGACCCCTACCCTAGGGTGCCCTAGGTAGCTGCCGCACACATCATTGTTTTCTCTTTTCTTTATGCTCGTGCGCCCTAGAGTGAAATGATGGTTGCTTCATCCGTCCAGCTTAATGCGGGAAAGGTGGGGCTTTGTGATTTGACCCCTCATCGCTCATTTTCTACTACTGCGGCACTATGACCAGGGTGCCTCCAATTCCAACCGTTGCTCTGAACTGTAATTTGGTGTATCGCACGTGGAACAAGACTGTGGATGAGCCACATGTTGGCCAAAGGGGTCCTGTTAAGTGTGTCACCATTTCGTGTGTGGACTGACCCTACTTGAGTTGCTATGCCAACACGACAGGAGCAGCCTACCACTTGGTTTTGCTCCTTGGTGAATCCTGACTATATTGATCTAAAGAGATACATACTGAACTACCCTCTCTATCTCGTTTTAGGCGTCTCTGTTTATAGGGCGTGCACATAGTTCTAGGTCATCCATTTGACTAACTAAATATGAGTTACTATGTCACAAAAAGTGTATCATTGGATTCTTAAGCGGATGTAGTTTCTAAATATATAGTATTTAAAAGTCGAGGGCGGTGTTGGGGATATTACTACTGGGCGTGAACCGGCCTACCTGGGCCGGGTTAACTTCATTAGCAGTATAAAGATGGTTAAGCAGATGAAGGCCCAAGGCCTGTAGTCGGTTTAGAACCTGTAGCCGTAAACCGGCTTGGTATGCAGACTTGTATTATAAGTTAGGAATAGAGAGAGACCAACCCGGATACGAGTATGAACCGGTGTTGGGACTCTATGGACCGACGGGCGTCACCCGTGTATATAAGGGGACGACCCGGCGGCGGTTCAGGGACAGACAACAACAACTCGAGGCCTAGGCGAAGCTTATTTGCTCCCTAGTCATCGAGACCATATCAATTCCATCACAACTAGACATAGGCTTTTACCTTCATTGAAGGGGCCGAACTAGTATAAACCCTTGTGTCTTTGTGTCCGCTTTAACCCCTTCAAGTTAACCCGTAGTGATGGCTCCACGACTAAGTCCTTTCTTAAGGACATCTGCCGTGACAAAACCACGACAGTTGGCGCCCACCGTGGGGCTATCGCACGATGGTTTGATGATCTTGGAGGGAAAATTCGAAGGACTCGAAGGCTATGCCGTGGGCCGAATGACCAAGAGTCGTCGGGGCAAGCTCTACATCAACGATGCAGGATGGGGTCCCGAAACCGGCTCGATTGAGTACGGATACCGGGTCCCCTTTGGTGGCATACACGTTTTTATTGGCAAGATTGGTGAGCCTGGGCCTGAGCCGGACATCTGCACCGACCTCGTCGAGACGGATCAGCGTGCGAGATCTACCCAGGTTAAACCGGTCATGAAGCGTGCCTTCATGGGAGTCATCCACGGAGGAGAGCATGAGGACGAGTCAGAATACGGCAGCGAGACCGTCGTCTACTCTGGCGACGAGTCCTCAACCGGGGAGACCGAATCATTGTACCAGTTGCAAGACGACCAGATTAGGGGCTGTTTCGATGGCGACAGTATTTCGGACCCCCCTGATCAGATCAACCGGGTTTGGAATATTCATGGCCGGCACGCAAGCGGCGAATCACTCTTTCGACCGTAGCAGCAATGTTCTCCGGATCAGCAGCGGCAGCGGCAGCAGGGGCAGGAGGCCTTGTGCGCCCACCGGTTCAAGTTCTGTCTGACCTGTTTGATGCACTAGCGGTACTTATGGCAGAGGCCAATCCGGCGGATCAGGAGGCCCATGATGCAGAGGTTGCAAAGGTGAGGGAGCAGATCGCACATGCCAAAGCCGACCTGGCAGCAGAGAAGGACAGGATGGCCGCAGAGCGGGCCACTTTGGACGCCCAGGCCTATAAGCTCATGCTCGACCAGAACGCATCACAGGAGGTCTTGAAGCGGAAGCACAGATCACACCTGCCGATAGGGTTCGACCCTCGAAATCTCTTTCACACTCCGGAAGCTGGAACCAGCAATCCGCCGGGGCACCGGGAGGTAAACCGGGTCGAGGCACCAGGGCCAGGAGCGACAGTCCAACCCCGCCTGATGGAACCTCCTCGATAGAACATTGTGATTCCTCCGCCGGTCCAGACACCTCCGGGTCATTATTCTAATCCTATGGACAATCTTGTCGCAGCTGCTACGCGATTAGAAGCTATCCCGATCGAAGGAGACTCTCCGCAAGCAATAGAGACGCGCCGGGTTAAGGAACTTCTCCGGACCGCTTTGATTCAGCAGGAAGCATATTCATACAGCCGCGATCAGATTCATTCCACACCTCGTCCAAGCCGGAGTTATAGTAGGCGCATGGATGAACCGGCCGTATCAAGCAATGCGCGGAGACGTGAAGCGGCCCGTGGCAATAACCCGACAGGTGGTGTTCGCGATGCTCAGGATGTAGTGGACCGGGCCCAGGCATGAAGGGAGGCCGAGGTAGCAGCACAAAACGAGTTGGGTCAGCTTACACCGGTTCGTCCTACCACCTCTGCCGGGCCAGGGGTCGCATCTAGCTTGGGAGTGCCCTGTTTAGTCCCCGCTTTACGCAATGTACGCCTGCCCAAAGACTTCAAGGGTCCGCGCAAGGTGCCGAATTACACTGCTGATTTATCTCCAGAAGCGTGGGTAGAGAGTTATGAGATGGCCATGGAGATGCTGGATGTGGATGAGACCGCGTGTGCAAAGTACTTCACCATGATTCTTGAAGGCACGGCCCATACTTGGTTGAAGAGCCTGCCGCCTAATTCTATCAGTTCATGGGCCCAGTTGCGGACCCGGTTTATCCAGAATTTCAAAGATACGTGTAAGCAGCCTAAGTCCATAGTAAACTTGGCGGCTTGTGTTCAGGAGGACGGAGATGTCAACAACCCATTGGGTACACCGCGTTTCGGAAGTCTTGCACTCGTCTGACAGGATCAATGCTGACTCTGCGATCTTAACCCTGGAGGGCAACTGCCGGTTTAAGCCTCTAAAGTTGAAGTTGGGGCGTATGAAGCGGTTCTGTAACGACATGGGAACTCTCATGGCTGCTTTAGTGAAGTATGCTGATTCTGATAGTACCAAGGATCCCGAGACTGACGATGACGAAGCAGGGAAGGGAAAGAAGAACAGCAATTTCAAGGGGCATCAACACAAACCGGCGAGCCATGGGAACGGAGGCAAGCGTAAAGCGGATGGCAGCATGGACTTTGTGGCTAACACTAATGCGCAGGACAAGGGTCAGCGGCGCAGAGGTAAAGCGGCGAATCATAGTGGAGCTCCGAATCCTAACCCGGATCGCTTAAACTATTTGTTGAGTTAGCCTTGTCCAAAACACGGGACGAAGGAGGCGCCGGCTAACCACCTTTGGAAGGATTGTTACATTATGCAGGAATTAAAAAACTCTAATGCCTTCCGGTACGACCATGGGTCAGGTGGTGGCTCAGGATCCGGTTTCCATGGGCCGAGTCATGATGGAGCTTCTGGTTCAGGTTTCAATCAGGGCGGTCATAACAACCAGAATAATCAGAGCAGTCAAGGGGGTTACAACCAACAGCAGCAGCAGCAGCAGTCGGGTTATCAAAGCCATCCAAAACAGTTGAACAATGGGCAGTATCACGTTTTCACAACTAGCTTGGATAAGCGCGACCGGAAACTTCACAAGCGAGCGGTGAACTCTGTTGAACCGGCCGTACCACGTTACTTACGTTGGTCAGAACAGCCTATCGTGTGGAGCAGGGAGGATCACCCACCCCGGGTTGACAATCCGGGCCAGTTGGCATTAGTGGTAGACCCTCAGGTGGGAGGTTATAAATTCACCAAGGTGCTCATGAATGGAGGGAGCAGTATTAACATCCTGTACTATGAGACATTCCGCCGCATGGGGCTAACAGACAAAAATCTCAAACCGTCTAATACGGTGTTCCATGGTGTGGTGCCTGGCAAATCAGCATATCATGTTGGTAAGATAACCCTGGAGGTGGCTTTTGGGGACGAGCATGATTCCCGATCCGAGACACTAACCTTTGAGGTGGTGAAGATCCGGAGCCCGTATCACGCCTTGTTTGGGCAGCCGGCTTATGCCAAATTCATGGCACGGCCTTGTTATATCTATTTGCAGCTCAAGATGCCAGGTCACAAAGGGACAATAATGGTTCATGGGAGCCGCAAGATTGCTTTGGAATGTGAGGAAGGTGATGCAGCCTATGCAGAGTCGGTTTGTGCCACGGAGGAGTTGAAATATTATAGGGACAATGTTGATCCGGCGGACATGACCCCTTTGAAGAAGCCAACTACGGAGCATGATTCGGATCTGAAGTTCAAATCAGCGGCTGAGACCAAGCTTGTTGACTTCGTGCCCGGCAATTTGTCCAAGCAGTTCACTGTCAGTGCCAACTTGGACCCTAAATAGAAAAGCGCGCTCATCGAGTTCATCCGTGAGAATCGGGACATTTTTGCATGGAAGCCTTCTGACATGCCAGGTGTACCGAGGGAATTCGCTGAGCACACTCTTAATGTTGATCCCAAGTATAAACCGGTAAAGCAGTTTCTCCGCCGGTTTAACGAAGAAAGGCGCAAAGCTATTGGAGAGGAGGTGGCCAGGCTCTTAGCAGCTGGTTTTATCATTGAAGTGTTTCATCCAGAGTGGCTTGCTAATCCGGTGCTGGTTCTTAAGAAAAACGGAACTTGGCGTATGTGTGTGGATTATACGGATCTTAACAAGGCTTGTCCAGCGGATCCTTTTGCCCTCCCCCGCATTGACCAGATTATTGATGCCACGGCGGGTTGTGAGCGTTTGAGTTTTTTGGATGCGTATTCTGGGTATCATCAGATCAAAATGGCGGTTAAGGCCCAAGAGAAGACGGCGTTTATTACTCCCTTTGGAGCCTTCTGCTATGTATCTATGCCTTTTGGCCTCAAGAGCGCCCAAGCCACTTATCAACGGTGTGTACAGAACTGCCTGCATAAACAGATCGGCCGCAATGTGCACGCCTATGTGGATGATATTGTAGTCAAGTCAAGGCAGAAGGAGACACTGGTTGATGATTTGAAGGAAACCTTTGACAACTTGCGGGTTTACAAGATGATGCTTAACCCGGCCAAATGTGTCTTTGGTGTTCCGGCAGGCAAGTTACTGGGCTTTCTTGTGTCCAACAGAGGAATCGAGGCTAATCCGGAGAAGATTACGGCTATCACCTCCCTGGCTAAACCGAATGTATCAACGATGTTCAGCGTTTGGCGGGTCGGATTGCCGTGCTGAGCCGATTTATCAGCCGCCTCGGAGAGAAGGCCATCCCTTTATACCAGATGCTGAGAAAGACAGATCAATTCGTCTGGAGTCCGGCTACTGACGAAGCGTTGGAGGACTTGAAGCGGCAATTAGCCAATCCGCCCGTTCTTGCAGCTCCGGTCGACAAGGAGCCGTTATTGCTATACGTAGCAGCCAATGCTCGCGCAGTTAGCGTGGCTATTGTGGTAGAACGCAAGGAGGCGGGCAAGGAGTATCCGGTTCAGCGGCCGGTTTACTATATCAGCGAGGTGCTTATCGAATCCAAGCAAAGGTATCCGCATTGGCAGAAGCTGGTATATGGAGTTTTCATGGCAAGCCTAAAGTTGAAGCAGTATTTCCAAGGGCACCCTATCACAGTGGTCAGTTCAGCTCCCTTGGGCGATATCATACAGAACCGGGAGGCGACTGGCCGGATTGCCAAGTGGGCTATAGAACTTGGGCCACACGGATTGAAGTACGTACCCCAGACGGCGGTGAAGTCTCGAGCACTTGTTGATTTCATCAATGATTGGACTGAGTTGCAAGCACCAGAGGAGAAGTCGGATCACACATATTGGACTATCCATTTTGATGGATCCAGGCAATTGGAAGGCTCGGGGGCTAGAGTCGTGTTAACTTCCCCACGAGGTGATAAGTTTTGTTATGTTCTCCGCTTAATGTTCCCTCGTACTTAATGCAGATGAGTATGAAGCCTTGCTCCATGGTCTCCGGATGGCTAAAGAGATGAATCTAAGTCAGGTTAAGTGCTTCGGTGACTCGGACCTCGTAGCTCAACAGGTGTCTGGCACTTGGGATTCTAAAGACCCACTCATGGCTGCATATCGTCGTGAGGTGGATATTGTTGCAGGTCACTTCAAGGGCTATTAGGTGGATCACGTGGATCATCGAAAAAATGAAGCGGCGGACGCTTTAAGCCAGTTGGGCTCTCAGCGTAAACCGGTCCCGCCTAATGTCTTTCTTGATGTGTTGCACAACCCGTCAGTCAAGCTCCTGGGTGAAGCGGATTTGGCTATTCCTGATTCGGAGGCTCAAATGGTGGCAGCCCTGCATGTTATACCGGATTGGACAGTTCCTTATCTTGCGTACATGAAGCGGGGAGAGTTGCCAGAGGATGAGACTCTAGCCAGGCAGATAGTCCGGCGATCCAAGTCTATGACCATTGTCAATGGCGAATTGCATCATTGCAGTATATCAGGGGCGTTTCAACGCTGCGTCTCTCCTGAGGAAAGCTGTGAAATTTTACGCGAAATCCATGAAGGGGATTGTGGTCACCATGCCGGTTCAAAGTCTCTGGTGGCTAAGGCCTTTCGTCACGGGTTCTACTGGTTGACAGCTCATGCTGATGCGAAGGACTTGGTTAAACGGTGTGATGGCTGTCAGAAATTTTCAAGGCATGCTCATGTGCCGGCTCAAGAATTGAGGATGATTCCAATTACTTGGCCGTTTGCAACATGGGGGCTGGATATGGTCGGACCTTTTAAAAGGTCCAAGGATAAGAAAACCCACCTTTTGGTGGCAGTCGATAAATTTACCAAGTGGGTTGAAGCGGAGCCTGTTAGCAAGTGTGATGCAGCTACAGCGGTGTAGTTCATTAAAAAGGTGATTTTCCGGTTTGGCTTTCCACACAGCATCATTACTGACAATGGTACCAATTTATCCAAGGGCGCTATGAAGGAATTCTATGAACGTGAGCACATCCGACTTGACGTATCGTCAGTGGCTCACCCCCAGTCCAATGGGCAGGCAGAACGAGCTAATCAAGAGATCTTGCGAGGCATCAAACCCCGGCTTATGGTTCCATTGCAAAGAACACCGGGTTGTTGGTTTGAAGAGCTACCGTCTGTGCTATGGAGTATCAATACTACGCCCAACCGATCTACAGGATACACGCCGTTTTTATGGTCTACGGAGCAGAGGCGGTTCTCCCTAGTGATATCCGGCATGATTCGCCTCGTGTAGCGGCTTATGTTGAAGCGGACAATGAGGCAGCACGGCAAGATGCTTTGGACCTATTAGATGAGGAGCGTGACATAGCGGCTGCCCGCTCGGCGATTTATCAACAAGATCTTCGTCGCTATCACAGTCGCCGGGTTAGAACCAGAGCTTTTCAAGAAGGAGATTTGGTGCTCCGGCTCATCCAAGACCAGACGGATATGCACAAGTTATCCCCACCTTGGGAGGGACCTTTCGTGGTCAGCAAGAATCTGCACAATGGGTCGTACTATCTGATTGATATTCGAGAGCATAAAGACTCACGCACATCAGAGGAGGAGACCAACAGGCCGTGGAACATAGCTCATCTTCGGCCTTACTACACTTGAGCCATTGGCTCTATCTATGTACATATTATGACAGTGTATATATTATCATTGATATAATAAAACCGGAGCCTCAGCTAAAGCGGGGTCTCTGTCCTTTCATATCATGTGTAGTTACATGGAGTTGTTCTGTCTTAAAGCGGCCTCCAGTTTACCCCTTGAAATTTGCTTTTCAAAAAAGCTTTGTGATGTCAGTTGGGGGCTTGGTCGTGTCCGAACCAATGCAACACCTCTTGATAGGCAAAAGCCACCAGATCACTTGGGGACATGGTCAAGTCTGAACCAGTCACGCCTCTTGATCGGCCTAAGGCCATAGAATCACTTGGGGGCTTGGTCGAACCCGAACCATTGCCATGCCTTTTGATCGGCATAAATGCCACGGTTTCATTTGGGGACCTGGCTGACTTGAACCATCGCCACACCTATTGGGGGCTTGGTCCTGTCCGACCATGGTAACACCATCTGATCAGCTCAGTAAAGCATGTTTTTGCAAACGGTTTTATCATTGCCTTTGCTTCCATATTTCTTTTATGATTATTCTTTGATTTTTGTTGTGTTTCCTTTAAACCAACAACACTTGTTAACTGGTTCAGCTGACGGAATTCGGCTCATTTTTAATCCGGAGGAATGTGCCCTGTTCAACTTTCCTGCTAACATCATGGAGTAACAGGGGGGGGGCTTACAATGACCCAGCACGGTTTACATGGTAAGCCAGCATTTTAACACACGGGAGTTGTTTTTCCCCTTTGATGGTAATGGTTTATAAAACCTCCGTTTCAAGCCTGGCTAAGCCAACTTCATGCCCAGCGATGGCAGGTATTTTGTATCGCATATTTGATTATATGTCTTAAATACATTGATGATATATATATATAAAGGTTATAAACTGGTTGGCGGTATAACCGCCACCGCAGTTCAAGATTTTCTGATTGCAGGAAATATAAATTGAGGATTTCAAGCAAAAGCATCAATACTTATGCACGAAGGCATATTTAAAGCAACAATATTTGCTATTCTATTACAAGGCAACGCGGTGCCCAAATAAGATCATTGTTGTTCTGACAGATCATAATAAAGCAGCTATTTAAACTGGCTTCCGGTTCAAGCCTGCTCATCGCCCCGGTTTGATGGTTGTGGGTCGTCCCGCGCCGCTTCAGCTTCCTCATCTCTATCCATTGGCTGGAAATCAACAGTGGTCCAGTCGATTCCCATTAAAGCTTGAAAGACAGCCTCTTCATGGATCAGAGAAGACGGTTCAATATCAGGAGCGTAAGTATGCTTACGGATTGGAGGAATCAGATTCTCCGCTTCAAGAATTGGTGCAGCCACTCATTTGTTCTGATCATTATACTGAGCTTGATAATGCGACAAGTCTGCCTCTTCAGCCAATTGGCAAGCCAGAGGGCGCACTATACGGTTTATCATCCTCAGATCATCTTCATTGAACTCTGAACCGTCTTCCTTCAAGCTGGGATAGCCTTGAGCTGCCTCAACAAGATCGAAATCCGGCACCCATGCTTTTGCCCGGATCAAGGCATTAATGGCTCCGGTTCGAGCAGCAGATTTTTTCAGTTCTTCAATCCGAGCAGGAAGCATGGACAACCTCTACAGAGTATCTTGAATTAAAGTGGGTGCTGGATTGTTATGAGATGCAGTGGTGATCCACTGCGCTCCGGTATACAGCTGTTCAATTAAAGTGTAGGCAGCCTTCAACTTCTTCCGAACATCTGACCGTAAGTGACCAATGCGTGTACCTACAACAATACAGGAAAGATCACAAACCGGATCTATTATAAGAAGGCCAAAGTTGTCAAAGAAACCAAAAGGAGCTTACCAAAGATAGCAGCGGTCATGGAATGTACTTTCGCTTTACGGCGGTCAGCTCATCTACCACCGGTTTAAGGGCAGCTTCAGCGTTTTCAGCTCTTTTTATTAAAGCGGCCTTCTCAATGGCCCAGTCAGCCCGCTCCTTCTTGAAGCCCTCCTTCAGCTGTTCTGTGATGCTCAAAGCGTTGGTTAATTCCTCCTTCGCTTTGTCGGTTTCGGCTTGTTCGGTTTTCAAAGTTTCTTGCAGATCAGTAATCTGATCTTCTTTGATCCTCACTTCAGCCTGCATCAAGACAGTGCTTGGCTTTAAACAAACGGTACAAAAATTTGAAGTACCAGCCACATAACAAGTTATATGCTTGATACTTGGGGGCTAATGCATCTTCAATCTTCATCTATTACTAAGTCACAAAGTCCCAAGCTCAATACATGTATTCAACTTAGCACTTGGGGGCTAATGTCTAATTGCTCAGTTATGTTCTGATGTTAGAATCTTTATTGGAGTCCCGGTTTAACTATACTAAGTTGAACCAGCCCTTGGGGGCTACATTGATGGATTTCACAGTATTGAGGACTATATTAAAGTCCCGATTTGAAGAAGGTTACAAACCGGCCCTTGGGGACTAGGAGGATTAATAGAGTGGCAGTAATTTAAGAAAGAAGAAGTACAAGGAAGTTACCTCAAATTTATCTCTCATCATCTTTACCAGACCAACTTCACAGTCACGACTAGTATATAGCCGGTTCAAGTAACCAAAATGAAGATCTTGGGCATTCAGAGCAGCATACGTTTCCAGATCAACATCACATTTGCCTTTGTTCATGGCAGAAAAATCTTCTTTGACAGTATGCTTAGCTAAAGCGACAGGATTCCCTGGTTCAGAGCGACCTACGCCGGTAATTACAATGTGATCATCCTTGGACTCGCCGGTTTGCACTGGCGCTATCAGTTTATCGGCAGGTTTTGAAGGACGCGGGATCTTTCAATCCGGACGGAGCTGGCAGGCTGGTCAACAGGGACTGAAGTATTGATAGGCCTTTTATCAGTAATAGCATCATCTTGCAAGGGAGGATCATTGTGAATATCTTCATGAACGAACGCTTCAAGATCTGGTGCTTTATCCTGTTTAGGGGCGGCATCTTCCTCGGCCGCTTTATCCAGGCAGGCTTTCTTGCTCGGTTTAGGTTTAGCCCTGAAAGAGAAACAAAGAGTCAAGGAATAGCATAAGTTATAACGCAGTATACCGGAAGCATATGTTCAGCCTAGCTTACCCAAGAACCATTTTCAGTGGTGGCAGCTGAGTGGCCGATGATTCACCAGAGGATGAATGAGAAGTAACCTGATAATCGGAGTCGGGCGGATTAAGAGGTTGACGGATGAAACCCGCTTTAGGATAAAAATTAATAAAAAGGTCAGAGACCTCTGAGCGGCGTTTTCGAACCATACTGTTTGGTAAACCGGCGGAGGTAACTACCTGGCCGCTGTGCCGGGTTGTGCGGCGAGCTTCATGTTGCTGAATCTTCATAAGAAATTTGGGATCCAAGTAAGCAAGAGGATGAGAAAATTTAACTTTCCGGTTTGCCTGGCGAAGTTTTGGCAAAGGCAAAGGATCTGAATCGGAAGAGAGAATAGTTACCTCAGCAACATCAGCATTACTGGCTTCAGCGTCGTCCTGACAAGTATCATCATCAATAAGGCGTGTAAAAAGTAAGCCTAGTGAATCGAGTTCTACCTCAAGGTCCGAGTTACCTACATCATCATCAACAGCCGGATCAAATGAAGCGGTGGTTTTCCTCTTTTGAGCAGGCCTCTTGACAACCTTGGTTTTTGGCCGGGTTGACCGTTCCGTTTTCTCAGGTTTTTCTTGTGGAAGCTTCTTGCTCCAAAACGTATTATCACCCTGAGTAAGCAGCAGTTGATGTTAGACAGAAATAGCAATAACAAGTTCAGTAAAAAATGAAATCAAAATCTTACAGCTGGCGGTTTGTTGGTAGCACAGAAAGGGAGCAGGCCGGTTTGAGCGCAGAGGTGTTCCGGTTCGTTCAACATTTTCTTCACAGCCTCTGTGACTTCATCATCTGAGAGCTGGATGTTGGTGTGTCGGAGTGGGTCATCGACGCTACCAGTATACTTGCACATTAAACCGGAGCGCCGGCTGAGAGGCATTATGCTCCATGATATCCAGCAGCGTGCGAGATCTACTCCTGTTAAACCGTTGGCCATGAAGGCTCGGAGCTTGGATAGTTGCGGAGCGTACTTACTTCTCTCCTTGGCACTTAACCTTTGTGGGAAGGGGTGTGTATTGTTGAGCCACTCCGGACGAAAGCCAGGCAAAGGATTTTCATCATCAGGGGAAGTATCTTTGCAGTAAAACCATGTTGAATTCCACTCCTTGGGGTGACTGTGTAGTTTGGCGTGGGGATAAGTGATCTCCTTCCTTTTCTGAATTGCCATACCACCCAATTCGGTATTGGGACCATCAGCGAATTCTGTGCGGCGGTTTAGGTGGAAACAGTCTCTAAACAGTTCAACTGAGGGTTCCTCTTGAAGGTATACCTCACAGAGCACTTGGAAGTGACATAGGTTGGTAACAGAATTGGGGCCAGTGTCTTGCGGGCGGAGTTGAAAATTGGCTAACACATCCTGGTAAAATTTAGAGCCGGGCGGTTTGAAGCCCCGGGCTAAATGGTCCGCAAAAATCGCAACCTCTCCCTCTTGAGGTGTGGGAGGACATTCATTACCAGGGACCCTCCAGTGGATACTATCTTTGCTGTCTAAAGCGCCGATCAAGACAAAATTATCCAACTGAGTTTCTGTGACGCGAGAAGGAACCCAGTTGCACTCATATACTTGTTTGGCCATGATGAGATCTACAGAAAAAAATAGGTGATTCCGGTTCAAAAATGTGTTGGGTAAAAGTATGCACTATGTTAAAACCGGAGGAAGTTATATTTAGACCGGATTTGTATGAAGTGGCATCATATGGCTAAAGAGTTATGGCGGTTCAACAAGGGGACTAATGGTATATACCAGTTTATTAACTTTTTCTATATTAAGTTAAACCGCCTGATCTAAACATTGAAAGCAATTGAGGTTGCGGATGGCTAAGTATGCAGAAACAGGTTTCACAAGGTCTTATTGCAGCAAGGGATCTGAAGCAAGTTCAGAAAAACAGAAAATATTCAAAAGATTAAAGCAGAACGGAAGTGAATCAATGGGCAGGTATGTAGATGAGATCTACGGACTTGAGCATGAAACTACAGGCAGATGCTAAAAAGCTACTACTAATCAGAGCAGGGTTTCACAGATCTATCCAGGAGTCTGGGTACGAGCATGAACAAGTGATGAACACGGCAAGAACATGGAACCCTAGAACAGATCTATGTTAAGAAGAACAGAAGGCTTACCAGAGTCGAGGAAGACGCGGAAAGCTAACGCAGTGCTCTGATGCGTTCAGGTTGATGCAGCGGCCCAAGACGGTGCAGAGATCAACGGCGGCGGTGGAGCTTCGAGGCTGGCAGCGCGAGGAAGACGAGGAGAGAGGGACGAAGGGGAGAAAAGGAAATGACCCTTCGGTCCTATTTATAAGGCAAAAGACGTGTGTGAGGCACGCGAATCCAAGAGCCACAAAATTCGGAAGTGGAGCTGTTGCCTTGGGTGTCGCAGATCTATTAATGAAAGAAGGCGTCATAAATGATTAACTTCGTGATGACGTCATGCCGGTTTACAGCAACCGGAGATAATGACGACATGGCGGTTTACCAATTACCAGCAGATGTTGAAGACAAAGATTTTTGTGAAGGATTGACATGAACCAGTTCAAATCAATCTGGGGCCTAATGTTGGGGATATTACTACTGGGCGTGAACCGGCCTACCTGGGCCGGGTTAACTTCATTAGCAGTATAAAGATGATTAAGCAGATGAAGGCCCAAGGCCTGTAGTCGGTTTAGAACCTGTAGCCGTAAACCGGCTTGGTATGCAGACTTGTATTGTAAGTTAGGAATAGAGAGAGACCAACCCGGATACGAGTATGAACCGGTGTTGGGACTCTATGGACCGACGGGCGTCACCCGTGTATATAAGGGGACGACCCGGCGACGGTTCAGGGACAGACAACAACAACTCGAGGCCTAGGCGAAGCTTATTTGCTCCCTAGTCATCGAGACCATATCAATTCCATCACAACTAGACGTAGGCTTTTACCTTCATTGAAGGGGACGAACTAGTATAAACCCTTGTGTCTTTGTGTCCGCTTTAACCCCTTCAAGTTAACCCGTAGTGATGGCTCCACGACTAAGTCCTTTCATAAGGACATCTGCCATGACAAAACCACGACAGGCGGGGCTTTTCCTGCGCGGTAGGCGGGGCAGTTCCGCCTAGTCGGTTCGACAGAGACGCGAGAAGACGAGGGAGTAGGCTGCTGCAAATGTAGGGCTGTGTGATTTGACAGCGAGTTACTGCTGGACAGGTGGGGCCCCGTGATTTGACTTGCCATCATCATTTTAACTGCGGCGCTACGACCGGTGTGAGCCTCCTGATTCCTGACCACCTCCATACAGGTGCCTCTCCCAATGCTCCACCATGCAGAGGCTGGCTCTTGCATGAGAGCCCACTTTTCCACTTTTTCCTTGCCTCTTTCCTCCACATATGCAAAAATGTCATGTAAAGCGCACTATTGTACTTACTTGCTCCTATAGGTGCTAAGCTTGCCACATAGGCATAAAGTCTGATGTGGCAAGTTAATTAAGAAGAGAGAGACTAGTTTGGTGACCCAAGGAAGAAACGGTGCTAAGCATGTGTACCTATGTGAAAAGACAATTTTGAGTCTATAGCTAATTAAATGAAGCAAACTTAGCAACAAAAAACTAAGCACCTATGCATTGGGGACTTGATTACTAAGCCATTTAATGCCCTTAGCACCTCATCTAAGCACCATTTCATTGGAAGAGGTCACTCCTTGGCAAATGCAATAAATACTATGAATAAAGAGATAGAGAGAAGTAAAAAATACACCTATAGCCAACCTTATAGCTAACCTTGTTGTAGTATGAGTGACTAAGTGATGACTATGTATGACATGCCAACATCAGATAGCCTAACGCACCATATTAAATCTCCAAGGGCGCGACCGCGCGAGCGACGCGACGGTCGTGGTAGGCGCGACCATGATACGGGCTGCTGGCAGCCCTTGGATCTGAGATCGAACGGTCGCATGCTAAGTTGCTGAAAATTTGCAGAATAACCCTCCAGGATAGGATATTAACCCATAGGTCTAGAATCACGCCATGCAACTGTTCGATCTTAGATCCAAGGGCTCTCGGAAGCCCGTATCATGGGAGATTGGAAAGCCACAACCCTACCGTTCGCACACTGGCAGTTCGCTCCTACTCGTCCCCGCGCGTCCTTTAATATTACGGCGGTTCGCTCCTAGTCATCCCGTCCTTTCACATTACGATAGTTCTACTAATCCTAACCCTCCTCCCAAATCCATGGCGTCCCAAATCTCCATGATCGGCAGTGAGTACAAGGTTAGAACCATCACCGGCGATGAGTTCGACGTCATGTACACCCGTTCTTCCGCGACGGTGAAAGGGTGCCTTGCTCGCTTCAGACGCATGTTCAAAAACTCAGATGATGAGTGGGTCACTGGGCTAGATGTTGAGTACACCACAATCCTGGGATGAGAGAAGGATCTAAAGGAAGCCCGCCGTGATCCAGGTTTGCGTGCATGACTTATGCTTGGTCTACCACATATGCCATGCTGACATTGAATGCCAGGATTTTAAGAACTTCCTCAAGAGCAACCTAGTCAAATTCGTTACTGTAGACTTTACGAATGACAAAAGAGTCCTGGGTCAGATAGGCCTCGTTGTAGGCAACCCCTTCGATCTCCAGAAGAATCGGCTGCTGCCCTCCAGTGGTCAGCCTTCAATGCTGACCCTGGTAGGAGCCATGGTTCATCCTTCATACGGTAAACTAGAGAAACCTCATTACAGGTTTCATCGTCATGCATGGCAGCGGAATGTACTAGATATAGACGACATCCACTATGCTGCAATGGATGGCTACCTTTGTTTCAATATCTACAAGGGTTGGATGAAGAGCAAGAGCCAAGTGTGCGGTTCAAGCAAAGAAGTATCAGCCAAGAGGAAGAGGGACAAGGACGAAGTCGAGGACGTGGACGAGGACTCTGAGTAAGGTGGCAGTGTCGTTGCTCATGGTGGTTCTAATGCAGTGTCTACCGGATTAGTTTCATAGTTTAATTTCAGGTGTGCTTAGTTTAATTTGAGGGGTGTGTCGTGCCGAGCCCCCAGCAGAACTATGTTATGTTTCTTCTCGTTACTTTAACTCTTCAGTACGTACATACTAGTATTTCTTTAATAGAATTTAGCACCCCATTTATGCATGTACTAGCTTTTTTAATAGTACTATATGCATAATTTGGTGACGAGCGCTCTCTATATGTACCACTTTTTTTTAATTTCAAGTTTTGCTCCATGGCGCAATCCATCGATACTACTACTCTACAAAAGTACACATTTTTTAAAAGGCTAGAGTACTGTTCATCACATATATAGCGAGTTAAATTCTCAACCTAGAATGACATGCATGCCATGTAAACTGATACGGAGGAAGTATAGTAAAAATGAGGTGATTTTACCGATCGATCGGCGGGGGAGCATGACCTGTCATGCGCTCCCACGTGTCATGATGTACCAAGGCGATGCGTGTGTCCCTCTTGAGGCAGAAGCAATACTACATGGTTTGAGATGATGGCGAACCGAAGTGTGAAATAATGGTTGCTTCATTCGTCTGGGAAGGTGCGGCATTGTGATTTGACGTCTCATTGCTCATTACTACTACTGGGGCGGTACGACTGGGGTGCGTCCCCCTGCTGTTCTGCACTGTTATTTGGTGCTTGACACATCGGCCCGGTTACTATATGTCCAACATGTCGGTGACAGGAAGTACATAATTCATGAAAGGGAGTGTCGACGGAGGAGTACAAGACACGGCTTGGGTTTTTGCTGCTTCATTTTTCCGTTTGATAAGTCTCAATTCTACTACTAGTAGTAGTACCATCACATGTTGGATTTCGAGGTGCGTTAGATCACCTGATGCAACTAGTGTCAAGAGAAAACTCACCAATGCATGTAGAAGTTCATGGAAATTTAGTGGTCATTCATGCATTCGTTTTAATTAATGCCTCGGTAAACATAACTTCTTGAGAAAAACGAGCGTACTAATTACTTGTGCAAACTACCAAATTAATTCGACCACTCACCGTCTACCTTGGTTGGAAAGATTTTGAAATTAAGCCCTAAACTCGAAAGGAGGGAGTAGTAACTTTTGTCTCGATTACTATTTGTGGCCTTGTACAGATGCAATTTTTTTTATAGTGGCCTTGTATAAGTAAATGGAGGGAGTACTAAAGGACATATATATTCCAAACAATATGATAATCTCTCTAACCAAGGTAGTAGGGACGAGGAGTAAACGGAGGGAGTAATAAAATTTTCTCCTCGTCCTGCGAGCCACCACGCGCGTGGGCGAGGGAGTAGGCATAAGGCGTACAGTAGTACTACTACTAGTAAGCAAGCTTCACCTCATCCTGCGAGCCACCGCGCCCATGAGCGGGGGAGATGGCGTACCTAGCAAGCTTCTCCTTGTTCTACGAGTTGACGGGACACATCAAAAGTACTCCAGTGTATAGAGCCTTGCCTCTAAGGTAGGCCCCACATGGTTTGCCAGTTTTTTAACATAACGCGTCAAGTCACAATTTGTTTGTTCACCCGTGGTAGACGATCCTCCCTCCACCAAGTGGACAATCAGTAGACGTGTTAAATTACCACGTGGGCTGCCTTTTCATACAGAAATGAGCTCCACCATGTACCCACGCGGGTGTGGTTGGGAAAGAGACGAGAGTACGTGCACCGTGCGTGCACCTCTTCTCTTCGTGCACGTCCCCCTACCTATGTGTGTGTGTGAGAGAGAGAGAGAGATACAAACCTAGACATAATGCGCCGTCCATCCCCATGCCTCCGCCCAGTCCGACCACCAGTCACCACCACGCCCCACTCCTCCTCACTTTATCTCTCATCTTTCTCCCTCCATTTTTATATACAAGGCCACTATCAAAATTACAATTTGCAGATATACAAGGCCACTAACACTAATCAATGCAATATTAATGGTGTTTTCCTCGTAGTACTAGCAAAGAAGGACATTAATTCTCCCTTGCATGCATGCGGGAGTGTGAGCATTGGCTTGATGTGCATGAAAGAGAAGAATGCACATTAATTTACACGGCAAACAAGGAAACAAGGTGGCTTGCAATATTGACTTAGAAGACATTAATTTTTGCCTTGGTACCTGTAATATGGGTTTGTGGCCTTGTATACAAAAATGGAGTCCGATAAAATTCTCGAGATACCATTTATCCGATAAAATTCTCGAGGTATCATTAGTTTTTACAAAATGGGATTACTCCTGCATGGGTCAATCACAATAGGTGTTTTGTAAAAAATGCATCTTGATGTTCCGTGCAATGCACGGGCATCTTGCTAGTCCATGAAAACAACACATGGCCAAATTCCATGGCGAACGAGGGATTTGAATCTGTTGGGAGGGGCTGTTTGGATCTTGCTCGGGGTAGCCAAAATATTGGTGACCCTTTTGTCCACCGGTGCCTTTGCCACCAATGAACGATGAATGGCTCGGGTGCTCATGTATCATCCAACGCGCATGTTGGAGATGAGCTCACATGAGCTGTGTTTTTTTGTCCCACCACGCTGCCCGAGCCGCCCACAGACTGACTGGCGACCCGCAAATTACGCCATCCAACCGTAGCCGCACACATTATGACAACAACTCAACCAACCGGATGAAATTCACGCAAACACGGCGATATTTCATATAAACAATGACGGAAATCATATAAAATACTGGATTTTCATACAAACATGACAAATTTCATTACATTCAAATGAACTACGCAGTCCTAGTTCTGGACAGCACAGGTATATAATACCTGGCCTAAATGGTCGCTCGCCGATCAATTTGTGTTCCTCATGTCCAGCAGCACGATCACCGGACTGCTGGGAGCCCCGGAGGTATATGCTTCAGCGCAAAGGATGGCTCGCTTCCCCACTGCCCAACTGATATCATTGGCTGATGCCGAAGATGATGGTGGAAGGGGGCTTCCCCGCTTCCGTGGAGCCCATGCGGGGTCGACGAAGGTCCTCGCAACAAAAGGATCCGGCAAGACACCTGATGTGTACGCGGGCGTCGCCTCCGTTGTGGCCTTCATGGGACCCAAGTGGCGGCAGCCTCCCGTGTTCTACTTCTCCTCGATGATGGCGGTGGACGCGGAGGCGCTGGCCATCGACTCGTCGCTCTCCGTGCACCCGGCTTCTATCGCTGCTTGCATGGCGCGGCCGCCGGCATGGGAGTCTCGGCCACAGAAATGGGAGACGCAGTACGAGGTGGCGGCGTGGACGGTAGCAACGACGCCCGTGCGCTGCTCCTCATCGAGCTGGCCTGGAGCGGCGAGTTGCTGAACCGTGTGGCGGCTTGGGGCGGCAACTGGCTCCATCGGGCGAAGGAAGGGAGGTGGATCAGCGAGCTGCATAGCTCGTATCCGGCAGGCTACCCAGCCGGCTTGGATGCGTAATAACTACTCTTCATAAGCCATTGTTAGAGTGGACAAAATGGTGAAGGAGGAGATAGGGGAGTGGCGGAGGTGTGCAATTCTTGGCCGGCGTTTGGCCTTGTTTAAATAGGAGATTAAATAGACGGCGGATGGGAGGAGCTCGGCCGGTGTTGCGTTTAATGTCGGCCTGGTCATGAACGGACGTGTGTCCAGAGTGGGTTTCTTGGCTTCCACACGGGCGGGTTTCCTGGAGGCGTTTGAATGCGGCAAGGAGGCGTGTTCAACTGGGCGTGCAGCGAGTGGCACCCTCGACTCTGACGTAGGACACCGCGCTGTTCTTCCACTGACGAGTGGGCTCTTTGGGTACATGGCCTACATGTCAGTGACCCAACGCATGCAGCGCACAGCAGAGGAATCTTTGTTGGGCCAGGGCGGTCAGAAGCGGGCATTTCATAAACCGGTGATTGTTCATTGAGTGTGATGTCATCTTTTTCATGTAGATAAGCCTACTACTAGCCCGTTTGATACGTTGTGATTCATAAAGACTGCTGCAAACATCAATGTTCTGCTTATCACAGATAAGATTGATTAATACCCGTAACAATCCATGTCCTTAACAAAGGGTGCATGCATGTATAGGTTGAGCGAGTGTCTTGCATCGTGTGCTGTGTGCATGCAGGCTTGCGAGTGTTATGTGCGTGCAAGGGTATGTTTCAGTGTTGCATGCATGGGTGCGTACGTGCGTGTGTTCGTGAGTGCATGTGTACGTGTCAGTGTTGCATGCCTGCATGCGTGTGTGTGTTCGTTATGTGTACGTGTCAGTGTTGCACACCTGCATGCATGCGTGTCTTGCGTGCGTGCATGTGTACGTGCGGGGTGAGGCTACACGTCAGTCGACTGACTTTTTCATCTCTGGTCATTAGATTTTCCAGCCGTTGGATACGAAATCAAGGGCCTGCAGTTCATCATCAAACTCCACCCCCCTGAGCTGCCAGCCACCACTGGCCGAACCGCCGGCCCCCACCGCCCGCGGCCGGCCCGCGCCGCCACGCCGCCCCACCCGCCCCGAAACCACTCCCCACCGTCGGTCCACCGCCGCACCAACCATCCCTCTAGGCCCCCCCGCGCCAAGCTTTTTCTCCGGCGATCCCCACCCCATCGCCCAATCAACGCCCCCCATCGCCGGTGACTGCCAACCAGAGGTCTCACGACTTTGAATACCCACCGACCACTAATTTATTACCATTTCCGTCCTTCATATACGTGCTGACGGGCGGGCCCTATGGTAATGTGCGCTGTTGAATGTGGACCGTTTGACTGGTCAATTGATTGTGTCATCAACAAATTACGGAGCTGTATGGTGAGCCAGTGACCGTATGATCACCCTAAAATGTATTTTATTAACACAATACAGACTCAAACTACCATTTATTTCTTTCATATATGGGCTGACAGGTGGGCCCACGGTTACACGCCCCGATGTTGCAACACTAGTTGCGCCACATGGAACGTTTGACTGGTCAATTGATTGTGTCATCAAAAAATACGGAGTTGTACGGGTGAGCCAGTGACCGTATAATCATGACATGTATTTTTTAACATGGTACAGACGCAAGGGCTCATATATACGCGCAAGCACTCACCGCTATAAGCACACACACACAGAATCAATAGGTGTCTCGTAGTCAAGTGGAACGTCTCCTCCCACTGAACGCACATCACCGGAAAATACTGAAATTAACACAGGATAAATGCGAGCACTGGGATTTTAACCCTGGTGGGCTCGAGAAACCACTGTCCTCCTAATCATCCAACCACATGTTGGTTAGCACGACAAAATGTATATGGTGACCGTGATGAGCTTATTCTGAAGTCCAGTGACCATATCGTGCTTTCGCTTCAAATACAATGACTGTAAGTGTCGCCAACAAAATACGGAGCACGCTTCAAATGCAAAGTCCGTCAGTGTCATCAAGAAAATACAAAGACGTATCATGAGCTAGATACCGTATGATCACCACGAGAATGTATACGGTGACCGTAATGAGCATATTCTGAAGTCCAGTGACCGTATAGTGCTTTAGCTTGAAATACATTGACCGTCACACGTGAATGTGTTATGGGCATGCTTACTTTTAGAGGGCTGAGAGATAGTTTGTGTGCGTATATGAAAGTGGTGTAGAAAGAGGGGGTGTCCGGTGGAGACAAGGAGATATATGCCCTTCATTTCTCTTTCCCGTGACTAATCTTTTAGGAGAATATATAAACATTCACAATGCAGAACAAGTATTTTTGGATGCACCATGCAATTAACTTTCATGTATAACATTGTACTATTGTATATTGCATGTGTGGTGTGGTGGGCACATCATTTCTAGTTGTGGTGGGTCAACATGAGGACTCATGGGTCGGTTCCATCCTGCGCCACATATAGGTTGGACCGAGACGCGTTATACGAAGACCCATGTGGAGGACTCGGCGTACAACACGAAGCTACCAGAGTCGCGGAGGACTCTATCCCCACTGGTGATAAGCCGACTATATATGATTTGTAATCCTAGGCCCCCAGTATGTTATAGAAGCTTGGGGGCTAGTTCGTCGATAGTATACACACACGCACAATGGCTGGTATTCACGTGTACTTTGTACACACCCCTATCACTAATATATAGTACCAGGAGTTGGCTTTTTCCTCAACTGCAAGGGTCTGAACCAGGGTAAAACTTTGCCTCGTATTACCATCTAGCCTAATAATCAGGGATATCCTACTGAATGATATGATGGAATCATATCTGCCAACTACTAAGAGAGAGGTGTGTCTTGGGGGGGGGGGCAATGCGTGCGAGAGAGGCCTAAAGATGATGTGCATGCGGGAGACACGTAGGCACATATATGTGCATATAGAGGGCTAGTATAGACCGTGCGTGTGTATATATGCATGTGAGAGAAATAGTGTTTTCCAACTGAGATTAGTGAAAAGAGTGGCACATAGTAGTCAGAGAGAGAGAGAGAGAGAGAGAGAGAGAGAGAGAGATACAGAGAGAGCATGTGCGTGAGACACCCCGAGAGAGATTGTGAGCATGTGTGAAAGAGAAATGCCGATGCATATAAAGTGTGTGCACTTATGCATTATATATATATATGTATATATATATATATATGTATATATATATAGCGCGTTTGTGAGAACAGGCCGAGGCATAGTGCATCTACGTGTAAAAGGCGGTTCTACGCATTAAATTAAAATATAAATGGCATTATTATTTTTGGATGAGATCATGAATTTTGCAAATTGCGTATGGATGAAAATCGGTCTATCAGACACCCATACTCTATTGAATTCTAGCATCTGCATGTGTTTATTTCATATTATCGATCCATAGAGTGAGAGAGGTTTGAAATACAGGCAATGGATGCTTTTGCAATTCATATATAAACATTAATTATTGCACTCCATGTTGTTAGTGTGAAGCACTTTATACATTTGTCACTTTCATGGATACATTCCAAATTGCTAGCTACAAAATAGAATACATGTTGAATTCAACATAAAGGGGGTTTCGAAGATTCGAATTCATAGGAAGTGCATTCAACATTTGTAAATCAGATGTAAAAGGGGGCATCATTCTTTGTTGTGTGTTTGAACATGCTATATATATTCATACGCATGTATAACTTTTTTTTGCAACCAAGGAGATTATATCTGGAACCATGCATGAACTGAGGTAAGTTGCATATTTTTTAATATATACTCGTGTACAATGTATATTCAAATGTACCCCCTCGATTCCAAAATAATCGTAGCTTTAGGATTTTCAAGAGTAAAGATTTGTGAAGTTTGACAAATCCTAAAAGTTCAATTCAAGAGAACCGAAAATGTTAATGCTTCTGCTCCCAAATATTGAACGAAACACCAAATAGGCCTCTGGTCACCCGAAACCGCGCGAGACTAATGTTTGGTGGTAGGAAATTACTGTCCTAGCTCTAGCCCGTGTAGCCTATCGGCTTGATGTCCAAAGGTCTAAACCGGGGTAGGTTTGTAACTTCATCAAGACGCCAGTCTCAACCGCTTCCGAGAAGCATTCACACGCCGTGGGCGCCTAAACACCCATGTGCTTGACCGAAATCTATCCCGCCCACATTTGGGACATCTGAGATTACTGTCCTACCCCCAACCCGCAATATGTCCGAAATTTTAGATGGGGGCAAAGTTTGTAACTTTCCCCAAATTTCAAAGAAGCGCATCTCAACCCAAAACATTGTCCCCCCTTAGTTCCCCGCCTCCCCCCGTTTCCCCATTCATACTCCGTGGGTGCCAAAACACCCTCTCCACTAGCCGCGAAACCCCAGACTCCTCCGTCCTCCACCCCATAGCGCCCAATCCACCGCCGCCCTCCTCCATCATGCCGGAGCCGGTACCCCGACGTCGTCGTCCAACGCAACCGCAACCGCAACGCCCTTAAGGACTTAGCAGTTGAAGCCGAGGTAGAGTTGCCTCCACGACGCCGATGCCGACGTGTGCCGTACCAGAACCACTCCGACCATGCGGTCCTATGCCTCACTCCTGCCACTCCACTGTCGCAACCATCCACCGCATCGGAGCTGTTCCCGCTACGCAGTCGTTCGTCGCCTCAGATCTGGTTCCCCGCTGCCGACAGACGGCCACCACACCACACTCAACAACTTGGCCATGGGTTCGTCCAAGGTTCCACCATCCTCCACAACTTCTCGTTTCCAGCGAACCACAAGAAGATTGTTGGAAAAACAGAAGGAGAACACAGCACTGCCAGCAGAAAGAGGTACTCCTCTTCCCTTATTCATGCAAATCTCACGTCTCTGCTGACACCATATTCATCCCACGAAAGAAACTAGTTGACCGCTTCTTACTGCATCTTCTTTGTGATACTAAATGCACAAGGTTTCCTCCCTTTACTATTTCACCTTTGCTAGAGGTTAGTAGCCCGCCTGGATTTCAATTCAGGGTCAGTCGAACCGCAATTAAAAGAAGCAGCACCCGCTTAGGCGCGCGGAGCACCTAGTCCTCCTGTTCACCGGGGAAGCGGTGCATTAGTGTCTATCATGGGGGCATGGGGTGCAGGAGCCGCTTGCGCCCGATCTGGAGGTCGGCGGGGCTTGAATGGATGGCCGGGGGGCGGTGGCAAGCACGGCGATGCGGTGAGGTCGAGGGGAGGGTGCAGGCAGGGGACTGGGCCGGTGGTCGTTGACGTTTTGAGGAAGATCGTCAACACTGACTGGCTGGAGGTAGATGAAGGCGATCTGCCCGTTCTTTGTACATCGGACGGCGCAGAAAAAATGGACTGACCTATTTGTTTTCAGTCGACTGTTATTTTCATAGAATCCTGTAATTTAGTGTGCCATGCATGTTGTAGAGCTATCATATGTCTCCCTTCATTTATTTCTCACTGACCTGCTATCTGCTACCTTTACATTGTACTAATTGTGCACACACTTCACCCTTCTGTCTTTTTTTTCTGCATTCATCAACACTGCGTCAGAGTCTAAAATACCCATGCATAAAAAAACAATAGTGTGAGTAAGTCGCTCTAGTGTAATTCAAAGATAAGCACTAAGCGTTTCAGCGCTCTAAAGGGTGCAGTGGCAGCAGTTGGAGACAGTAAACGTAGCCCTGCAGTTGATGATCTCAATTGCCACACACAACCATCCCAGGTGCTTGCTTTAACTTCGCACTGTAAAATGTGGTTGCATGTTGCATATGGTGTCTAGCTTGTATTGCTTCCAATTTGGTTAAATTGCATCTGCTTACTTTACACATTATACCTTTGATAATGACATGCCTTCCTGTTTTTGATACATACTACATATGTCTATTAACCATGTTCGTACATCAAACTAATGCTCTTTTGTATCCCTCGTCAATCACTTATGATGAGACAGTCACCCCAGTGGGTTACTGTGAGACGCCCTACTCGTTTAAAGAGTGCAGTGTCATCCTCCCCACATGATTCTCAAGAAACAACAAGGCTAAATGAAGATAGTCAACGTAGCTCTCTAGTTGATGACCGCAATTCCACCACACCACCGTCGCAGGTGCTTGCTCTTTCTTGGCAGTGTGATATGTGGTTGCATGTTGCATATGGTGTCTACCTTGTAATGCTTCTAATTAGGGTAAATTGCATCTGCTTAGTTAACACATTATACTTGTGAATATGACATGCCTTCCTGTTTTTGGTACATACTACGTCTTCCTATTAACCATGTTCTTACATCAAACTACTTTTATTGTGTATCCCTCATCAATCACTTCTGACGATACACCTTCAAGTTGACAGTGTAATATTGGTTGCATCTTGCATATCATTTCAAACATGTATTGCCTCTAATTTGTTGAATGCCACTTATAATGAGACACATCTAACTTGGTAGAGTGATTTTGTTTGGATCTTTCATATGGTGTCTAGATTACATTGCTTCCAATTTGTTGAAATGCCTTCTGCTTAGCGTTTTTCATACATATTCCATCCTCCTACAATGTGGTTGCCATACATAAAAGTTGTGTTCGTCAGTATCATACATCAACGAATTTGGAAGTGCGAATTTCATTCATTTTTCTTGTGTGTTTGCTTGACAAGGCAAAATCTGAAAGGAAAGAGGCACGACATGATGGTGGTCCTGTGGAGCAACCAAAACAGATGATCTCTGCAGATTCTCCTGCTACTCGTAGGGCAGTGCTAGTTCCAAATCTCATCTCCCCTACTCCACAACCCAAGGTGCTTGCTCTAACATGGCAGTGTGATATCTGGTTGCATGTTGCATATGGTGCCTAGCTTGTATTGCTCCTAATTTGTTAAATTGCATCTCCTTAGCTTACACATTATACATTTGAATATGACACGCCTTCCTGTTTTTGGTACATACTACATCTTCCTATCACACCATGTTCTTACATCAAACTACTGTTCTTGTGTATCCTGCATATATCACTTATGATGAGACAGTCACGCCCGTGGGTTAATATGAGATGCGATACTCTTATAAAGAATGCAATTTCATCCTCTCCACATGATTCTCAAGAAACAACAAGCCTAAATGAAGATATTGAACGTAGCTCTGTACTTGAAGACCGCACTTCCCCTACACCACCATCATAGGTGCTTGCTCTAACTTCGCAGTGTGATATGTGGTTGCATGTTGCATACGGTGTATAGCTTGTAATGCTTCTAATTAGGGTAAATTGCATCTGCTTAGTTTACACATTATACCTATGAATATGACATGCCTTCCTATTTTTGGTACACACTACATCTATGTGTTAATCTTGTTCTTACATGAAACTACCTCTCTTCTATATCCTGCATCAATCACTTACGATGAGTCACCTTTATTCGTTGCATATTGCATATTATTTCTAGCATGTTGCCATGTATTTCTTCTAATTTGGTCTAATACACTTGTTAGGGCACCCTTTTAATTTGGCAGAGTGATATTGGTTTCATCTTTCATATGGTTTCTAGCTTGCATTGATTCTAACAAGTTCAAGCAGCTTGTGCTTAGTTTACACTTTATACATCATACATGTCAATATGTCACGCCGTCCTGTTTTTCATACATATTCCATCCTCCTATCATGCGACTGCCTTACATGAAAGCAGTGTTCGTCAATATCATGCATCAATGAGTTCTAAAGAGCAAATTTTATTCCTTTTTCTTGTGGGTTTGACTTGACAAGGCAAAATCAAGAAAGAGGAAGGAAAAGAGTAAGGAAGGCGATGATGGTGGTCCTCTGCAGCAATGTAAACGGAGCATCTGTACCGATTCTCCTTGTACTGATAGTGCATTACAAGGCCCAAGTCTCCGCTCCCCTACTCCACCATCCAAGGTGCTTGCTCTAACTTGGCAGTGTGATATCTGGTTGCATTTTGCATATGGTGTCTAGCTTGTATTGCTCCTAATTAGTGTAAACTGCATCTGCTTAGCTTACACATGATACGTGTGAGTATGACACGCTTTCCTGTTTTTGGTACATACTATATCTGTCTATCACACCATGTTCTTACATGAAACTACTCTTCTTGTGTATCCTGCATCAGTCACTTATGATGGGACACCTTTAAGTTGGCAGTGTGATATTGGTTTGCTTCTTGAATATGATTTCTAGCATGTATTGCTTCTAGTATGATGAACGCCACCTATGACGAGACAGTTTTAACTTGGCAGAGTGATATTGATTGCACCTTCCATATGGTTTCTAGTTTGCAGTGCTTCTAATTTGTTGAAGTGCCTTCTGCTTAGTTACCACATCATAGGTGTGAATATGTCAAGGCGTCCATTTTTTGTACATATTCCATCCTCATATCATGACTTTGCCTTTCATTAGAGTAGTGTTCGTCAGTATCATGCATGAATGAGTTCTGAAGAGCGAATTATATTCCTTTTTCTTGTCGGTTTGACCTCACAATGCAAAATCAATGAAGCTGAAGGAAATTGGCAAGGCATTGGATGATGGTGGTCCTTCAGAGCAAATGAAACAAAGGTTCTCTACAGATTCTACTCCGCCATCCTCCCAACAAGATTCGCAAGACAACGCAAGGCTAGACAGTCAACATAGCCGTGTAGATGATGAGCACATCTCCCCTACTCCACCATCATAGGTGCTTGCTCTAACTTGGCACTATTATATCTGGTTGCATGTTGCGTATGATGTCTAGCTTGTATTGCTTATAACTTTGTTGAATTGCATCTGCTTACTTTACACATAATGCCTGTGAATATGACATGTGTTCTTGTTTCTAGAACATACTATATCGGATCACACGATGTTCTTACATCAGACTACTGTTCTTGCATATCCCGCATCAGTCACTTATGATAAGGCACCTTTAAGTCGCCATTGTGATATTGGTTGTGTCTTGCATATGATTTCTAGCATGTACTGCTTCTAATTTGTTGAAACGCCATACAGTTTGAACTTGGCAGATCGATATTGGTTGCATCTTTCATATTGTATCTAGCTTGCAGTGCTTCTAATTTGTTGAAATGCCTTCTGCTTAGTTACCACATCATAGGTGTGAATATGTCACACCATCCTTTTTTTCATACATATTCCATCCTCGCATCATGTGTTTGCCTTTCATCCGAGTAGTGTTTGTCAGTATCATGCATGAATGAGTTCTGAAGAGCGAATTTTATTCCTTTTTCTTATCGGTTTGACTTCACAATGCAAAATCATTACAGCAGAAGGAAATTAGTTCAATAGTGGATGATGGTGGTCCTTCAGAGCAACTCAAACAGGGGGTCTTTACAGATTCTACTCCGCCATCCTCCCAACAAGATTCGCAAGACAACACAAGGCTGGACAGTCAATGTAGCTGTGTAGATGATGAGCACAACTCCCCTACTCCACCATCACAGGTGCTTGCTCTAACTTGGCACTATTATATGTGGTTGCATGTTACGTATGGTGTCTAGCTTGTATTGCTTCTAACTTTGTTGAATTGCATCTGCTTACTTTACACATAATGCCTGTGAATATGACACGTGTTCCTGTTTCTAGAACATACGTGTACATGATGAGCACATCTCCCCTACTCCACCATCACAGGTGCTTGCTCTAACTTGGAACTGTTATATGTGGTTGCGTTTTCCATATGATGTCTAGTTTGTATTGCTTCTGATTATGTTGAATTGCATCTGCGTAGCTTACAACTTATACCTGCAATGATCACTTACCGATAGGACACATTTAACTTGGGACTGTGATGTAGGTTGCATCTTGCATTGTCTTCTAGCTTGTACTTCTTCTAGTTTCTTGAAATGGAACTTACGACGAGACACTTTTTACCTGATAGAGTGATACTGGTTGCATGTTCATATGGTGTCTAGCTTTCATTTCTTCTAATTTTGTTGAAATGCCTTCCGCTTACTGTTTTTTCATACATATTCCATCCTCCTATCATACGTGTGAATATGTAATGCTGTCTTTTTTGTATATATTCCATCCTCCTATCCTGCGCTTGCCTTACATTAAAGTAGTGTTCGTCTATATCATGCATCAACCAGTTATGCAGAGCTAATTTTATTCATCTTCTTGTGGTTTTGACTTCATAAGGCAATATCAGAAAATAGGAAGGAAAAGAGTAGGTTAGGGGATGTTGGTGGTCCTCCGCACCGACGCAAACAGAGACTCTCTAGATTTTCCACTACTACTGCTAATGAAGTTGAAGTCCAAGCCTACATGATGAGTTCATCTCCCTTACTCCACCATCGCAGGTGCTTGCTCTAAGTTGACAGTGTGATCATTGGTTTCATGTTGCATATGTTGTCTAGTCTGTATTTCTTCTATTTTGATTAAATTGCACCTGCCGAGTTTATATGTTATACATGTGCATATGACATGGATTTTTGTGTCTAGAATACACTGCATCTATCTATCATACCATGTTCTTACATCAAAGTATTATCGTTGTGTATCCCGCATCAGTCACTCATGATTGGACACTTTTAACATGGCAGTTTGATAGTGGTTGCATCTTGCATTGATTTCTATGTTGTACTGCTTCTAATTTTTTGAATTGCCACTTATGACAAGACACTTTTAACTTGGCAGAGTAATATTGGTTGCATCTTTCATATGGTGTCTAGCTTGCATTACTTCTATTTTCTTGAAAATCCTTCTACTTAGTTTACACATCGTAGCTATTAATATGTCATGCCGTCCTGTTTTTCTTACATATTCCATCCTCATACGGTTGTCTTACATAAAAGTATTGCTTGTCTGTATCATGCATCAATGAGTTCTGAAGAGCGAGTTTATTCTTTTGTGTTGTGGATACGGCTTGACATGGCAAAGTCAAAAAAGAGCAAGGAAAATAATATAGTAGGGAGTGGTGTTACTCGCCGGGTGAAACGGAAAAGGATCTGCCATCGAGATTCTGCTGGTACTTATAGTGCAGTAGAAGGTCCAAGGCCACCGGCTAAATCTACAAACACGATATCACCTGCTCCACCAGCTGCAACATCCGCTTCAACTGTACCAGCATCTCAACTAGTTACTCGTTCGTTTGCTCCGGAATTGGCTAGTTACCAAGCTGCCTTCACACCTAACACTACTTCTGAAGCACTGCTGACACAATAGGACTTGGCAAGATCAGATGAACCTCATGAGCATCAAACACCAAGACAGTACCAGACCGAGTCAAGTTGCAGTTGCATGCTCCTTTATATGTACTCTCACAGTTTGATGTACACTAACACTTTCCATATTCGTTGTTGAACTAGCACCACGGCGCAAGCGTAAACAGACATCAGGGATAATGCTTGACAGATTAAAAAAATCTAAAGGAGGAAGAATGGAGATCCATTTTGAGGCAGGTTTAAAAATTCCACGTGATGCTACAGAGTCAGCCAAGTTACTATCAGAGGCAGCCGTTGCCGTTAGGTGTCATGCACGTATCCTCCCAACATGGATCCAGTACAGCAATGAGAAAGACAATATCCAGTTTAACACCTTCCTTGACCATTTATCCGTAAGTAATGTTATTCATCACAATTAGTAATATTTTCTTGCTCTGTCCCATACTTTCTAGCTTCCTCCTAATAAGACTCACATTCTTTTTTCAACAGATGAGGTTCAAGTTGGATCCGAAAGATGATGCAACTAAACAAGCATGCACTGATGTTTTTTAGTCTGCTCTGCGACAGTATCGGTACCACCTTAGACAATCTCACCTTGAAGGCAAGGCTAACAATGAAATCACCCAAACATCTCCAGTGGAATATATTACAGATGAAGACTGGACAGCCCTTGTTAAACACTGGTCTGATCCAAAGTATCAGGTAGGCTATATTAATTGATCATACCACATATTGAACTTGTATTTATGTATGTGTCGTACAAGTGTATCTTCTTCTAGGCTAACTATTTGAAGAACAAAACCAACTGTTCTAAAGTGAAATTCCAACAGACAACAGGATCTCGTAGCTATATTGCACACTACGAGGCTCTTGTAAATAGCTGCTACTTCCTTCTTTTTCCTGTGCCATGTTATCGTATCTATATTGACTTGTTCCAAATACAGAGGAAAGCCCGTGCGGACCAAAAAGAACCCGAACCGAATGCAGTGCAAATCTTCAAGGATTGCCACAACAGCAAGATGAAGGGCATGAGCACACTAGTTCAAGCCGTTGTTGTAAGTCCTTACTCCTCCTGCCTTTGAACTGATTGGTACTGTGATGTGTTCATTTAACTACTTGGTTTGTAGCCAATGTCAGTTACTCTGTTCACTTTTATACACAGTTGTCTTAACGTATCATTTCACCTTACATGGTTTAAAAGAGATGAAGGATATTCTTTTGGTCTTGATCTATAATCTAGTTGTTATGTTCACGTGCGCACACAATGATAAAATAGCTTGTTTGTTTTATATCTGTTTTCCCATGATATGAATGGTGTCATACTATGTTCATCCTACTTTAAACCATGTCTCTTTATCCTTAGATGTCAACAAATGTGAGGAAATAGACAATACAGTAGGCATGCTACATGGACATATGTTCCGAAAGTGATTTTATTATGTGGTTGGCACTACAATACATGCTAATGTATTACAGTAGTTCACCAAAATAAGTTATGTATAAACGTGTAACCTACTTTGTTTGTTTTTGTCTCATTAGTAACTTATCTGGTACACTAATCTACAAGTTCAAACTTTTAGGAAGCTATGGAACAAATGATTGAACAGCTACAACCACCTGAAGGTGATGAGGCTACCACTGGCACAATGTCACCTCTTGCTGCACTGCGTCAGTATCTCTCCACTAACAGTGCAAAAAGCACCTTCCTGCATAATTCTAGGTTGGTTGTCATGGTAACCTTGTCCAAATCTCCTACTGAACAAAATCTTCCTGCTAGACAGAGTGGTATATCTGTTCTCCAGACACAAGTCTAATCCCTAATGGACGTCGTTTTGGAAACAAGAATAGTGGTTGACAAATGTCATCAAGATATGAATGGTTTTGAAACCAGACTATCAGACATTCGCTTCGTTGTTCAAGAGCAATGGCGGAAAAAATGTGAAGATCGTGCTGCTCCATCAGATTCTACAGCCTAAAACATTGGCACTCAGGTCAAATGATCTGTGCTTCTATACATTTGATGGTGCTTTTATCTGCAAGGACTGTAAACTTTATGCCAACAGGCCTTTTGTTGTATGGTTTGAATTTAGGGATAATTAATTTGGTGCCCTTAATTGTGTCCCACTCGACAGGTTTACCCCTAGTTTCCAAAAACACTTGTTCCTACCCAAACCACTTTGCTCTGCTTATGCTTTTTCCCGTTGACCGTTTGACCATCACTTTGAAAACTTCATAAAAAAATCACACTAACTCAGAAAAATTCAAATAAGATATCAAAATGTTCACAAAAGCATCACCTATATGTGCATGTCATTTGAATTCATGGAAAAAGTGTTGGCCAGTCCTCATCTCAGTTTTAGCTCATATGATCTTAGCATGAACAATAAAATATAAAAAATTCTAAAAAAATTGGTGGCAAATTTGACCAATGTTTTGAGTGCTTGCCAAGTTTCATAAGGGAATGACATTTGTGGAAGTCATGGCAAAAAATGAAATTTTGGAGCATTGATTTTTGTTTTTTTGCCACGATTTCCACAAATGTCATTCCCTTATGAAGCTTGGCAAGCACTCAAAACATTGGTCAAAGTTTGCCACCAATGTTTTTTAGAAATTTTAGAATTGTTTTAGGTTTTACTGTTCATGCTAAGATCATATGAGCTAAAATTGAGATCGGGACTATCCAACACCTTTTTCATGAATGCAAATTACATGCACATATAGGTGATGTTTTTCTTAACATTTTGATATCTTATTTGAATTTTCCTGAGTTAGTATGAATTTTTTATAAAGTTTTCAAAGTGATGGTCAAATGGTTAAAGAGCCAAAGCATAAGAGGAGTAAAGTGGTTTGGGCAGGAACAAGTGTTTTCGAAAACTACGGGTAAACTTGCCGAGTGTGACCCAACTAGGGGCATAAAATCAATTATCCCTTGAATTTATTTTGTTGTGATACAACATTTATGATGCTTCCAAAGGTTGCAGTTATTACGACGCTATTCTTGTATAGTGTAGGTTTATCTTAGTAATGTATTCGGCTGAAAGCTTCGTAGGATCCCAACATGCCAACATTCGTCGGGCCCATTCCAATTGGGCTAAAAACGATTATGGGCCGAAATTTGCATGTAGCCCACTAAAAATATCTGGGCCTAAATCAGCATAAGCTTTCATATTTTTCTGGTAGGCCTGTGCCCATAGTGGGCCTTTAACAGACCTAAACATAATTTGGGCCCTCAGTAACAATAGGCTGTTTACACGTGTAAATATCTCGAGCCCATAAAAAACATGAGCCTTTAATGGACCGAAAGTGAGATTGGGCCCTGATTGTGCCAAATAACCCACTGGTCTTAGCAAGCCGAAATGGTGGCCCATTTATGACGCGAATCTTTGACAGGCCGAAATTCAGACGGGCCGTAAATGCACCAACCTAATTCACAGGCCTTTAACAGGCCGGAAGTTTGGTCGGGCTAGATTATCATCATTTATGGGCAAGAGGTGACCATGGGCCTGACAAGTTTAGGACAGGCCGTTAACGGGCCGATTTGACACTAGCCGTATGGGCCTTAATAGAGAATGTTGGGCCTTTAGCAGGGCTGGCCCATTATAGTCTGCAAAATCTTGTGGGCCTTTAGCTGGGCGGGCCCATTGTGGTTCGCTAAATCTTGTGGGCCTTTAGCTGGGCCGGCCCATAATGGTCTGCAAAATCTTGTGGGCCTTTAGCTGGGCCGGCCCATTATGGTCCGCTAAATCTTATGGGTCTTTAGTTGGGCCGGCCCATTTAAACTTTATGGGCCACTTTTGGGCCCGTCTACGTGTCAACATATCATAGGCCCATCTCGACTGTTGGATGAGTGACACCTGTGCCAACGCGGAGCTGACGCGTGGTTCCGCCGGCCAATCAGAATTTTACACGTGGAAAATCGGCATTGGTCATGGCTGTTAGCGGGTTATCCGATCCAAAACCAAACCCGATAGCTTAACGGTGTTCCGTTATGATGGATGCCATGTGTCGGTCACCCTTGACGAAAGCACTTCTGTCACGCGTGATTTATCGTCATGGAAGTGGACACTTCCATGATGATAATTTTGGTAATGTCATGGAACACTTCTACGACAACACATGTATGACTATCTTGATTCTGTCATAAAATCGTCATGGGTGTACATGCATGACAAAAAAACGCGACCTACTATGACACGTATCATCACGGAATTGTATTTTTTTGTAGTGGGATTAGCTAGCAGTTTCTCTATCATACCCGAAGGAATTTCAAAGTAAACATTTTCAGTAGGTTCAGTAGGTTGAGGAGCAATTCTTTGCTCTACTGGTCGGGGTGAAGATACCCCGAAGAATCCCCTCAAAGGATTATGTTCCATAGTAACAAGTGACAGTAAATTTCAGCACACTATATAAATTTTCCATTACCAAGTTCCACTTACCAAAGGCGCTTCACTCCCTGGCAATAGCGCCAAAAAAGAGTCTTGATGACCCAAAAGTGTAGGGGATCTATCGTAGTCCTTTCGATAAGTAAGAGTGTCGAACCCAACGAGGAGCAGAAGGAAATGACAAGCGTTTTTCAGTAAGGTATTCTCTACAAGCACTAAAATTATTGGTAATAGATAGTTTTGTGATAAGGTAACGTAACGGGTAACAAGTAACAAAAGTAAATAAGGTGCAGCAAGGTGGCCCAATCCTTTTTGTATCAAAGGACAAGCCTGGACAAATTCTTATATAGAGAAAAGCGCTCCCGAGGACACATGGGAATTATCGTCAAGCTAGTTTTCATCACGCTCATATGATTCGCGTTCGTTACTTTGATAATTTGATATGTGGGTGGACCGGTGCTTGGGTACTGCCCTTTCTTGGACAAGCATCCCACTTATGATTAACCCCTATTGCAAGCATCCGCAACTACAAAAGAAGTATTAAGGTAAACCTAACCATAGCATGAAACATATGGATCCAAATCAGCCCCTTACGAAGCAACACATAAACTAGGGTTTAAGCTTCTGTCACTCTAGCAACCCATCATCTACTTATTACTTCCCAATGCCTTCCTCTAGGCCCAAACAATGGTGAAGTGTCATGTAGTCGACGTTCACATAACACCACTAGAGGAGAGACAACATACATCTCATCAAAATATCGAACGAATACCAAATTCACATGACTACTTATAGCAAGACTTCTCCCATGTCCTCAGGAACACACGTAACTAGTCACAAATCATATTCATGTTCAAAATCAGAGGGGTATTAATATGCATATAGGATCTGAACATATGATCTTCCACCGAATAAACCAACTAGCATCAACTACAAGGAGTAATCAACACTACTAGTGACTCACAGGTACCAATCTGAGGTTTTGGCACAAAGATTGGATACAAGAGATGAACTAGGGTTTGAGAGGAGATGGTGCTGGTGAAGATTTTGATGGAGATTGACCCCCTCCCGCTGAGAGGATCGATGGTGATGACGATGGTGATGATTTCCCCCTCTCGGATGGAAGTTTCCCCGACAGAACAGGTCCGCCACAGCCCTAGATTTTTCCGCCAAGGTTCCGCCTCGTGGGCGGCGATGTTTCTTCCCGAAAGCTTGCTTATGATTTTTTTCAGGGTAAAAGACTTCATATAGCAGAAGATGGTCAGCGGAGGCCTACCAGGGGGGCCATGAGGCAGGGGCCGCGCCTAGAGGGGTAGGTTGCGCCTCCCACCGTCGTGGCCAGGGTGTGGGCCCCCTTTGGTACTTTCTTTGCCTAGTATTTTTTTATTAGTTCCAAAAATAACTTTTGTGGAGTTTTAGGACTTTTGGAGTTGTGCAGAATAGGTCTCTAATATTTGCTCCTTTTCCAGCCCAGAATTCCAGCTGCCGGCATTCTCCCTCTTCATGTAAACCTTGTGAAATAAGAGAGAATAGGCATAAGTATTGTGACATAATGTGAAATAACAGCCCATAATGCAATAAATATCTATATAAAAGCATGATGCAAAATGGACGTATCAGCCGCCGTCCAAGCCCCCGGGCATGACCAACGCCGACTGGAAGGCGGATGTGCAGCGCCAGGAGGCCGTCACCGCTGATAGGCGCAACAGGGCCAAGAAGGCCA
Organism: Triticum dicoccoides; assembly: GCF_002162155.2. NCBI lineage: Eukaryota > Viridiplantae > Streptophyta > Magnoliopsida > Poales > Poaceae > Triticum > Triticum dicoccoides. The sequence goes on from NC_041383.1 coordinate 95,336,977, forward strand.
GGGAGAGGGCAGCGCACGCGGCGGCCGCGGCCGCGGCGGAGCAAGTGGAGCGCGCGGCCGAACAAGCCGAGGTGGCTCGTGCGGCGATGATGAATCGACCTGGTGGGCAGGGCCCGCACACGGCCTGGGGCCAGCAAAGCGTCGGCTCTCCGCCCGGGTTCTCTTCGTCGCCACACCCATGGAGCACGTCGTCACCGGGCTATGCCGATGGCGGCATCCACGGTGGTTTCAACCCCAACATCACCTTTCCCCATGGGCGCCCAGTCCAGCGCATGCCATCGCACGCGTTCTCCAGCGTGCAGTACCCTCCGTACACATACTTGCCGCCAGACTACGCAGCTTCACTGACGCCACCTCTCCGCCGCAGCCTCTACTCGCAAGCCTCCTCCACGTCGCATCTTGGCGACGCCGACGCAATGGAGGGCGACATGGAAGACATCATCGCAGCCAAGTTGGCTGCCGCCACCGCTTCCCCCAGGTTCACTACCCAAGACGGAACGATTGATCTTGGCGACATGGATGTCGAGCTCGACTACGACGAGGAAGAGCCGAAGGAGGAGGAGGAGGAGAAAGAGGAGGAGCCAGCACCGACGAGGAAAGGCAAGAAGAAGAAGAAGAAGAAGAAAGGGGCGGCCAAGACCAGCGAGCCGCTGAAAGGATCGAGAAGAGGTGTCTAGAGGGGGGGGGGTGATTAGACACTAAGTGAGAAAAGTTGCAGTTTTTAATTTCTTTAAGTTGAAGTAGAGTTTTGGCACAAGTTTAACATTCACAATACATATCAAGCAAGCCTGCAAAGAGTATATGAGCAACGGAAAGTAAAGCATGCAAATTGCAAGAATGTAAAGGGATGGGATTGGAGTGTGCAAACGCAATTTGGAGACACGGAGATTTCTGAGACGTGGTTCCGATAGGTGGTGCTATCGTACATCCACGTTGATGGAGACTCCAACCCACGAAGGGTAACGGTTGCGCGAGTCCACGGAGGGCTCCACCCACGAAGGGTCCATGAAGAAGCAACCTTGTCTATCCCACCATGGCCGTCGCCCATGAAGACTTGCCTCACTAGGGTAGATCTTCACGAAGTAGGCGATCTCCTTGCCCTTACAAACTCCTTGGTTCAACTTCACAATCTTGTCGGAGGCTCCCAAGTGACACCTAGCCAATCTAGGAGACACCACTCTCCAAGAAGTAACAAATGGTGTGTTGTTGATGAACTCCTTGCTCTTGTGCTTCAAATGATAGTCTCCCCAACACTCAGCTCTCTCTCACAGGATTTGGATTTGGTGGAAAGATGATTTGAGTGGAAAGAAACTTGGGGAAGGCTAGAGATCAAGATCCATATGGTAGGAATGGAATATCTTGACCTCAACACAAGTGTAGGTGGTTCTCTCTCAAAAAATGTATGTTGGAAGTGTAGGAATGTTCTGATGGCTCTCTCCACGAATGAAGAGTGGGTGGAGGGGTATATATAGCCTCCACACAAAATCTAACCGTTACACACGACTTACCAATCTCGGTGGGACCGAATCATGAAACTCGGTCGGACCGACATAATGTGACCGTTAGGATTTTCCGTGGGACCGACATGTCATCTCGGTGGGACCGATGCGGTTAGGGTTAGGGCATAACGTAATCTCGGTGAGACCGATTACACAAACTCGGTGAGACCGATTTTGGTAATAAGCTAACCAGAGAGTTGGTCACTCAAACTCGGTGGGACCGATTCGCTCATGTTGGTTGGACTGAAACATTACGAAAGGGAACAGAGAGTTTGCATGGTAATCTCGGTAGGACCGATTACACAACCTCGGTGAGACCGATTTTGGTAATAGACATACACAGAGAGATTACAATCCCATCTCGGTGAGACCGAGATCCCTATCGGTGAGACCGAAAAGACTAGGGTTTGAGGTAGTGGCTATGTCAACAGAACTCAGTGGCGCCGGATAGAAAGAATCGGTGGGGCCGAGTTTGACTTTGGTTTGGGAGATATGTGGATGTGAGAAAGTGGTTGAGGGCTTTGGAGCATATCACTAAGCACTTAGAGCAAGCAAGCCATTAAGCAACACCTCATCCCCTCTTAATAGTATTGGCTTTCCTATGGACTCAATGTGATCTTGGATCACTAAAAGTAAAAAGTATAGTCATGTGCTTTGAGCTTAAGCCAATCCTTTGTCCTTAGCAACTAGAAGGGGTTCCACATCCTCAAGTCCATGCCACTCCATTGTTGAACTTATCTGAAACATACTAGGTAAAAGTATTAGTCCAACAAGAGATATGTTGACATAAATTACCAAAATCACCCAGGTAGCACTTGTGCTTTCAGCCGCGCATCAAGTGGGCGAACAAGGAAGATGAGTGCCTCGTCGAAGCATGGAAAGTCGTCAGCCTCGACCCGATCAGCGGCACGCCGCTGCCCAGCCCGACTGATGATGTCTCCGCGACGCCCAGCAGCACAGAAGCAGCACCGACTAGTCCAGAAGCTGTGCCGACTCCTCCCAGCCCGCGCACACCAACGATGACACCGGAGGTCGAGCTCGACGTTTGATACATTCCTTTCGCGTCCTTCCTTTTTTTGCGCCGAACTAAAGCCTATCCTTTCATTTGATCGTCGAACTGTGGCACTGAATCGCCAAACTATTGCGATGATTGTCGGATTATGGCTTTTTTGGAGCGGGAACGATCGAGTTTGAATATGGGGCGCGTGTCTGGCGCCTTGGGGGACGACACCTGGGGGCGTGGCTGGGGCCTTAGTCGCCCCCAGGGTCTAAAAATCGCCGGGTGGACGCCCAAAAATGCGCCGGCCTATGCGCTGGGGGGGGGGGCGAACGAGTGGAGATGCTCTTATTGCATCTCCGGCCGTTCGACCCACAAGACGCCAAAAATGAGCCGCCTGGGGCTGAACCGGCGCCTGCTTGACGCATGGGGGCGACTGCATTCCCAGTCTACGCCCCCTGGCCGCCGCCAAAACCGTGTGAATTCGGTTATATTTCATACAGATTTGTACAAACTCGGCAATCTGGCATAAACTCGGCGATACTTCATTGAATTTTGTACAAAAACAAATGAACATGCAAACTACGCCTACAACTACTCCAACTACGCCTATCCCTGCTACGCCGCGGCCACCGCCCACCATCTATATGCCGAGAAGCCTGTAGAAATGGGTGTAGTCACCATCGTTCTCACTGTCGTCGCGCACCGCATCGGAGCCGCCGCCGTCCCTACTGCACCATTGGCTGATACGTATCCAACGTATCTATAATTTTTTATTGTTCCATGCTATTATATTACCCGTTTTGGATGTTTATGGGCTTTACTTTACACTTTTATATCATTTTTGGGACTAACCTACTAACCGGAGGCCCAGCCCGAATTGCTGTTTTTTTGCCTATTTAAGTGTTTCGAAGAAAATTAATATCAAACGGAGTCCAAACGGAATGAAACCTTCGGGAGCGATCTTTTTGGAACAAACGCAATCCAGGAGATTTGGAGTGGACATCAAGAAGCAGCTGAGGCGGCCACGAGGCAGGAGGGCGCGCCCCCACCCTCGTGGGCCCCTCGTGGCTCCACCGACCTACTTCTTCCTCCTATATATATATATCCACGCACCCCGAAAACATCTAGGAGCACCACAAAAAACTATTTCCACCGCCGCAACCTTTTGTATCCGCGAGATCCCATCTTGGAGCCTTCGCTGGTGCTCCGCCGGAGGGGGAATCGACCATGGAGGTTCTCTACATCATCTCCAAGGCCTCTCCGATGAGTTGTGAGTAGTTTACCACAGACCTTCGGGTCCATAGTTATTAGCTAGATGGCTTCTTCTCTCTCTTTGAATCTCAATACAAAGTTCTCCTCGATCTTCTTGGAGATCTATTTGATGTAACTCTTTTTGCAGTGTGTTTGTCGAGATCCGATGAATTGTGGGTTTATGATCAAGTTTATCTATGAGAAATATTTGAATCTCTCTGAATTCTTTTATGTATGATTGGTTATCTTTGCAAGTCTCTTTGAATTATCAGTTTGGTTTTGCCTACTAGATTGATCTTTCTTGCAATGGGAGAAGTGCTTAGCTTTGGGTTCAATCATGCGGTGTCCTTTCCCAGTGATAGCAGGGGCAACAAGGCACATATTGTATTGTTACCATCAAGGATAAAAAGATGGGGTTTATATCATATTGCACGAGTTTATCCCTCTACATCATGTCATCTTTCTTAATGCTTTACTCTGTTCTTCATGAACTTAATACTCTAGATGCAGGCCGGAGTCGGTCGATGTGTGGAGTAATAGTAGTAGATGTAGAATCGTTTTAATCTACTTGTCACAGACGTGATGCCTATATACATGATCATGCATAGATATTCTCATAACTATGCACTTTTCTATCAATTGCTCGACAGTAATTTGCTCACCCACCGTAATACTTATGCTATCTTGAGAGAAGCCACTAGTGAAACCTATGGCCCCTAGGTCTATCTTTTATCATATAAGTTTTCCATCTACTTTTATTTGAATCTTTACTTTCCAATCTATATCATAAAAATACCAAAAATATTTATCTTATCTTATTATCTCTATCAGATCTCACTTTTGCAAGTTACCGTGAAGGGATTGACAACCCCTTTATCGCGTTGGTTGCGAGGTTCTTGTTTGTTTGTGTAGGTACGAGGGACTTCTGTGGAGCCTCCTACTGGATTGATACCTTGGTTCTCAAAAACTGAGGGAAATACTTACGCTACTTTGCTGCATCACCCTTTCCTCTTCAAGGGAAAACCAACGCAGTGCTCAAGAGGTAGCAAGAAGGATTTTTGGCGCTGTTGCCGGGGAGGTCTTCGCTCAAGTCAAGACATACCAAGTACCCATCACAAACTCATCTCCCTCGCATTACATTATTTGCCATTTGCCTCTCGTTTTCCTCTCCGCTACTTCACCCTTGCCGTTTTATTCACCCTCTCTTTTTCCTTCGCCTCTTTTTCGCTTGCTTCTTGTATGCCTGTTTGCCCTTATGGCTTTGCTTAAGAACGCTGAACTTTATCTTAGAAGGTTGGAAGAGATTGAATTAAACATTAGAAGCTTTATGACTTTACAATTTGAGCATAATAATTTCTTTAGAAAAGAGCTTAAAGAACAAAAAGCTTTATGGAGTACATGAATAAAGAGCTTGATGATATGTCTAAAGAATTTTATGGTTTGTATTCTCAGATTGCTCATCTTGAAAAATCTTTAGCCCAAATTTCTAATAAGCAAGCCACCTTAGTTAATAAGATGGCTGCCAAACCAGAAGGGTTAGGGGAAAATAATGATGAAGATCTAAAAGTTATTGATGTGTCCCCTATTAAATCTTTGTTTTGCAATATGAATCTTGATAATGATGGGACTGGAGATGAGTCAACTTTAGTTAAAGGGCGTCCCAATGATTCGGAGTTTTTAGATCTTGATGCTAAATTTGGTAAAAGTGGGATTGGAGAGGTCCAAACTTTACATAGCAATGAACCCACTATTTTGGATTTCAAGGAATTTAATTATGATAATTGTTCTTTAATAGATTGTATTTCCTTGTTGCAATCTGTGTTGAATTCTCCTCATGCTTATAATCAAAATAAAGCTTTTACCAAACATATCGTTGATGCTTTGATGCAATCTTATGAGGAAAAACTTGAATTGGAAGTTTCTATCCCTAGAAAACTTTATGATGAGTGGGAACCTACTATTAAAATTAAAATTAAAGATAATGAATGCTATGCTTTGTGTGATTTGGGTGCTAGTGTTTCCATGATTCCAAAAACTTTATGTGATGTGCTAGGTTTCCGTGATTTTGATGATTGCTCTCTAAACTTGTACCTTGCGGATTCCACTATCAAAAAACCTATGGGAAGGATTAATGATGTTCTTATTGTTGCAAATAGGAATTATGTGCCCGTAGATTTCATTGTTCTTGATATAGATTGCAATCTTTCATGTCCTATTATTCTTGGTAGACCTTTCCTTAGAACGATTGGTGCAATTATTGATATGAAGGAAGGAAATATTAGATTCCAATTTACATTAAGAAAAGGCATGGAACACTTTCCTAGGAAGAAAGTCAAATTACCTTATGAATCTATTATGCGAGCCACTTATGTATTGACTGCCAAAGATGGCAACACTTAGATATATTCTCGCTTTTATGCCTAGCTAGGGGCGTTAAATGATAGCGCTTGTTGGGAGGCAACCCAATTTTATTTTTGTTTCTTGCTCTTTGCTTCTGTTTAGTAATAAATAATTCATCTAGATTCTGTTTAGATGTGGTTTTATGTTTTAATTAGTGTTTGTGCCAAGTAGAACCTATAGGATCATCTTGGGTGATAGTTAATTTGATTCTGCTGAAAAACAGAAACTTTTGCATGCACTAGAATAATTTTAATAAATCACAGAAACGTGCTTTTGAGTTGATTCTTTTTTCAGTAGATCAATAGACAAATTTCCTAGGACTTCCTATTTTGGTAGGAGTTTTAGAGTTCCAGAAGTATTCGGAAGTTACAGATTGCTACAGACTTTTCTGTTTTTCGTGTGTTGTTTCCTTATTTTGATGCATCTATGGCTAGTATCGGGGGGTATGAACCATAGATAAGTTGGAATACAGTAGGTTTAACACCAATATAACTAAAGAATGAGTTCATTACAGTACCTTATGTGGTGGTTTTTCTTTCTTAAACTAACGGAGCTCATGAGATTTCCTGTTGAGTTTTGTGTTGTGAAAGTTTTCAAGTTTTGGGTAAAGATTTGATGGACTATGGAATAAGGAGTGGCAAGAGCCTAAGCTTGGGGATGCGCATGGCACCCCAAGATAATCCAAGGACAACCAAAAGCCTAAGCTTGAGGATGCCCCGGAAGGCATCCCCTCTTTCGTCTTCATTTATCGGTAACTTTACTTGTAGCTATATTTTTATTCACCACATGATATGTGTTTTGCTTGGAGCATCTTGTATGATATGAGTATTTGCTTTTTAGTTTACCACAATCATCCTTGCTGTACAAACCTTTTGGGAGAGACACAAATGATTTGGAATTCATTAGAATACTCTATGTGCTTCACTTATATCTCTTGAGCTAGATAGTCTTTGCTCTAGTGCTTCACTTATACTTTTTAGAGCACGACGGTGGCTTGATTTTGTAATTGTTGATCTCTCATGCTTCACTTATATTATTTTGAGAGTCTTTTAGAACAACATGGTATTTTCTATGGTTATAAAATTGGTCCTAATATGATGGGCATCCAAGTTGGGTATAATAAAAACTATCATAGGAAGTGAACTGGATGCTATGATCAATTTGATGCTTGATAATTGTTTTGAGATATAGAGGTGGTGATATTAGAGTCATGCTAGTTGGGTAATTGTGAATTTAAATAATACTTGTGTTGAAGTTGGCAAGTCCCATAGCATGCACATATGGTAAAAGTTGTGTAACAAATTTATTGCATGGAGTGCTCTTTTGAGTGCCTTCCTTATGTGTGGAGGTCGGGGGCGCGCGATGGTTAACTCCTACCAACCTCCCCCCTAGGAGCATGCGTAGTAGTACTTTGCTTCGAGGGATAATAAAACTTTTGCAACAAGTATACGAGTTCTTCATGACTAATGTGATTCCATGGATTATACGCACTCTTACCTTTCCATCATTGCTAGCCTCTTCGGTATCGTGCATTGCCCTTTCTCACCTTGAGAGTTGGTGCAAACCTCGCCGGTGCATCCAAACCCCGTGATACGATACGCTCTATCACACATAAACCTCCTTATATCTTCCTCAAAACAGCCACCATACCTACCTATTATGGCATTTCCGTAGCCATTCTGAGATATATTGCCATGCAACTTTCCACCGTTCCATTTTTCATGACACGCATCATCATTTTCATATTGCCTTGCATGATCATGTAGTCGACATCGTATTTGTGGCAAAGCCACCATGCATAATTTTTCATACATGTCACTCTTGATTCATTGCCCATCCCGGTACACCGTCGGAGGCATTCATATAGAGTCATATCTTGTTCTAGTTTCGAGTTGTAATTCATGAGTTGTAAATAAATAGAAGTGTGATGATCATCATTATTAGAGCATTGTCCCTTATAAAAAAAGAAAGGCCAAAAAGAAAAAAAAGAAAGGCCAAAGAAAAAAAAGAAAGGCCAAATAAAAAAAAGGCCAAAAATAAAAAAGGTGGGACAATGTTACTATCCTTTTCCACACTTGTGCTTTAAAGTAGCACCATGTTTTTCATATAGAGAGTCTCTTATGTTGTCACTTTCATATACTAGTGGGAATTTTTCAGTATAGAACTTGGCTTGTATATTCCAATGATGGGCTTCCTCAAAATGCCCTAGGTCTTCGTGAGCAAGCAAGTTGGATGCACACCCACTTAGTTTCTTTTGTTGAGCTTTCATACATTTATAGCTCTAGTGCATCCGTTGCATGGCAATCCCTACTCCTCATGTTGACATCAAATGGACATCTCCATAGCCCGTTGATTAGCCTCATAAATGTGAGAATTTCTCCCTTTTTGTCTTCTCCACACAATCTCCACCATCATATTCTATTCCACCCATAGTGCTATATCCATGGCTCACGCTCCTGTATTGCGTGAGAGTTGAAAAAGCTGAAGCGCGTTAAAAAGTATGAACCAATTGCTTGGCTGAAACCGGGGTTGTGCATGATGGGAGTATTTTGTGTGATGAAAATTAAGCATAGCCTAACTATATGACTTTGTAGGGATGAACTTTCTTTAGCCATGTTATTTTGAGAAGACATGATTGCTTAGTTAGTATGCTTGAAGTACTACTATTTCTTATGTCAATATGAACTTTTATTTTGAATCATTTGGATATGAACATTCATGCCACAATAAAGAAAATTACATTGAGAATTATGCTAGGTAGCATTCCACATCAAATATTCTGTTTTTATCATTTACCTACTCGAGGACGAGCAGGAATTAAGCTTGGGGATGCTTGATACTTCTCCAACGTATCTATAATTTTTTATTGTTCCATGCTATTATATTACCCGTTTTGGATGTTTATGGGCTTTACTTTACACTTTTATATCATTTTGGGACTAACCTACTAACCAGAGGCCCAGCCCGAATTGCTGTTTTTTTGCCTATTTCAGTGTTTCGAAGAAAAGGAATATCAAACGGGGTCCAAACAGAATGAAACCTTCGGGAGCGATCTTTTTGGAACAAACGCAATCCGGGAGACTTGGAGTGGACGTCAAGAAGCAGCCGAGGCGGACACGAGGCAGGAGGGCGCGCCCCCACCCTTGTGGGCCCCTCGTGGCTCTACCGACCTACTTCTTCCTCCTATGTATATCCACGCACCCCGAAAACATCCAGGAGCACCACAAAAAACTATTTCCACCGCTGCAACCTTCTGTATCCATGAGATCCCATCTTGGAGCCTTCGCCGGCACTCCGCTGGAGGGGGAATCGACCATGGAGGGCCTCTACATCATCTCCAAGGCCTCTCCGATGAGTTGTGAGTAGTTTACCACAGACCTTCGGGTCCATAGTTATTAGCTAGATGGCTTCTTCTCTCTCTCTTTGAATCTCAATACAAAGTTCTCCTCGATCTTCTTGGAGATCTATTCGATGTAACTCTTTTTGTGGTGTGTTTGTTGAGATCCGAGGAATTGTGGGTTTATGATCAAGTTTATGTTGGAAATATGCCCTAGAGGCAATAATAAATTAGTTATTATTATTATATTTCCATGTTCATGATAATCATTTATTATCCATGCTATAATTGTATTGATAGGAAACTCAGATACATGTGTGGGTACATAGACAACACCATGTCCCTAGTAAGCCTCTAGTTGACTAGCTCGTTGATCAATAGATGGTTACGGTTTCCTAACCATGGACATTGGATGTCGTTGATAACGGGATCACATCATTAGGAGAATGATGTGATGGACAAGACCCAATCCTAAGCCTAGCACAAAGATCGTGTAGTTCGTATGCTAAAGCTTTTCTAATGTCAAGTATCATTTCCTTAGACCATGAGATTGTGCAACTCCCGGATACCATAGGAATGCTTTGGGTGTACCAAACGTCACAACGTAACTGGGTGGCTATAAAGGTACACTACGGGTATCTCCGAAAGTGTTTGTTGGGTTGGCACGAATCGAGACTGGGATTTGTCACTCCGTGTGACAGAGAGGTATCTCTGGGCCCACTCGGTAGGACATCATCATAATGTGCACAATGTGACCAAGGGGTTGATGATGTGTTACGGAACGAGTAAAGAGACTTGCCGGTAACGAGATTGAACAAGGTATCGGGATACCGACGATCGAATCTTGGGCAAGTACTATACCGCTAGACAAAGGGAATTGAATACGGGATTGATCGAATCCTCGACATCATGGTTCATCTGATGAGATCATCGTGGAACATGTGGGAGCCAACATGGGTATCCAGATCCCGCTGTTGGTTATTGGCCGGAGAGTTGTCTCGGTCATGTCTACGTGTCTCCCAAACCCGTAGGGTCTACACACTTAAGGTTGAATGACGTTAGGGTTATAGGGAATAGATGTACGTGGTTACCGAATGTTGTTCGGAGTCCCGGATGAGATCCCGGACGTCACGAGGAGTTCCGGAATGGTCTGGAGGTAAAGATTTATATATAGGAAGTCATCATACGGTCACCGAAATAATTCGGGGGTTACCGGTATTGTATCGGGACCACCGAAGGGGTTCCGGGGGTCCACCGGGAGGGTCCACCTGCCCCGGAGGGACCTGTGGGCTGTTTGTGGAGAGGGACCAGCCCCTTAGTGGGCTGGGCGCCTTCCCCCCTAGGGCCCATGCACCTAGGGTTTGGGGGAACCCTAAAAGGGGGCGCCCCCTTGCCTTGGGGGGCAAGGAAACCCCCTCTGGCCGCCGCCCCCTCCTCAGATTGGATCTGAGGGGGCCGGCCCCCCTCTCCCTTGCCCCTATATATATGTGGGGGGTGGGAGGGCAGCCACACCCCAAGTTCTGGCGCAGCCCTCCCCCTCTCCCAAGTCCTCCTCCTCTCCCACGATGCTTGGCAAAGCCCTGCAGGATTGCCACGCTCCTCCACCACCACCATGCCATCGTGCTGCTGCTGGATTGAGTCTTCCCCAACCTCTCCCTCTCTCCTTGCTGGATCAAGGCATGGGAGACGTCACCGGGCTGCATGTGTGTTGAACACGGAGGTGCTGTCCGTTCGGCACTAGGATCATCGGTGATTTGGATCACGGCGAGTACGACTCCATCAACCCCGTTCACTTGAACGCTTCCGCTTAGCGATCTACAAGGGTATGTAGACGCACTCTCCTTCCCCTCGTTGCTAGATTACTCCATAGATTGATCTTGGTGATGCATAGAATTTTTTTGATTTCTGCTACGTTCCCCAATAGTTTATCTATGAGAAATATTTGAATCTCCTCTGAATTCTTTTATGTATGATTGTTTATCTTTGCATGTCTCTTCGAATTATCAATTTGGTTTGGCCTACTAGATTGATCTTTCTTGCAATGGGAGAAGTGCTTAGCTTTGGGTTCAATCTTGCGGTGTCCTTTCCCACTGATAGTAGGGGTAGCAAGGCACATATTGTATTGTTGCCATCGAGGATAAAAAGATGGGTTTATATCATATTGCATGAGTTTATCCCTCTACATCATGTCATGTTTCTTAATGCATTACTCTGTTCTTCATGAACTTAATACTCTAGATGCAGGCAGGAGTCGGTCGATGTGTGGAGTAATAGTAGTAGATGCAGAATCGTTTCGATCTACTTGTCATGGACGTGATGCCTATATACATGATCATGCCTAGATATTCTCATAACTATGCACTTTTCTATAAATTGCTCGACAGTAATTTGCTCACCCACCGTAATACTTATGCTATCTTGAGAGAAGCCACTAGTGAAACCTATGGCCCCTAGGTCTATCTTTTATCGTATAAGTTTTCCATCTACTTTTATTTGCATCTTTACTTTTCAATCTATATCATAAAAATACCAAAAATATTTATCTTATCTTATTATCTCTATCAGATCTCACTTTCGCAAGTTACCGTGAAGGGATTGACAACCCCTTTATCGCGTTGGTTGCGAGGTTCTTGTTTGTTTGTGTAGGTACGAGGGAATTTTGTGGAGCCTCCTACTGGATTGATACTGTGGTTCTCAAAAACTGAGGGAAATACTTATGCTACTTTGCTGCATCACTATTTCCTCTTCAAGGGAAAACCAATGCAGTTCTCAAGAGGTAGAACTAGCCAGGGTCGCCGATGCGCGGTGGGGGTTGCACGGGCCGGACTCGTCCTCCTCGTCGCTGTCGAGGACGATGACCCCACCCTCCTCGCGTCCATGGCGCCTGGCCTAGAGCTCTGCGTATGCCCGATGCTGGTGGAGCACCTGCTTGCGGATGTGGTCCTCCCTCGCCCACTTGAGGGTGGCCTCATCGTCGGGGGCCACCATGTCCGCGTGCTCTGGCTTCACGGGGAGCAGCCCCGGCTCGGGCTTCGGCCGGACCAGGCGGAGGGAGCGCAGGGAGGGGTGTCGGTGTCAAAACCGGTGGATCTCGGGTATGGGGTCCCAAACTATGCGTCTGCTACGTCTTGAGCTTGCGTTGGTTTTCCTTGAAGAGGAAAGGGTGATGCAGCAATAGTAGCGTAAGTATTTCCCTCGGTTTTTGAGAACCAAGGTATCAATCCAGTAGGAGGCTCCTCAAAAGTCCCACGCACCTACTCAAACAAACAAAGAACTCGCAACCAACGCAATAAAGGGGTTGTCAATCCCTTCATGGCCACTTGCGAAAGTGAGATCTGATAGAGATAGTATGATAAGATAAATATATTTTTGGTATTTTATATTATAGATGCAAAAAGTAAAGATGCAAATAAAAGTAGATTGAAAGCTTATATGATAAAATATAGACCCGGGGGCCATAGGTTTCACTAGAGGCTTCTCTCAAGATAGCATAAGTATTACGGTGGGTGAACAAATTACTGTCGAGCAATTGATAGAAAAGCGAATAATTATGAGATTATCTAGGCATGATCATGTATATAGGCATCACGTCCGCAACAAGTAGACCGACTCCTGCCTGCATCTACTACTATTACTCCACACATCGACTGACTCCTGCCTGCATCTACAGTATTAAGTTCATAAAGAACAGAGTAACGCATTAAGCAAGATGACATGATGTAGAGGGATAAACTCATGCAATATGATATAAACCCCATCTTTTTATCCTCGATGGCAACAATACAATACGTGCCTTGCAATCCTTTCTATCATTGGGTAAAGACACCGCAAGATTGAACCCGAAGCTAAGCACTTCTCCCATGGCAAGAAAGATCAATCTAGTAGGCCAAACCAAACTGATAATTCGAAGAGACTTGCAAAGATAACTCAATCATACATAAAAGAATTCAGAGGAGATTCAAATATTTCTCATAGATAAACTTGATCAGAAACCCACAATTCATCTGATCTCGACAAACACACCGCAAAAAGAGTTTACATCGAATAGATCTCCACAAGAGAGGGGGAGAACATTGTATTGAGATCAATAAAGGGAGAAGAATCCATCTAGCTCATAACTATGGACCCGAAAGTCTGTGGTAAACTACTCACAACTCATCGGAGGGGCTATGGTGTTGATGTAGAGGCCCTCCATGGTCGATTCCCCCTCCGGCGGAGTGCCGGTGAAGGCTCCAAGATGGGATATCGCGGATACAGAAGGTTATGATGGTGGAAATTGTGTTTCGTTGGCTCCCTGAATGTTTTCGGGGTACGTAGGCTTATATAGGAGGAAGAAGTACGTCGGTGGCCGCTCGAGGGGCCCACAAGACAGGGGGCGCGCCTAGAGGGGGTGAGCGCGCCCTCCTATCTCGTGGCCGCCTCGGCTGCTTCTTGGCTTGCACTCCAAGTCCTCTGGATCACGTTCGTTCCAAAAATCACGCTCCCAAAGGTTTCATTCCGCTTGGACTCCATTTGATATTCCTTTTCTTCGAAATACTGAAATAGGCAAAAAAACAGCAATACGGGTTGGGCCTCCGGTTAGTAGGTTAGTCCCAAAAATGATATAAATGTGTAAAATAAGGCCCATAATGTTGGAAATATGCCCTAGAGGCAATAATAAATGGATTATTATTATATTTCCTTGTTCATTATAATTGTCTTTTATTCATGCTATAATTGTATTATCCGGAAATCATAATACACATGTGAATACATAGACCACAACATGTCCCTAGTGAGCCTCTAGTTGACTAGCTCATTGATCAACAGATAGTCATGGTTTCCTTACTATGGACATTGGATGTCATTGATAACGAGATCACATCATTAGGAGAATGATGTGATGGACAAGACCCAATCCTAAGCATAGCACAAGATCGTGTAGTTCGTTTGCTAGAGCTTTTCCAATGTCAAGTATCTTTTCCTTAGACCATGAGATCGTGTAAATCCCGGATACCGTAGGAGTGCTTTGGGTGTACCAAACGTCACAACGTAACTGGGTGACTATAAAGGTATACTACGGGTATCTCCGAGAGTGTCTGTTGGGTTGACACGGATCAAGACTGGGATTTGTCACTCCGTATGACGAAGAGGTATCTCTGGGCCCAATCGGTAATGCATCATTATAATGAGCTCAAAGTGACCAAGTGTCTGGTCACGGGATCATGCATTACGTATGAGTAAAGTGACTTGCCGGTAACAAGATTGAACGAGGTATTGGGATACCGACGATCGAATCTCGGGCAAGTAACATACCGATTGACAAAGGGAATTGTATACGGGGTTGCTTGAATCCTCGACATCGTGGTTCATCCGATGAGATCATCGAGGAGCATGTGGGAGCCAACATGGGTATCCAGATCCTGCTGTTGGTTATTGGCCGGAGAGCCGTCTTGGTCATGTCTACGTGTCTCCCGAACCCGTAGGGTCTACTCACTTAAGGTTCGGTGACGCTAGGGTTGTAGAGATATTAGTATGCAGCAAACTGAAAATTGTTCGGAGTCCCGGATGAGATCTCGGACGTCACGAGGAGTTCCGGAATGGTCCGGAGGTAAAGAATTATATATGGGAAGTCGAGTTTTGGCCATCGGGAAAGTTTCGGGGGTCACCGGTATTGTACCGGGACCACCGGAAGGGTCCCGGGGGTCCACCGGGTGGGGCCACCTATCCCGGAGGGCAACATGGGCTGAAGTGGGAGGGGAACCAGCCCCTGGTGGGCTGGTGCGCCCCCCCTTGGGCCCCCCTGCGCCTACGGTTGGGAACCCTAGGGGAGGGGGCGCCTCCACTTGCCTTGGGGGGCAAGGCACCCCCTTGGCCGCCGCCCCCCTAGGAGATCCCATCTCCTAGGGCCGGCGCCCCCCTGGGGACCCTATATATAGAGGGGGGAGGGAGGGCAGCCGCACCCTTGCACTTGGCGCCTCCCTTCCCCCTTGCTACACCTCTCCCTCCCGCAGACGCTTGGCGAAGCCCTGCCGGGATCCCTGCTGCATCCACCACCACACCGTTGTGCTGCTGGATCTTCATCAACCTGTCCTTTCCCCTTGCTGGATCAAGAAGGAGGAGACGTCATGCTGACCGTACATGTGTTGAACGCGGAGGTGCCGTCCGTTCGGCGCTAGGATCTCCGGTGATTTGGATCACGACGAGTACGACTCCCTCAACCTCGTTCTCTTGAATGCTTCCGCTCGTGATCTACAAGGGTATGTAGATGCACTCCCCTCTCTCGTTGCTAGATGAACTCATAGATTGATCTTGGTGAACGTAGGATTTTTTTTATTTTATGCAACGTTCCCCAACAGTGGCATCATGAGCTAGGTCTATGTGTAGTTCTCTTTGCACGAGTAGAACACAAATCTGTTGTGGTCATAGATGTTGTCAACTTTCTTGCCACTACTAGTCTTATTTTGCTTCAGCGGTATTGTGGGATGAAGCGGCCCGGACCGACCTTACACATACGCTTACGTGAGCCAGGTTCCACCGACTAACATGCACTAGTTGCATAAGGTGGCTAGCGGGTGTCTGTCTCTCCCACTTTAGTTGGAGCGGATTCGATGAAAAGGGTCCTTATGAAGGGTAAATAGAAGTTGACAAATCACGTTGTGGCTTTTTCGTAGGTAAGAAAACATTCTTGCTAGAACCCTATTGCAGCCACGTAAAAGATGCAACAACAATTAGAGGACGTCTAACTTGTTTTTGCAGCAATTGCTTTGTGATGTGATATGGCCAAAAGTTGTGATGAATGATGAATGATATATTGTGATGTATGAGATCATATTCTTGTAATAGGAATCACGACTTGCATGTCGATGAGTATGACAACCGGCAGGAGCCATAGGAATTGTCTTAATTATTGTATGACCTGCGTGTCAATGATTTAACGCCATGTAATTACTTTACTTTATTGCTAGCTATTGTAGTAGAAGTAATAGTTGGC
The DNA here is from genome assembly GCF_002162155.2 of Triticum dicoccoides. Classification (NCBI taxonomy): domain Eukaryota; kingdom Viridiplantae; phylum Streptophyta; class Magnoliopsida; order Poales; family Poaceae; genus Triticum; species Triticum dicoccoides. The sequence continues at coordinate 95,353,437 of NC_041383.1, forward strand.
GAGCAACTTCATGGAGACACGATGATGGAGATCATGGTGTCATGCCGGTGACGAAGATGATCATGGAGCCCCGAAGATGGAGATCAAAGGAGCTATATGATATTGGCCATATCATGTCACTACTATTTGATTGCATGTGATGTTTATCATGTTTTGCGTCTTATTTACTTAGAACGACGGTAGTAAATAAGATGATCCCTCATAATAATTTCAAGAAAGTGTTCCCCCTATCTATGCGCCGTTGCGACAATTCGTTGTTTCGAAGCACCACGTGATGATCGGGTGTGATAGATTCTAACGTTCATATACAACGGGTGTAAGACAGATTTACACATGCAAAACACTTAGGTTAACTTGACGAGCCCAGCATGTACAGACATGGCCTCGGAACACAGAGACCGAAAGGTTGAACATGAGTCGTATGGAAGATACGATCAACATGGAGATGTTCACCGATGATGACTAGTCCGTCTCACGCGATGATCGGACACGGCCTAGTCGACTCGGATCACGTAACACTTAGATGACTAGAGGGATGTCTAATCTGAGTGGGAGTTCATTAAATAATTTGATTAGATGAACTTAATTATCATGAACTTAATCTTAAATCTTTGCAAAAATGTCTTGTAGATCAAATGGCCAACGCTCATGTCAACATGAACTTCAACGTGTTCCTAGAGAAAACCAAGCTGAAAGATGATGGCAGCAACTATACGGACTGGGTCCGGAACCTGAGGATCATCCTTATAGCTGCCAAGAAAGCATATGTCCTTGAAGCACCGTTAGGTGACCCACCTGCTCTCCTAGCACTGCAAGATGATTTGAACGTTTGGCAGACATGTGCTGATGATTACTCCCTCGTTCAGTGCAGCATGCTTTACAGCTTAGAACCGGGGCTCCAAAAGCGTTTTGAGCAACACGGAGCATATGAGATGTTCGAGGAGCTGAAAATGGTTTTCCAAGCTCATGCCCGGGTCGAGAGATATGAAGTCTCCGACAAGTTCTATAGTTGTAAGATGGAGGAAAATAGTTCTGTCAGTGAGCACATACTCAAAATGTCTGGGTTGCACAACCTCCTGTCCCAGCTGGACATTAACCTCCCGGACGAGGCGGTCATTGACAGAATCCTTCAGTCACTCCCACCGAGCTATAAGAGCTTTGTGATGAACTACAATATGCAGGGGATGGTGAAAACTATTCCTGAAGTCTTTTCAATGCTGAAGTCAGCAGAGGTAGAAATCAAAAAGGAACATCAAGTGTTGATGGTCAATAAAACCACCAAGTTCAAGAAAGGCAAGGGTAAGAAGAACTTCAAGAAGGACGGCAAGGATGTTGCCGCTCCCGGTAAGCCAGTTGCCGGGAAGAAGTCAGAGAATGGACCCAAACCTGAAACTGAGTGCTTTTATTGCAAAGGGAAGGGTCACTAGAAGCGGAACTGCCCCAAATACTTAGTGGACAAGAAGGCCAGCAACACTAAAGGTATATGTGATATACATGTAATTGATGTGTACCTTACCAGTGCTCGTAGTAGCTCCTGGGTATTTGATACCGGTGCCGTTTCTCATATTTGTAACTCAAAGCAGGAGCTGCGGAATAAGTGGAGACTGGCGAAGGACTAGGTGGCGATGCGCGTCGGGAATGGTTCCAAGGTCGATGTGATCGCCGTCGGCACACTACCTCTGCATTTACCTACGGGATTAGTTTTAAACCTCAGTAATTGTTATTTAGTGCCAAGTTTGAGCATGAACATTGTATCTGGATCTCGTTTAATACGAGATGGCTACTCATTTAAATCCGAGAATAATGGTTGTTCTATTTATATGAGAGATATGTTTTATGGTCATGCCCCGATGGTCAATGGTTTATTCTTAATGAATCTCGAACGTAATGTTACACATATTCATAGTGTGAATACTAAAAGATGTAAAGTTGATAACGATAGTCCCACATACTTGTGGCACTGCCACCTTGGTCACATTGGTGTCAAGCGCATGAAGAAGCTCCATGGTGATGGACTTTTAGAGTCTCTCGATTATGAATCATTTGACACATGCGAACCATGCCTCACGGGCAAAATGACCAAGACTCCGTTCTCCGGAACAATGGAGCGAGCAACCAACTTATTGGAAATCATACATACCGATGTGTGCGGTCCAATGAGCGTTGAGGCTCGTGGAGGATATCATTATGTTCTCACTCTCACTGATGACTTGAGTAGATATGGGTATGTCTACTTGATGAAACACAAGTCTGAGACCTTTGAAAAGTTCAAGGAATTTCAGAATGAGGTAGAGAATCAATGTGACCGAAAGATAAAGTTCTTACGATCAGATCGTGGAGGAGAATATTTAAGTCATGAATTTGGTACACACTTAAGGAAATGTGGAATCATTTCACAACTCACGCCGCCTGGAACACCTTAGTGTAACGGTGTGTCCGAACATCGTAATCGCACTCTATTGGATATGGTGCGATCTATGATGTCTCTTACTGCTTTACCGCTATCATTTTGGGGATACGCTCTAGAGATAGCTACATTCACTTTAAATAGGGCTCCGTCTAAATACGTTGAGACGACACCGTATGAATTATGGTTTGGGAAGAAACCTAAGCTGTCATTTCTAAAAGTTTGGGGATGCGATGCTTATGTCAAGAAACTTCAACCTGAAAAGCTCGAACCCAAGTCGGAAAAATGCGTCTTCATAGGATACCCTAAGGAAACCATTGGGTATACCTTCTACCTTAGATCCGAAGGCAAGATCTTTGTTGCCAAGAACGGATCCTTTCTGGAAAAAGAGTTTCTCTCGAAAGGAGTAAGTGGGAGGAAAGTAGAACTCGATGAAGTACTACCTCTTGAACCGGAAAGTAGTGCAGCTCAGGAAAATGTTTTTGTGGTGCCTACACCGACTGGAGAGGAAATTAATGATGATGATCAAGGTACTTTAGATAAAGTTTCTACTGAACTTCGTAGGTCCACAAGGACAACGGTGAACCTTCGAACTATGAAGAAGCAATGGCAGGCCCAGATTCCAACAAATGGCTTGAAGCCATGCAATCCGAGATAGAATCCATGTATGAAAACAAAGTATGGACTTTGACAGACTTGCCCGATGATCTTTAAGAAGAAGACGGACGCGGATGGTAATGTTACCATCTATAAAGCTCGACTTGTCGCTAAGGGTTATCGGCAAGTTCAAGGGGTTGACTACGATGAGACTTTCTCTCCCATAGCGAAGCTGAAGTCCGTCCGAATCATGTTAGCAATTGCCGCATACTATCATTATGAGATATGGCAGATGGACATCAAAACGGAATTCCTTAACGGCTATCTTAAGGAAGAACTGTATATGATGCAGCTAGAAGGTTTTGTCAATCCTAAGAATGCTAACAAGGTGTGCAAGCTCCAGCGATCCATTTATGGGCTGGTGCAAGCATCTCGGAGTTGGAACATTCGCTTTTATGAGATGATCAAAGCGTTTGGGTTTATGCAGACTTATGGAGAGCCTGCGTTTACAAGAAAGTGAGTGGGAGCTCTGTAGCATTTCTCATATTATATGTAGATGACATACTTTTGATGGGAAATGATATAGAACTATTGGACAGCATTAAGGCCTACTTGAATAAGTGTTTTTCAATGAAGGACCTTGGAGAAGTTGCTTACATATTAGGCATCAAGATCTATAGGGATAGATCGAGACGCCTCATAGGTCTTTCACAAAGCACATACCTTGATAAGATATTGAAGAAGTTCAATATGGATCAGTCCAAGAAAGGGTTCTTGCCTGTATTGCAAGGTGTGAGATTGAGCTCGGCTCAATGCCCGACCACGACAGAAGATAAAGAAGAGATGAGTGTCATCCCCTATGCCTCAGCCATAGGATCTATTATGTATGCCATGCTGTGTACCAGACCTGATGTAAACCTTGTCGTAAGTTTGGTAGGAAGGTACCAAAGTAATCCCGGCAAGGAACACTGGACAGCGGTCAAGAATATCCTGAAGTACCTGAAAAGGACAAAGGACATGTTTCTCGTCTATGGAGGTGATGAAGAGCTCGTCGTAAAGGGTTACGTCGACGCTAGCTTCAACACAGATCTAGATGACTCTAAGTCACAAACCGGATACGTGTATATGTTGAATCGTGGAGCAGTAAGCTGGTGCAGTTGCAAGCAGAGCGTCGTGGTGGGATCTACATGTGAAGCAGAGTACATGCAGCCTCGGAGGTAGCGCATGAAGCAATATGGATGAAGGAGTTCATCACCGACCTAGGAGTCATACCCAATGCGTCGGGGCCGATCACTCTCTTCTGTGACAACACTGGAGCTATTACCCTTGCCAAGGAGCCCAGGTTTCACAAGAAGACCAGGCACATCAAGCGTCGTTTCAACTCCATCCGTGAAAATGTTCAAGATGGAGACATAGATAATTGCAAAGTACATACGGATCTAAATGTCGCAGATCCGTTGACTAAACCTCTTCCGCGAGCAAAACATGATCAACACCAGAACTCTATGGGTGTTCGATTCATCACAATGTAACTGGATTATTGACTCTAGTGCAAGTAGGAGACTGTTGGAAATATGCCCTAGAGGCAATAATAAAAGGGTTATTATTATATTTCCTTGTTCATGATAATTGTCTTTTATTCATGCTATAATTGTATTATCCGGACATCATAATACACGTGTGAATACATAGACCACAACATGTCCCTAGTGAGCCTCTAGTTGACTAGCTCGTTGATCAACAGATAGTCATGGTTTCCTTACTATGGACATTGGATGTCATTGATAACAAGATCACATCATTAGGAGAATGATGTGATGGACAAGACCCAATCCTAAGCATAGCACAAGATCGTGTAGTTCGTTTGCTAGAGCTTTTCCAGTGTCAAGTATCTTTTCCTTAGACCATGAGATCGTGTAACTCCCGGATACCGTAGGAGTGTTTTCGGTGTACCAAACGTCACAACGTAACTGGGTGACTATAAAGGTATACTACGGGTATCTCCGAAAGTGTCTGTTGGGTTGACACGGATCAAGACTGGGATTTGTCACTCCGTATGATGGAGAGGTATCTCTGGGCCCACTCGGTAATGCATCATCATAATGAGATCAAAGTGACCAAGTGTCTGGTCACGGGATCATGCATTACGTATGAGTAAAGTGACTTGCCGGTAACGAGATTGAACGAGGTATTGGGATACCGACGATCGAATCTCGGGCAAGTAACATACCGATTGACAAAGGGAATTGTATACGGGGTTGCTTGAATCCTCGACATTGTGGTTCATCCGATGAGATCTTCGAGGAGCATGTGGGAGCCAACATGGGTATCCAGATCCCGCTGTTGGTTATTGGCCGGAGAGCCGTCTTGGTCATGTCTATGTGTCTCCCGAACCCGTAGGGTCTACTCACTTAAGGTTCGGTGACGCTAGGGTTGTAGAGATATTAGTATGCAGCAAACCGAAAGTTGTTCGGAGTCCTGGATGAGATTCCGGACGTCACGAGGAGTTCTGGAATGGTCCGGAGGTAAAGAATTATATATGGGAAGTCGAGTTTCGGCCATCGGGAAAGTTTCGGGGGTCACCAGTATTGTACCGGGACCACCGGAGGGGTCCCGGGGGTCCACCGGGTGGGGCCACCTATCCCGGAGGGCCCCATGGGCTTAAGTGGGAGGGGAACCAGCCCCTGGTGGGCTGGTGTGCCCCCCTTGGGCCCCCCTTCACCTAGGGTTGGGAACCCTAGGGGAGGGGGTGCCTCCACTTGCCTTGGGGGGCAAGGCACCCCCCTTGGCCGTCGCCCCCCCTAGGAGATCCCATCTCCTAGGGCCGGCGCCCCCCTGGGGACCCTATATATAGAGGGGGGAGGGAGGGCAGCCGCACCCTTGCACTTGGCGCCTCCCTTCCCCCTTGCTACACCTCTCCCTCCCGCAGACCGTTGGCGAAGCCCTGCCGGGATCGCTGCTGCATCCACCACCACGCCGTTGTGCTGCTGGATCTTCATCAACCTCTCCTTTCCCCTTGCGGGATCAAGAAGGAGGAGACATCACGCTGACCGTACATGTGTTGAACACGGAGGTGCCGTCCGTTCGGTGCTAGGATCTCCAATGATTTGGATCACGACGAGTACGACTCCCTCAACCTCGTTCTCTTGAACGCTTCCGCTCGCGATCTACAAGGGTATGTAGATGCATTGCCCTCTCTTGTTGCTAGATGAACTCGTAGATTGATCTTGGTGAACGTAGGAAAAATTTTATTTTATCCAACGTTCCCCAACACATAAACATCCAAAAGGGGTAATATAATAGCATGGAACAATCAAAAAATTATAGATACGTTGGAGACGTATCAAGCATCCCCAAGCTTAATTCCTGCCCATCCTTGAGTAGGTAAATGATAAAAACAAAAATTTTGATGTGGAATGCTACCTAGCATAATTCTCAATGTAATTTTCTTTATCATGGCATGAATGTTCAGATCCAAATGATTCAAGATAAAAGATTATAAAACATAAAAATAATAATGCTTCAAAGCATACTAACAAATAATCATGTCCTATCAAAATAGCATAGCCAAAGAAAGCTTATCCCTACAAAATCGTATAGTTAGTCCATGCTTCATTTTCATTACACAAAATACTCCCATCATGCACAACCCCGATGACGAGCCGAGCAATTTTTTCATACTTTTTAACGCGCTTCAGCTTTTTTCAACTCTTACGCAATACATGAGCGTAAGCCATGGACATAGCACTAAGGTGGTAAAAGATGGTGGTTGTGAGGACAAAAAGAGGGAGAAGATAGTTTCACAGCAACTAGGCGTATGAACGGGCTATGGAGATGCCCATCAATAGATATCAATGTGAGTGAGTAGGGATTGCCATGCAACGGACGCACTAGAGATATAAATATACGAAAGCTCAACAAAAAGAACTAAGTGGGTGTGCATCCAACTCGCTTGCTCACTGACGGTGTCCTGGACTAGGGGGTACTCAACGCGTCGTCTCCCGATCAGTTGGATTGGGCCGAGGACCCCCATGGCCGTATACTCATGGACCAGCCCGGACAGCTGCCGCATACAAGGAAGAATCCACAAGACTTGGCGGTCAAGACAAGGACTCCTCCCCCACCGGCGTATTCGGCTAGGACTCTTGTTATCCTAGGCCTCTGGTGCATTATATAAACCGAGGCCAGGCTAGTCGATAGAAAGATACAACAATCATACCATAGGCTAACTTCTAGGTTTTAGCCTCTCTGATCTCGTGGTAGATCAACTCTTGTACTACCCATATCATCAATATTAATCAAGCAGGAGTAGGGTTTTACCTCCATCGAGAGGGCCCGAACCTGGGTAAACATTGTGTCCCTTGCCTCCTGTTACCATTGATCATAAGACGCACTGCTTGGGACCCCCTACCCGAGATCTGCCGGTTTTGACACCGACATTGGTGCTTTCATTGAGAGTTCCGCTGTGTGATCGGCAGAAGGATCAATGGCTTGACTGCAGGTCAACTGCGACGTCAGCTTCTTCGTCACCAGCTCGACTGGTCACCTTGGCTTGGCCGAGGACTGCGTCCTACCTCCGATCGTCATGTTCGGATGAAGGCCTTCATCAACACCAACTCCGATCTCTATCAAGATCATGGAGGAGTCATCCATGGAGCTCGGGGGCTCAACGTCAACATTGCCCTCAGACGACCGTGCTGTTTTTCTGGACAGCAAACTTGTATCCGCCGCCACTGCCTCCTCGAGTGTCGCTTAAATGATTACTTCAGTGGAATTATGCGGAATTAAGTCTACAACAACCCTGCAAAAATTTCGTCGAGTTCCGATGGAGGAATCTCCGGCAAACTCCGATATAACGGAGCCCTATTGAATCTGGACGAGAATCCGGACGAGTTTAGGGCATGGTATCCAGCATCTAGCTCGGATGTCCTTTGGAGGATCCAACCGTTGATTTGCTGCAGAATTCCCATATCTACCACCTGCCAAAAATTCAGCTCGATCCGACCGTCCAAACTCCGGGAAACTTCCGATTAGTGCATCACTTTTTGGATCTGTTTTCTGCGCGAGAACGAATCCGACCCGAATTCATCTTCTTTATGAACGGGATCTCGCGCATCCTTTTTGAATGAAGTTTTCATATGGGGTGTTGTGTTTTATTCTCAAACACATCCCAGTGGTATTAAAAGTATTCTTGCAATACGAACTTCACCGTCGCGCCGGTGTCAAACCAGCCCGACAACATCACTCCACGGTGGCCGACCTGCATTAGACACGTCGTCGCTTTGTTGAGCCGAGCTCAATTTCTTCGGATCATCATCTCGGCCAGCCGAACAATAGTTCGGCATCGCGAAGGATAAATCATCACCAACATCACCGCCCCACGGATTACACGGAGCGGGCACACCTGCATCGCCACATGGTCACTTCATCAAGCCGGCATCGACCACGTCACGACCTGCATCGCTGGATCGGGGGCTTCATCATCTCTTCATCAACCTACTCCGGAGACTTCGGCGTTGCTGGCCGACCAGCTCCGTCATGTTAGCTGGACCGAGGGCTTTGCCTCGGCGAGCCAACCTTTGCCAGCATCACCATGCCGTTGCTTTATCGCCCATCAGGCGATAGGTGTGCGGATGGAGTCCCAATTTTGGGAATCACCTTTCTTCGGATTGCTACAACAAATAAGCCAGGTGCTATTAATCCTAGTTTGCTTGTTAGGGTTCATTTTTCCCAATGAATTATTACTCTGGTTTGTCCGTCATATGTACGCAGGTCTATCAAATGGTGGCCGCATTAACGACGGTCGCATGGTGATTCGGTCAGTTTCCGTACATAGTCCGGCGAGCGCCGCATCCAGAACTCGAACCGACCTGTGAATTCAGGCCTTGCCATGCCTTTACCGCATCACGCCGCCGCCCTGCATCGACATTGACTTCGGCGCCAGGCCATATTTCTTTTATTACTCACTTTGCATAAATTATTTGTTATGCAACAAATTTATTTTTATTTTTATTATTATTACTATTATCTCCGGTTTGCACTATTTGTTGTGCACAGGAAAATGATCCAGCCGGACTATATGCTTTGGCGTCACCTGGGGTGGACGGGGGGCTTCGTCAACACTTCAGTACCCCATGCTGGGGAGTTCGGCATCACTCTGCCGTCCTGCATTGACCGTGCTATGTCACCACTTCGAAGTGCCGAGCTCTTTGCTCCGCCACCTCGGGACCGGCTTGGGGGATGGAACCTTGTCCCGCATCAAGCTCGGACCGCGTCGTCAATACCGAACACATCTACCAGCTAAGTTGCCTTCATGCTCAAAGTTTTAAATTTTTAACTTGTGTTCGGCTCGACCAAGCATTATACTTTTTTGGAAAAAAGTTGCTTGTAAAAATTTTCCTTGTCCAAACTTTGTTTGTGACGCGCAAATTCAAATACCCCGTTTACTTGGGGGCTTCCTTCATGAAGCTTTTTCCTCTTGCATATGATTATACTTGTACGGCTTCGTTCCTTGTTCGTGTATTACGCCACAATATGCACCATATTGACTTAAGCGATTTGCAAGCTGGGTTGCCTGGCTCCTGTGCTTACCCCTACATTCCCTATTGTTCGGCTAGGGAGTAAAGGGAGCACCTCTGCGATTGTCACGATCGGGTCAAACGAGCCGGACCTCAGACTAGGTGAAGCCGAAAGCTAGCGCTCTTATTGTTCTCAATCATGGTCGGCACACAACGGAACTCATGAGTACAAAAAATCTATTGCACAAGTCTCATAATAACAATGAGCACCGAAGAAAGGTATCGGTGGGGGTACTATTTTCTTCGAAGATGCTTCTTACACTTCGTAGTAATATAGCATAAGTTCCCTGAGCGCGCTTTGTCTGGTACAGCCTTATGGCCTGATTGCCTGGTTATTGGAAACACCGTCGATATTCTCGACGGATGGAGTACATAACACTTTTCAGTCCTTGACCAAAGAGGGAGAAGCCGACGGTCGGTTAAGACGCGTTTAAAGTTCGGTTGAACTTAGATATGATATAAGTACTTCGGTACATGCAATCATTCTTTTACCCAAGTCACTTGGGGGCTCTTAAATTTATATGAGCCGTTTTATGATAAGTGTTTTTCTTCTTAGTCGTTGCAAAGTTTTTATTATTATTTATCACTCTTTTTTTCGACACAAGTGTGCGGTCACTAGCTGGGGAGCCTAATTTCTCTCTTAAAGCCGCTAGAGTTTAATTTGCTAAACTGGCCTAGTAAGAAGTACTCCACCTTAGGGATAGGAGGTTGAAGCCGTAGGCTGACCCGTTTGAAGTTTTGAGATAGGATGTGTCATGTGAAAGCACGGCAGAAGCACCTTTTTTTTATAAAGTCCAATTTTCGGATTGGCACCGAACACTTGATCTAGTTTGGACATTAACCTTTTGAATAAGTTTTTTTTGGCTTTTCGAGCCCATGGCACTTTAAAACTATTTGTGTGTTTTCAGCACAAGTCTCGCAGTGCAATGCCGGACACCTTTAGAGATTTGGCAAAAACATTCTCGGATATTGCTATGTATGCATCGGTTTCGAATTGTGTCTTCGGTCAATAGTTGGGTTACCCGGCTCCTGCGCTTGCCTCCTATGTTCCGCTTTGTTCGGCTAGGTGTGCAAAGGGAGAACCACTGCGATTGTGCTTCCAGCTCACGTGCTTAAGCACCTCAGTGGAGAAAGCCGAAAACTGACTGTCACAATAAGCGTAAACTGGTCGGCGATCCGATGACGACGTTAACGATGGGCCATTCATAACAATGGCCAAAGTGTTTACGGCTTGACCTCGACTGTCGTTGAACACTACCGGGGGCTATTAACTGGCCTCCCAAACTAAATCCTCGATATTTTGCCCTTACGTTGGAGCTGAGGTTTCATGATCATGCTTAGCATGACAACCCAAAGAAAGGAACTGATAGCGGGACTATTTTCTTTGGAAGACATTTCTTCTATTAAACAGTAATATAACATGTCTCTCCGCGTACCTTTGTTTATAAAACCGTATGGCCAGATTGCCTTGTTTGTTGTAAATCTTTGCCCTCATACAGGCTTTACAAAGTAGGACAAACACTCCTCGGCTATTGGCCGAGGAGGTTGAAGCCAATGGTCGGTCAACAAAGTTTTGTACAATGTGGATCCGAGCATTAATGACATAAAGTACTTGGATACATTGAGTCATTACACATAATTTGTGATTTTACTATGGATATCGATCCTTAATTCAGCCACCCGTGCCCTCATTAAGGCTCGGGGGCTACTGGGCTTCGGGCTTATTATTTACAAATATTAAAGGGGCACATCGATCCCCTGATCTGGTGTTGCCACCCGACCAGTGTCTCGGGGGCTACTGCATTGCCTGTCCAATGCAGAAAATTTTAAGTGCAATACAGTCTTTGAGGAGATTTTGATCCTCAGGTTGGTCGGCCGCACCCAACCTGAGTCTTGAGGACTGAGCACGCCACTTTTTGTGTCCCGAAGTATTCTGCCGAGCTAGGATTTGATCCTCAGACCGATTTTGCAAATCAACCTAAGTCTCAGCAGCTACGGGGATCAGCGGTCTTATGTCATCCTTCATGTGCATCTCGGGTTTTAGACCGATACCCACCTTGAGGGCTACTGGCACCAATCAAAAATATTGACAAAAATCGGCCCACATTCGGGGTGGTGCACCACCTCGGAAGGAGTCCGGCATAAAGCTCGGGCGCTAGTGGCTTGCTCCATAGAGGGCATTTCCGGTGTTAAGCTCGGCTAAACTCCTTCAAACTTCTTTGAACCAAGGTGATTTACGACACCTCGGATATAGTCCGGCGTTGGAGCTCGGATACATAGTCCGGCGTTGGAGCTCGGATACATAGTCCGGCGTTGGAGCTCGGATACATTCTGGCGTTAGAGCTGGGAAGCGGTCCGGCGTTGGTGCTCGGCTGCAAAATATACCTCGAATGCAGTCCGGCGTTGGAGCTCGGATGCAAGAGGACGTTGCCGCCCGGGAACAACTTCAAACCCGAGGTGTGGCATAAAAATAACAAGGCATTGATAAAGGCCGGAAACTTAAAGGGGCTCCTCGGATACCCGACGTATAAACTTGTCGAATGCATTTCGGCGATCCTCAAGATCGAAGATGAGAAGATTTGTTGAACCAGTTTTCAAGATGAAGAACAGTTCGAAAGAATCGAGGAGCGTCCCTAACTTGAAGACCGGTTCAGGGGGCTACTGACGGTGTCCTGGACTAGGGGGTACTCAATGCGTCATCTCCTGATCAGTTGGATTGGGCCGAGGACCCCCATGGCCGTATACTCATGGGCCAGTCCGGATAGCTGCCGCATACAAGGAAGAATCCACAAGACTTGGCAGTCAAGACAAGGACTCCTCCCCCACCGGCGTATTCGGCTAGGACTCTTGTTATCCTAGGCCTCTGGTGCATTATATAAACCGAGGCCAGGCTAGTCGATAGAAAGATACAACAATCATACCTTAGGCTAACTTCTAGGTTTTAGCCTCTCTGATCTCGTGGTAGATCAACTCTTGTACTACCCATATCATCAATATTAATCAAGCAGGAGTAGGGTTTTACCTCCATAGAGAGGGCCCGAACCTGGGTAAACATTGTGTTCCTTGCCTCCTGTTACCATTGATCCTAAGACGCACTGCTTGGGACCCCCTACCCGAGATCCGCCGGTTTTGACACCGACACTCACGAAGACCTAGGGCACTTTGAGGAAGCCCATCATTGGAATATACAAGCCAAGTTCTATAATGAAAAATTCCCACTTAATATATGAAAGTGACAACATAGGAGACTCTCTATCATGAAGATCATGGTGCTACTTTGAAGCACAAGTGTGGAAAAAGAGATAGTAGCATTGTCCCTTCTCTCTTTTTCTCTCATTTTATTTTTTTCCTTTTTTTCTTTTCCCCTTTTTCTATTTCTTTTTTTTCTTTGGCCTTTCTTTTTTTCATTTTTCTTTTTGGCCTTTTTTTTCTTTTTGTAATGTCTGAAGTCTCATCCCGACTTGTGGGGGAATCATAGTCTTCATCATCCTTTCCTCACTGAGACAATGCTCTAATAATGAAGATCATCACACTTTTATGGATTTGCAACTCAAGAATTACAACTCAAAGCTAGAACAAGATATGAATCTATATGAATGCCTCCGGCGGTGTACCGGGATATGCAATGAATCAAGAGTGACATGTATGAAAATTGCGAAGGTGGTCTTGCCACAAATACGATGTCAACTACATGATCATGCAAAAAGCAATATGACAATGATGGGACGTGTCATAATAAACAGAAAGGTGGAAAGTTGCATGGCAATATATCTCGGAATGGCTATGGAAATGCCATAATAAGTAGGTATGGGGGCTGTTTTGAGGAAGGTAAATAATGGGTGTGATACCGGCGAAAGTTGCGCGGTATAATAGAGGCTAGCAAAGTGGAAGGATGAGTGTGCGTATATCCATGGACTCACATTAGTCATAAAGAACTCATATACTTATTGCAAAATTCTACTTAGCCCTCGAAGCAAAGTACTATTACGCATGCCCCTAGAGGGATAGATTGGTAGGAAAAGACCATCGCTCGTCCTCGACTGCCACTCATAAGGAAGACAATCAAGAGAGCACCTCATGCAATAAATTTGTCACACAACTTTTACCATACGTGCATGCTACGGAACTTGCCAACTTCAACAAAAGTATTTCTCAATTTCATAATTACCCCACTAGCATGACCCTAACATTACTACCTTTATATCTCAAAACAATTATCAAGCAACAAATTGATCATAGCATCCAATTCACTTCCTATGATAGTTTTCATTATACCCAACTTGGATGATCATCATTCTAGGACCAAATTTGTAACCATAGCAAATACCATGCTGTTCTAAAAGACTCTCGAAATAATATAAGTGAAGCATGAGAGACTAGCAATTTCTTCAAAATTAATCCACCGTCGTGCTCTAAAAGATATAAGTGAAGCACTAGAGCAAAAACTATCAAGCTCAAAAGATATAAGTGAAGCACATAGAGTATTCTAGCAAATTCTAATAAAGTGGGCTTCTCCCAAAAGGTGTGTACAGCAAGGATGATTTTGGTAAACTAAAAATCAAATACTAATATAATACACGATGCTCCAAGCAAAACACATATCATGTGGCGAATAAAAATATAGCTCCAAGTAAAGTTACCAATGAATGAAGACGAAAGAGGGGATGCCTTCCCGGGGCATCCCAAGCTTAGGCTTTTGACTATTCTTAAATATCTTGGGGTGCCTTGGGAATCCCCAATCTTAGGATTTTGCCACTCCTTATTCCATAGTCCATCAAAGCTTTACCCAAAACTTCAAAACTTCACAACACAAAACTCAATAGGAAATCTTATAAGCTCCGTTAGTGAAAGAAAACAAAACCACCAGATAAGGTACTGTAATGAACTCATTTTTTATTTATTTTGGTGTTAAACATAATGTATTCCAACTTCTCTATGGTTTATAAACTATTTTACTAGCCATAGATGCATCAAAATAAGCAACAACACACGAAAAACAGAATCTGTCAAAAACAGAACAGTCTGTAGCAATCTGTAACTAGCGCAAACTTCTGGAACTCTAAAAATCCTACCAAAATAGGACGTACTGGAAAATTTGTCTATTGATCAGCAGAAAAAAGAATCAATGCAAAAGCACGTCTCTGTGATTTTACAAAATTAAATTTGTGCGTGCAAAGTTTCTGTTTTTCAGCAGAATCAAATTAACTATCATCATAGGTTATCCTATAGGTTTCTCTTGGCACAAACACTAATTAAAAGATAAAAACACATCTAAACAGAAGGTAGATGCAAAATTTATTACTAAAAAGGAACAAAAATAAAAAACACAAAGAAAATTGGGTTGCCTCCCAACTAGCGCTATCGTTTAACGCCCCTAGCTAGGCATTGAGATTTTAATGATGCTCACGTGAAAGAAAAGAATTGGAGTGCAAAGAGAGCATCATAAAACACGTGACAAACACATCTAAGTCTAAAATGCTTCCTATGCATAGGCATCTTATAGGAAAACAAATTATCATAGCAAACAAGAACTAGCATATGCAAGGACGCGGAAAGAAACAATAGCAATCTCAACATAACGAGAGGTAATTTAGTAACATGAAAATTTCTACAATTATATTTTCCTCTCTCATAATAATTACATGTGGGATCATAGGCAAATTCAACAAAATAGCTATCACATAACATATTCTTAACACGATCCACATGCATGCAAAGTTGACACTCTTCCAAGATAGTGGGATTAACATTAACTAAAGTCATGACCTCTCCAAGCCCACTTTTATCAAAAATTTCATAAGATTGAACATTCTCCAAATATGTGGGATCTAAAGTTGACACTCTTCCAAACCCACTTTAGATATTTCAAACACTATTACCAATCTCATATTCATCATGGGGCTTAAATAAATTTTCACGAACATAAGAAGAATCACCCAAATCATGATCATTGCAACAAGTAGTAAACATAGCAAAACTAGCATCCCCAAGCTTACGGTTTTGCATATTATTAGCACAATTGACATCAAGAGAATTTATAGTAAAATCATTGCAATCAAGCTTTTCATCGAAGGAACTACCAAGTATGGGTGCAATAGCAACAATCTCATGTTTAACATAAGGAACTATAGCAAATTCATCTTCATAAATATTGGCATCATGGCCACAAGAATAGCAAGCATCATGTTCATCAAGGGATATTTCAATCAAATCATCGGAATCATCATTATCTATAGATTCATGCATATCATTATTTTCTTCCAAAGCAACAGTCATTCTCTCAATAAATTCTTTGACATGGACATTATGAGCATAGTTTTCATAGAAATATTTAAGTATGTCAAAATTTTCAGATTCGTAGAGAGTAATATCATACTTTTCAATCAAAGAAGCAACTTCATAAGCACCCTTAAAAGCAACAAATTTCTTCAATTTGTTTGATATCATAGTAACTATAAACACCCTTTGCATAAGATGATAAGATTTCATTTTCATTAAACTCACATAGGGAGGGAGGGTGTTTTTTAGGTTCTTGGAGCAACCAGTAAAATCACAAATTTCACAAAGATTCCAAGCATAACACATCAATCCGTTTATTTGATCCCATAAGAGTCTCCCTTTTTCAGACAAACGGTGACGCACAAAATGAGCATGCTCATCTAAAGATTTCCTATCAACTAGGCTAGTTGGGGTTTCAGCACGAGCGCATAAGGATTGAAGATGATCCAAGTATAACACTTTAAGTGGATCCATAACAATAGATTTTTAGCAAGCAAAGATGCAAGAACATAGAAGGCACATGGAGACACAAGCAAACAAAAAGGCAAGCGAAAGAGAGGAGATTGGGAAAGAGAGGGCGAATAAAACGGCAAGTGTGAAGTGGGGGAGAGGAAAACGAGAGGCAAATGGCAAATAATGTAAATGCGAGGGAGATGAGTTTGTGATGGGTACTTGGTATGTCTTGACTTGAGCGAAGACCTCAACGGCAACGGCACCATAAATCCTTCTTGCTACGTCTTGAGCTTGTGTTGGTTTTCCTTGAAGAGGAAAGGGTGATGCAGCAATAGTAGCGTAAGTATTTCCCTCAGTTTTTGAGAACCAAGGTATCAATCCAGTAGGAGGCTCCTCAAAAGTCCCATGCACCTACACAAACAAACAAAGAACTCGCAACCAACGCAATAAAGGGGTTGTCAATCCCGTCATGACCACTTGCGAAATTGAGATCTGATAGAGATAGTATGATAAGATAAATATATTTTTGGTATTTTATATTATAGATGCAAAAAGTAAAGATGCAAATAAAAGTAGATTGAAAGCTTATATGATAAAAGATAGACCCGGGGTCATAGGTTTCACTAGAGGCTTCTCTCAAGATAGCATAAGTATTACGGTGGGTGAACAAATTACTGTCGAGCAATTGATAGAAAAGCGAATAATTATGAGATTATCTAGGCATGATCATGTATATAGGCATCACGTCCGCAACAAGTAGACCGACTCCTGCCTGCATCTACTACTATTACTCCACACATCGACTGACTCCTACCTGCATCTAGAGTATTAAGTTCATAAAGAACAGGGTAATGCATTAAGCAAGATGACATGATGTAGAGGGATAAACTCATGCAATATGATATAAACCCCATCTTTTTATCCTCGATGGCAACAATACAACACGTGCCTTGCAACCTTTCTGTCACTGGGTAAGGACACTGCAAGATTGAACCCAAAGTTAAGCACTTCTCCCATGGAAAGAAAGATCAATCTAGTAGGCCAAACCAAACTAATAAGTCGAAGAGACTTGCAAAGATAACTCAATCATACATAAAAGAATTCAGAGAAGATTCAAATATTTCTCATAGGTAAACTTGATCATAAACCCACAATTCATCGGATCTCGACAAACACACCGCAAAAAGAGTTTACATCGAATAGATCTCCACAAGAGAGGGGGAGAACATTGTATTGAGATCCAAAAAGAGATTAGAAGCCATCTAGCTAATAACTATGGACCCAAAGGTCTGTGGTAAACTACTCACAACTCATCGGAGGGGCTATGGTGTTGATGTAGAAGCCCTCCGTGGTCGATTCCCCCTCCGGCGGAGCGCCGGCGAAGGCTCCAAGATGGGATCTCGCGGATACAGAAGGTTACGGTGGTGGAAATTCTGTTTCGTTGGCTCCCTGGATGTTTTTGGGGTACGTAGGCTTATATAGGAGGAAAAAGTATGTTGGTGGCCGCCCGAGGGGCCCACAAGATAGGGGGCGCGCCCTCCTATCTCATGGCCGCCTTGGCTGCTTCTTGGCTTGCACTCCAAGTCCTCTGGATCACGTTCGTTCCAAAAATCATGCTCCTGAAGGTTTCATTCCGTTTGGACTCCGTTTGATATTCCTTTTCTTCGAAATACTGAAATAGGAAAAAAAACAGCAATACGGGTTGGGCCTCCGGTTAGTAGGTTAGTCCCAAAAATGATATAAATTTGTAAAATAAAGCGCATAAACATCCAAAAGGGGTAATATAATAGCATGGAACAAGCAAAAAATTATAGATACGTTGGAGATGTATCAGCGTCTAAGGCTAATGGTAACAGGAGGCGGGGGACACGATGGTTACCCAGGTTCGGGCCCTCTCTATGGAGGTAATACCCTACTTCCTGCTTGATTGATCTTGATGAATATGAGTATTACAAGAGTTGATCTACCACGAGATCGTAATGGCTAAACCCTAGAAGTCTAGCCTATGAGATTATGATTATCGTCCTACGGACAAAACCCTCTGGTTTATATAGACACCGGAGGGGGCTAGGGTTACACAAAGTCGGTTATAGAGATCAGAATCTTCACATTCGCACTGCCAAGCTTGCCTTGCACGCAAAGGAGAGTCCCATCCGGATACGGGACGAAGTCTTCTATCTTGTGTCTTCATAGTCCAATAGTCCGGCCACAGTAGATAGTCCGACTGTCCAAGGACCCCCTAATCCAGGACTCCCTCAGTAGCCCCCGAACCAGGCTTCAATGACGATGAGTCCGGTGCACAGATTGTCTTCAGCATTGCAAGGCGAGTTATTTCTCCGAATACTTCAAAGTGCCTGACTTAAATAGCAGTATACGACCCTTCATTTAATGACGCGCTCCTCGGCTTCTGTACCTTCGTGACTTCAGCTTCCACGTGTCGAGCGAATACGAGAGGTCGGGCTTTTTTGCATTTACCACCCTGACCATATAAGAAAATTGTCTATTAAAGAGACGGTGTCTTCAGATCTAATCCACACCATCTCCCCCAAACGAGGAATCCTCAGAGCTTGTTCGCCAAAACTGCCCCAACATAACTAGCACTCCCAGCTCTTCCTCCCGCCCTCACGGCTCCAAGCAGGGGGACTGGGAAAAGTGTTCCGTATCCCACGACCAACTGGTGAAGCTGCAGACCCAGGGATTTCTTCCTCCGCAGATCTAGTCCTCGTCCGAGCCGGACTGGCTTCTTTCACGGCGGGGAACGGGTGGAGAAGCTCCCCAACCCATCCAGGGGGAGCGGGTATGCTTTGTTCCCTATTTGCTGAGAGGCGTCGGATTTCCAATCCATCCGTTCCTCCGAGGGCTTCTGGAGTACTATGGTCTCCAACTGCACAACTTCACACCTGTGTCCATCCTGCACATTGCGGGTTATGTTGCTCTTTGCGAGCTATTTCTGGGCTGCGAGGCTCATTTCGAGCTATGGAAGAAGTTGTTCTGCCTCGTCCCTCGTAATCAAGAGGGATCAATATTCCAAGTTGGCGGAGCCGAGATATGGCGCATCGCTGGGACCGGATACTATCTGGTACACCGAAGAAGGTATCCAAAGAATGGCCTTCCGAATGGTTTTATATTGAAGACGTATCCCTTCCTGACCCAATCCGGAGGGGTCTTCCTGAATATTCAATTACCCCCTTGAAGAAGCGCCTCAGCTGGCATCCTCGGAACCCTAGGGAGGAAGAGAGCATGGAAGTTTACCAACTGATGAGCAAAATAAAGACGCTTGCCCAATCCGGATTGTCAATAGTCGAGGTTATGGCGATATCCATAATGTGAGGGGTTCAGCCACTCCAATACCGAGGGCGCCCCATGTGGCACTTCAATGGAGAAGACGATGCCAACCGCTATGGTCAGAAGGGTCCGGACACTCACGCTGCTTTGGCAAAAATACTGTCCGAATTATATAAAGGGGAGGAGGAGGAGTTCATCCACATTAAGCCCAGGGATGGATTTTCCATGTACAATCCTCCCAGCTAGGTAAGTTTTCGTCCCACTACTCTACTCCATCAACTCCTCAAATCCTCTTTCGTAAATATTAATCCGTCATTCATAACAGGAATGGCGGAAGGTCACCAGGGAGATCCACAGCCCCGCACCACAGCCAGAGGACCACAACCAAGCTCTCCACCCCGGATTTGAAGAGGATCCGGATATATTCGTGGAGCTTGGGGAAGGGGGGTTTTCCCAGGCGAGCTGTGATGGCACCGAAGTGGCCATCATCACCAATTATCCCGGCCTTCTCCCTACGACGCATGTAAGTAATTAGGAGACTTGTCCTTTGATGAAATTGCCTCTCTCTGCCTTACCCACCACACTATATTATGCTCTAAAGGGGAGGCGGTCGACGCACAAGAAGACGACGCCTAAGATGGGCAGGCTTCCAAAGAGGAAGGCCAATAGAAATATGGCCGAACTTTTAGCAAAGAGGTAAGGTTGTTTTAAGTGTGCTCTATAGGCATCACGTCTAAAGTATGACAATATCCGTTATGTCCTATCAGGAAAAATATTCACCGGACTATGTCCGAGGATTATGCCGGTCCTGCCTCCCCGAGCCGGATTCCGGACCCTATCGCAAGGACTAAGGCTAACATGGAAGCGATATTGGATTGTCCCTCTGCGGAGGAGTGGGATAAAGTATTCGCCACAAACTCCAAGGTGGAAAGCGCCATGAATCCCTGGATTTTCAGAAGAGGCCTTCAACGCCTTCAACTCGGGTGATGCTTACATTCGAGCTGCTCAAGATGGGCTTGCAAGAGCCACAGATCAGTATTTGGAAGATATACGGGTAAGTACACATTTGTACAAAACTAATAATCATATACCAGTAGCCCCCGAGACTTGAAACAGTTGGTACAACTAATTTAAGGATCATTATATGAACAGGTGCTCACAGAGAAGAACAATCTGTTGTCTCAAGAGCTGGAAAAATGCCAGGCCCAACTGACGAAAGCTACCGCCGAACTGGAGAAATCAAAGAAGGCAGCATCTGGTAATGTTCCCCTCTATCGAGAAAACATAATCATAGACTAGGAGTATTAATACAAGCGCAACTTCTTATAACAGAAGCGCCAGATGTCGCACAAGCGCGAGGTTTAGGAGCTCAAAGGCAATTGGCCGCGGGTGAACATATCCTGACACAGGTCAGGGCGGATAAGAACAAACTCCAAGATGCCAACACCAAGCTTGGTGAAGAGCTTAAAGATGTGCGAGCCCAGCTAGCTGACTCCGTGAAGGAGAATAAGAAGCTGCGAGGCGGCATATTTAGTATGTGTTCGTATTTACCTTTACATAGTTCGGCAAGGAAAGAAACTGACAGTAATTCTGTCTATAGGTATATTGACGGGCCATCCGGAAGAGGAAGTGCCCGCATCGTCAAGCGATCTGCTACAAGAGTTGTCGCAATTGCACGAGAGAGCTCGGCAGGCGATGCGAGGTGTGGCCAAGGCCTTATGGCCATCCGACTCTCCTCCAGGAAGTATGGAGGGGATTGTACAGCTATTCCAGGGAGCGTGGCGGTGCTTCCAATTATGGAAGATATCAGCCTGTCGGGAAGGTGCGCGAGAAGCCTGTGCAATGGTGAAAACTCGGTATACCAAGCTCGACCCATACCACATGGTTCGGGTCGGACCTATAGGGTCAAATGAGGAAGAAATTCCCGTTAGTCTGGTATATGACCAGAAGTAGCCGCCAAGTATTCCCAGCAGGAGTGTAGGCTAGATAGCTTGTTAGATGGCATAGAAGAAGAAGTGTTTGAGTCTAAGTGACTATGTACTTCATGTGATAGATTATATCTTCTAGCTGAATTGTAAAAAAACACTTGTCATGGCAGACCTTTTCGCTTCAACCTCTGTACCCTAAGGTGCGGAGTGCTTCCGAATACCCGCTCGGTAATATAAACCGGGGTATGCATGGAAACCAGGCATAAGGGTCATAGTTGCTTGAACAAACAAGTATCTGACTAGTTATGTTATATTACATTTTAGTCGTAAGAAACATCTTCCAGAGAGAATAGTTCCGTTAAGGGTTCCTTTCCCTGGGTAAGCATGCATCAAAGTGCATGTCCGAACTGTGTTTGAAAAGACCACAACATACATAACATCTGGGGGTTCATAATGCGACAAGTAAACAACATCTTTAGTCCACCGACCGAATATTCCCTTAAGAACGCTAGCTTTCGGCTTCACCCAGTCTGAGGTACACATCCGGATGACCTGGCAGTAACAATCGCAAAGGTGCTCCTTTTATGCCCTAGCCGAACTAATGGGAACGTAGGGCATAAGCATAGGAGCCATGCAACCCAGCTTGGCCAAAGCTGAAGTCATATCGATGCATATAATGGCGAAGAAAAGGTACATATGTGGAAAATACACATATGTGGTGAGCTTGATGCTCGGCAAATAATAGTAATAAGCTTCTGTACAAGAAGCCCCCAGGTATAATTGACATGCATATTAAGAATTGTATGCGTTTTCAGGTGTACGGTCAAGCCGTATAAGAGCTTTACAGCTTAGTAAGTAAAAAGTGAAAAGAGAGGAAAAGTAAATAAAGGGAAAAAGAAGGTAAAAGGAGACGAACGAAGAATCCGACGCTAGGCATAGAATCTTTGGAGTCTGGCTGCGTTCCATGGGTTCAGCTCCAGGCGGTTATATGGTGCATCACGCAGGCGGTACGCTCCACCGGTGAGAACTTCGTCAATGATAAAGAAACCCTCCCACTTGGGCTTGAGTTTGTCCTTTTTATTCTCCGGCAAGCGTAGAACAAGTTCACCAATGTTGTAAGTCTTGGCCCGTACTTCTCTGCTTTGATATCTGCGTGCCTGTTGTTGATAAAATGCGGAATGGGCCTTAGCAACGTTGCGCTCCTCCTCGAGGACATCTAAGTTGTCCTGCCGATCCAGCTCGGCCTCTCTCTCTCTTCATACATGCGCACTCGAGGTGTGTCATGAATAATGTCACAGGGTAACACAGCCTCTGCGCCGTACACCATGAAGAAAGGTGTATATCCGGTAGAATGATTGGGCGTGGTCCGCAGACCCAGAGTACGGAGCCGAGCTCCTCCACCCAGTGCTTGTCCGATTCTTTCAAAGACCGCACTAATCTGGGTTTGATGCCACTCATAATAAGACCATTAGCTCGTTCGACTTGACTGTTAGTTTGTGGGTGGTATACGGAGGCATAATCGAGCTTGATGCCCAGATTAGCACACCAGGCTTTCACCTCATCAGCTATGAAATTGGAGGCGTTGTCAGTGATAATGCTGTGTGGGACGCCATAACGGTGCACAACGCTGGATATAAAATCTATCACTGGCCCGGCTTCGGCCGTTTCGACTGGTTTGGCCTCTATCCACTTAGTGAATTTATCCACCATGACCAGCAGATATTTTTTTCTTATGGCTCCCTCCTTTTAGGGGTCCAACCATATCCAGTCCCCAGACCGCAAAAGGCCAAGTAATGGGGATTGTTTGTAGGGCGGTGGGTGGCATGTGGCTTTGATTAGCGAAGAGCTAGCATCCGATGCAATGTTGGACAAGGTCCTGTGCGTCTGCTCGGGCCGTTGGCCAGTAAAAACCTATACGAAAGGCCTTGCTTACAAGAGCCCGGGCTGCAGCGTGGTGACCGCCGAGACCAACATGAATTTCAGCCAAGAGCTGCCACCCTTCTTCCTCAGAGATGCATCTTTGAAGTACTCCAGTAGCGCTTTTCTTATAGAGTTCTTCCTTGTGGACCTTGTAGGCTTTAGAGTGCCGCATAATGCAGCGTGCCTCGTTCTGATCCTCGGGAAGCTCTTGCCTATTAAGGTAGGCTAAGAAGGGTTCGGTCCATGGGGCGATGACTGCCATGATGAGATGGGCCGATGGTGTAATTTCGGTGGCTGAGCCCCCGATGATATCGGTGTGTTCGAAATCTCGGGTTGTATTTGGATCCGTATTGGTGTTACTGATCTCCCCTTTCCACACCACGGATGCCTTAAAAAGCCTTTCTAGAAAGATGTTAGGTGGGACGGGGTCGCGCTTAGCACCGATGCGAGCAAGGACATCCGCTGCTTGGTTGCTTTCTCGAGCCACATGGTGAGACTCCAGCCCCTCAAACCGAGACGACATTTTGAGAACAGCGTTACGATAAGCCGCCATCTTTGGATCTTTGGCATCGAAATCCCCATTTATTTGAGATATTGTGAGGTTTGAATCCCCGCGCACTTCCAGGTGTTGTACGCCCATGGAGACGGCCATCCGGAGACCATGCAATAAGGCTTTGTATTCGGCTGCATTGTTAGAGTCCGTGAACAACATTTGTAGGACGTACTGAACAGTATCTCCGGTAGGGGATGTTAGGACAACGCTTGCCCCTAGGCCTGCCAGCATTTCGGAACCGTCGAAGTGCATGATCCAGTTGGAGTATGTGACGTACTCTTTAGGGAGTTCGCCTTCTGTCCATTCGGCGATGAAGTCAGCCAATACTTGAGATTTAATGGCCATGCGCGGTTTGTATGATATGTTGAATGGAAGGATCTCAATGGCCCACTTGGCAATCCGGCCTGTAGCGTCACAATTGTTTATTATGTCATTGAGTGGTACTTCAGAGGCCACCGTAATTGAGCACTCTTGAAAGTAGTGTCGTAGCTTTCTAGACGCCATAAAAATCGCATATGCTATTTTTTGGTAATGAGGGTACCGAGATTTGCATGGTGTGAGGATGGTGGATACGTAGTATACCGGCTTCTGGAGCGGGAATTTGTGTCCGTCCGCTTCTCGTTCGACGACGAGCACCGCGCTCACGACTTGGTGTGTGATCGATATGTATAATTACATGGGTTCGCTGATGTTTGGTGCTGCCAGGATTGGGTTTCTTGCTAGAAGAGCCTTTATTTCTTCCAATCCGGCCGTTGCCGCGTCCGTCCACTCGAAGTGTTCGGTGTGCTGGAGAAGGCGATACAGCGGCAGTGCCTTTTCTCCTAGTCTGGAGATAAAGCGGCTTAAAGCTTCCACACATCCAGATAATTTTTGGACCTATTTAAGGTCTATTGGGGTAGCCAACTGTGACAAAGCTCGGATTTTAGCTGGGTTTGCTTCAATTCCTCTATTGTAAACGATGAAGCCTAGAAGTTTTCCAGCAGGAACGCCGAAAACACACTTTTCCGGATTGAGCTTGATGTCATATGTTTGGAGGTTGTCGAATGTGAGACGCAGATCGTCTATTAAGGATTCGACGTGCCTAGTTTTGATGACTACATCATCCATGTATGCTTCAACTGTCTTGCCGATTTGTTTCTCTAGGCATGTTTGAATCATGCATTGATAGGTGGCACCGGCATTTTTGAGCCCAAAAGGCATGGTGTTGAAGCAGAAAGGCCCGTATGGGGTTATGAAGGCCATTGCGGCCTGGTCGGACTCCTTCATCTTGATTTGATGGTATCCGGAGTATGCGTCGAGGAAACACAATGAGTCTTGTCCTACGGTAGCGTCGATGATCTAATTGATGCGAGGGAGGGGAAAGGGATCCTTAGGGAAAGCCTTGTTGAGGTCCTTGAAATCGACACATAGGCGCCAAGATTTGCCCTTCTTTGGTACCATCACCAGGTTTGCTAGCCAGTCCGGGTGTTTTATTTCTCTAATGAATCCGGCTTCGAGTAACTTGGTTAGCTCTTCTGCCATGGCTTGTCGTTTGGGTTCAGAAAAGCGTCGTAATGTTTGCTTGACAGCTTGTATCCCTTCAATATGTTTAGACTATGTTCGTCCAGCCTGCATGGGATTCCTAGTATATCAGAAGGATGCCAGGCGAATATGTCCTAGTTCTCGCGTAGGAACGCCCGAAGTGCAGCGTTGACCGTGGGGTCCAGCTATGCCCCGATGGATGCTGTTTTCGTGGAGTCCGTTGGGTGGACCTAGAATTTGACTATTTCGTCTGATGGTTTGAAGGAGGTGGATTTGGGTCGCTTATCAAGTATCACGTCGTCCCTATCCACCGTGGAGCGCAATGCTGTTAATTATTCAGCCGCGAGGGCTTCAGACAATGCCTCGAGGGCCAATGCGGCGGTTTTGTTTTTTGCGCGGAGTGCTATGTCCGGATCACTAGCAAGAGTAAGGATTCCATTGGGCCCGGGCATCTTGAGCTTCATGTACCTGTAATGGGGTATGGTGAAGCTTGCAAATGCATCTTGCCCTAACAGGGCATGATATCCGCTGTTGAAAGGGGCCACTTGAAAGGTTATTTCTTCAGACCGATAGTTCTCCGGTGTGCCAAATACTACATCCAATTTGATTTTTCCCGCACACGTGCCTCCCGACTGAGAATAATTCCTCGGTAGGTCATGCTACTTTGCTTAATGCGGCTCCTGTCTATTTCCATTTTGTTGAGAGTTTCCTCGTAAATGAGGTTTAGTCCGCTGCCGCCATCCATGAGAACTTTGGTAAGCTGAAAACCATCCACAATTGGACTGAGGACCAGTGCGGCAGGTGCCCAGACTGTTCTGAATTTTGGTTCGTCACTGGCATTGAAAGTTGTGGACGTGTTATTCCAAGGGTTTATTGTTGCAACTTGGCAGACTTCGGTGAGGCCGCTGAGGGCCCTTTTGCGCCTATTGTTTGAGGCAAAAGTCTTGAAGACTATGAGCACTGTATGGTTGTTGTCTTTCATGGGATGTTGCTCTGCGGTATTTTTGAGGAGGAGATCCTCGCCGCTCTTGGCCACCTGCCGGAGTATCCAACATGCTCTAAGGTTGTGGGTTGGTATGATATCCGGCGTTGTGTGTATCTTGCATGGCCTATCGAGCCATCCCTCTAGGACGGTTCCGTGCCCCGTAATGGGCTTTGATTTTTTTGGTTACTGGATCGGGCGACCGATGAGGGTGCACCCTTTTTGTCCAGATGAGGGGTTTAGTGGAAACCGGTGGCTCCCACGAGGCTGCCTGAGTTATCCAGGCGCTCTCCATTGCGCAGTACTTCTGTACTATGGTTGCCAGGTCAGCAAAGTGTAGTATGTGATGGCGATAGATTGCATTGAGGATTCCCTCGTCCGTGCAATTTTTGCAGAATAATGAGATTGTGTCTTCATCGCGGCAGTCTTTGATCTTGTTCTTGACAAGGTGGAATCTAGCCCAAAAGTGATGGACCGTTTCTCGGGACTGCTGTTTGATGTGGGTAAGATCGCCTATATCTGGGTGGGTGGGTGGATTTAAGTCCGAACCCTAACCCAATCTGGGATCCCGAGCTTGAGAAACTTCCAAGCTTAACAGTTCGGGCTCCGGGATATCAACCAATTTCTC
Source organism: Triticum dicoccoides (assembly GCF_002162155.2). Classification (NCBI taxonomy): domain Eukaryota; kingdom Viridiplantae; phylum Streptophyta; class Magnoliopsida; order Poales; family Poaceae; genus Triticum; species Triticum dicoccoides. The sequence continues at coordinate 95,380,568 of NC_041383.1, forward strand.
AGGCCCACAGTCTGATTCTAAGTTTGGAGTACGGGGCAGGTCTTCCTGCGAGTGAGTATCCGGCTCTGTGAGCTCGGAGATCCGAACATAGTTCATCCACAACATAGGGGAAGAGTCTTTGCACTGCTCCTCCAATACCGCTATCTGATGGGTGATCGGTGGAGATTCAATTTCTCTCTGATCGGGTTTAAGCCCAATCCAATCATAGTCCGTAGCGACTCCCAAGGGGGCGATGCGATCCAGGAGTTTCTTTAAAGACGACAACTCCATCGGATCCATCTGTTCGGAGTATTATGAACTGACATGGAGGCGATTTTCGATGACACGAGAAGTCATCGTCGGCTCGACGGCCGAACGGGCGACCATGGCAAAGCCGCCCAGCCGGAGGGTTTGGCCTGAGGCTAGGGCTCCCCCGGAGGTGATGTTGTCCTTGATAACAAGGTGAGCCATCAAGCCTATCTTCGACGCCACATCGGAACTCTCAATGAAAGCACCAATGTCGGTGTCAAAACCGGTGGATCTCGGGTAGGGGGTCCCACTACAAAAAAAAGACACATCCGTGACATTTTGGGCTGAACGAATTTTTTTCTGTCATACTTATGACACTTCTATGACAATAATTGTGACAAAACCCAGTATCATCATAGATGTGGTGGGCTCCTACTTCTATGACAAAAAATCATGACAGAAAATGGGCTTTTCATCCTGGGCGGGCCAGAGACGCTGCTGCATGACATTCTTTGGGTCGTCCATGACAGAAAAAACCGTGGTAGAAGCGAGGGCGAGGAAAATTTCGGCGAGTTCTGTTGGGGAATGTTGCAGAAAACAAAAAATTTCCTACGGTTTCACCAAGATCCATCTATGAGTTCATCTAGCAACGAGTGATTAGATGCATCTACGTACCTTGTAGATCGCGAGCGGAAGCGTTCAAAGAACGGGGATGATGTAGTCGAACACGACATGATCCAAATCACCGGAGATCCTAGCACCGAACGGACGGCACCTCCGCGTTCAACACACGTACGGAACAGCCACGTCTCCTCCTTCTTGATCCAGCAAGGGGAGAGGAGAGGTTGAGGGAGATAGCACCACCAGCAGCACGACGGCGTGGTGTTGATGGAGCTGCAGTACTCCGGCAGGGCTTCGCCAAGCGCTATGGAGGAGGAGGAGGTGTTGGAGAGGGAGAAGGAGGCAACCAAAGGCGTGGGATGAAAGCCCTCCTTCCCCCACTATATATAGGAGGGCCAAGGGGGGCGCTGGCCCTAGGAGATCCAATCTCCTAGGGTGGGGCGGCGGCCAAGGGGGGTTTCCCTCCCCCCAAGGCACCTAGGAGGTGCCTTCCCCTCCTAGGACTCTTTCCCCTTGTAACCCTAGGCGCATGGGCCTCTTGGGGCTTGGTGCCCTTGGCCCATGTAGGCCAAGGCGCACCCCCTACAGCCCATGTGCCCACCCGGGACAGGTGGCCCCACCCGGTGGACTCCCGGGACCCTTCCGGTGGTCCCGGTACAATACCGATAACCCCGAAACTTGTCCCGATGCCCGAAACAGGACTTCCCATATATAAATCTTTACCTCCAGACCATTCCGGAACTCCTCATGATGTCCAGGATCTCATCCGGGACTCCGAACAACATTCGGGTTACTGCATATACATATCCCTACAACCCTAGCGTCACTGAACCTTAAGTGTGTAGACCCTACGGGGTCGGGAGACATGCAGACATGACCGAGATCGCTCTCCGGTCAATAACCAACAGCGGGATCCGGATACCCATGTTCGCTCCCACATGCTCCACGATGATCTCATCGGATGAACCACGATGTCGAGGATTCAAGCAACCCCGTATACAATTCCCTTTGTCAATCGATATGTTACTTGCCCGAGATTCGATCGTCGGTATCCCAATACCTCGTTCAATCTCGTTACCGGCAAGTCACTTTACTCGTACCGTAATGCATGATCACGTGACCAGACACTTGGTCACTTTGAGCTCATTATGATGATGCATTACCGAGTGGGCCCAGTGATACCTCTTCGTCATGCGGAGTGACAAATCCCAGTCTTGATCCATGTCAACCCAACACACACTTTCGGAGATACCCGTAGTATACCTTTATAGTCACCCAGTTACATTGTGACGTTTGGCACACCTAAAGCACTCCTACGATATCCGGGAGTTACACGATCTCATGGTCTAAGGAAAAGATACTTTGACATTGGAAAACTCTAGCAAACGAACTATACGATCTTGTGCTATGTTTAGGATTGGGTCTTGTCCATCACATCATTCTCCTAATGATGTGATCTCGTTATCAATGACATCCAATGTCCATAGTCAGGAAACTATGACTATCTGTTGATCAACGAGCTAGTCAACTAGAGGCTTACTAGGGACATGTTGGTGTCTATTATTCACACATGTATTACGATTTCCGGATAATACAATTATAGCATGAATAAAGACAATTATCATGAACAAGGAAATATAATAATAATGCTTTTATTATTGCCTCTAGGGCATATTTCCAACAGTCTCCCACTTGCACTAGAGTCAATAATCCAGTTACATTGTGATGAATCGAACACCCATGGAATTCTGGTGTTGATCATGTTTTGCTCTAGGGAGAGGTTTAGTCAACGGATCCGCTACATTCAGGTCCGTATGCACTTTACAAATCTCTATGTCTCCATCTGGAACATTTTCACGAATGGAGTTGAAGCGACGCTTGATGTGCCTTGTCTTCTTGTGAAACCTGGGCTCCTTTGCAAGAGCAATAGCTCCAGTGTTGTCACAAAAGAGCTTGATCGGCCCCGACGCATTGGGTATGACTCCTAGGTCGGTGATGAACTCCTTCACCCATATTGCTTCATGTGCTGCCTTCGAGGCTGCCATGTACTCCGCTTCACATGTAGATCCCGCCACGACGCTCTGCTTGCAACTGCACCAGCTTACTGCCCCACCATTCAAAATATACACGTATCCGGTTTGTGACTTAGAGTCATCCAGATCTGTGTCGAAGCTAGCGTCGACGTAACCTTTTACGACGAGCTCTTCGTCACCTCCATAAACGAGAAACATTTCCTTTGTCCTTTTCAGGTACTTCAGGATATTCTTGACCGCTGTCCAGTGTTCCTTGCCGGGATTACTTTGGTACCTTCCTACCAAACTTACGGCAAGGTTTACATCAGGTCTGGTACACAGCATGGCATACATAATAGAACCTATGGCTGAGGCATAGGGGATGACACTCATCTCTTCTATATCTTCTGCCGTGGTCGGACATTGAGCTGAGCTCAATTTCACACCTTGTAACACAGGCAAGAACCCCTTCTTAGATTGATCCATATTGAACTTCTTCAATATCTTATCAAGGTATGTGCTTTGTGAAAGACCTATGAGGCGTCTTGATCTATCTCTATAGATCTTGATGCCTAATATATAAGCAGCTTCTCCAAGGTCCTTCATTGAAAAACTTTTATTCAAGTAGGCCTTAATGCTGTCCAAGAGTTCTATATCATTTCCCATCAAAAGTATGTCATCTACATATAATATGAGAAATGCTACAGAGCTCCCACTCACTTTCTTGTAAATGCAGGCTTCTCCATAAGTCTGTGTAAACCCAAACGATTTGATCATCTCATCAAAGCGAATGTTCCAACTCCGAGATGCTTGCACCAGCCCATAAATCGAGCGTTGGAGCTTGCACACCTTGTCAGCATTCTTAGGATCGACAAAACCTTCCGGCTGCATCATATACAATTCTTCCTTAAGGAAACCATTAAGGAATGCCGTTTTGACGTCCATTTGCCATATTTCATAATCATAGAATGCGGCAATCGCTAACATGATTCGGACGGACTTCAGCTTCGCTACTGGTGAGAAAGTCTCATCGTAGTCAACCCCTTGAACTTGTCGATAACCCTTAGCGACAAGCCGAGCTTTATAGATGGTCACATTACCATCCGCGTCTGTCTTCCTCTTAAAGATCCATTTATTTTCTATGGCTCGCCGCTCAACGGGCAAGTCAATCAAAGTCCATACTTCATTTTCATACATGGATCCTATCTCGGATTTGATGGCTTCTAGCCATTTGTCGGAATCCGGGCCCGCCATCGCTTCTTCATAGTTTGAAGGTTCACCGTTGTCTAACAACATGATTTCCAAGACAGGGTTACCGTACCACTCTGGTGCGGAACGTGTCCTTGTGGACCTTCGAATTTCAGTAGGAGCTTGATCAGAAGTATCTTGATCATCATCAATAACTTCCTCTCTAGTAGGTGCAGGCACCTCAGGAACATTTTCTTGAGTTGTGCCATTTTCCGGTTCAAGAGGTAACACTTCATCAAGTTCTACTTTCCTCCCACTTACTTCTTTCGAGAGAAACTCTTTCTCTAGAAAGAATCCATTCTTGGCAACAAAGATCTTGCCTTCGGATCTGAGGTAGAAGGTACACCCAACAGTTTCTTTTGGGTATCCTATGAAGACGCATTTTTCTGACTTGGGTTCGAGCTTTTCAGGTTGAAGTTTCTTGACATAAGCATCGCATCCCCAAACTTTCAGAAACGACAGCTTAGGTTTCTTCCCAACCCATAATTCAAACGGTGTCGTCTCAACGGATTTCGACGGAGCCCTATTTAAAGTGAATGCGGCAGTCTCTAAAGCATAGGCCCAAAAAGATAGTGGTAAATCGGTAAGAGACATCATAGATCGCACCATATCTAATAGAGTGTGATTACGACATTCGGACACACCATTACACTGAGGTGTTCCAGGCAGCGTGAGTTGTGAAACTATTCCACATTTTCTTAAGTGTGTGCCAAACTCGTGACTCAAGTATTCTCCTCCTCGATCTGATCGTAGGAACTTGATTTTCCTGTCACGTTGATTCTCAACTTCACTCTGAAATTCCTTGAACTTTTCAAAGGTTTCAGACTTGTGTTTCATTAGGTAGATATACCCATATCTAGTCAAATCATCAGTGAGGGTGAGAACATAACGATAGCCACCGCGAGCCTCAACACTCATTGGACCGCACACATCAGTATGTATGATTTCCAATAAGTTGGTTGCTCGCTCCATTGTTCCTGAGAACGGAGTCTTGGTCATCTTACCCATGAGGCATGGTTCGCACGTGTCAAATGATTCATAATCAAGAGACTCTAAAAGTCCATCTGCATGGAGCTTCTTCATGCGTTTGACACCTATGTGACCAAGGCGGCAGTGCCACAAGTACGTGGGACTATCATTATCAACTTTACATCTTTTGGTACTCACACTATGAATATGTGTAGCATTATGCTCGAGATTCATTAAGAATAAACCATTCACCATAGGAGCATGACCATAAAACATATCTCTCATATAAATAGAACAACCATTATTCTCGGATTTAAATGAGTAGCCATCTCGAATTAAACGAGATCCCGATACAATGTTCATGCTCAAAGCTGGCACTAAATAACAATTATTAAGGTTTAAAACTAATCCCGAAGGTAAATATAGAGGTAGCGTGCCGACGGCGATCACATTGACCTTGGAACCATTCCCGACGTGCATCGTCACCTCGTCCTTTGCCAGTCTCCGCTTATTCCGCAACCCCTGCTTTGAGTTACAAATGTGAGCAACTGCACCGGTATCAAATACCCAGGAGCTACTACGAGTACTGGTAAGGTACACATCAATTACATGTATATCACATATACCTTTTGTTTTGCCGGCCTTCTTGTCCGCTAAGTATTTGGGGCAGTTCCGCTTCCAGTGACCACTTTCCTTGCAATAAAAGCACTCAGTCTCGGGCTTGGGTCCATTCTTTGGCTTCTTCCTGGCAGCTTGCTTGCCGGGCGCGGCAACTCCCTTGCCGTCCTTCTTGAAGTTCTTTTTACCCTTGCCCTTCTTGAACTTAGTGGTTTTATTGACCATCAACACTTGATGTTCCTTCTTGACTTCTACCTCTGCTGATTTCAGCATTGCAAATACCTCAGGAATGGTCTTTTCCATCCCCTGCATATTGAAGTTCATCACAAAGCTCTTGTAGCTCGGTGGAAGCGACTGGAGGATTCTGTCAATGACCGCATCATCCGGGAGATTAACTCCCAGCTGAGTCAAGCGGTTATGTAACCCATACATAGTGAGTATGTGCTCACTGACAGAACTATTTTCCTCCATCTTACAGCTGAAGAATTTGTCGGAGACTTCATATCTCTCGACCCGGGCATGAGCTTGGAAAACCATTTTCAGCTCTTCGAACATCTCATATGCTCCATGTCTCTCAAAACGCTTTTGGAGCCCCGGCTCTAGGCTGTAAAGCATGCCGCACTAAACGAGGGAGTAGTCATCGGTACGTGCCTGCCAAGCGTTCATAACGTCTTGTTCTGCAGGGAGAACAAGTGCGTCACCCAGCAGTGCTTGTAGGACATAATCTTTCTTGGCAGCTATGAGGATGATCCTCAGGTTCCGGACCCAGTCCATATAGTTGCTGCCATCGTCTTTCAGCTTGGTTTTCTCTAGGAACGCGTTGAAGTTGAGGACTACATTGGCCATTTGATCTACAAGACATATTGTAAAGATTTTAGACTAAGTTCATGATAATTAAGTTCGTCTTAATCAAATTATTTAATGAACTCCCACATAGATAGACATCCCTCTTCTCGTCATCTAAGTATAACATGATCCGAGTCAACTAGGCCGTGTCCGATCATCACGTGAGACGGACTAGTCAACGTCGGTAAACATCTTCATGTTGATCGTATCTTCTATACGACTCATGCTCGACCTTTCGGTCTTCTGTGTTCCGAGGCCATGTCTATACACATGCTAGAGTCGTCAAGTCAACCTAAGTGTTTGCATGTGTAAATCAGTCTTACACCCGTTGTATGTGAACGTTTTGAATCAAACACCCGATCATCACGTGGTGCATTGAAACAACGAACTGTCGCAACGGTGCATAGTTAGGGGGAACACTTTCTTGAAATTATTATGAGGGATCATCTTATTTACTACCGTCGTTCTAAGTAAACAAGATGCAAAACATGATAAACATCAAATGCAATCAAATAATAATAGTGACATGATATGGCCAATATCACATAGCTCCTTTGATCTCCATCTTGGGGCTCCATGATCATCTTGTCACCGGCTTGACACCATGATCTCCATCATCATGATCCCCATCATTGTGTCTTCATGAAGTTGCTCGCCAACTATTACTTCTACTACTATGGCTAACGCGTTTAGCAATAAAGTAAAGTAATTTACATGGCGTTTCTCAATGACACGCAGGTCATACAAAAAATAAAGACAACTCCTATGGCTCCTGCCGGTTGTCATACTCATCGACATGCAAGTCGTGATTCCTATTACAATAGCATGAACATCTCATACATCACATATAGATCATTCATCATTCATCACAACTTTGGCCATATCATATCACAAAGCACTTGCTGCAAAAACAAGTTAGACGTCCTCTAATTGTTGTTGCATGTTTTACGTGGCTGAAGTAGGGTTCTAGCAAGAACGTTTTCTTACCTACGTGAAAACCACAACGTGATTTGTCAACTTCTATTTACCCTTCATAAGGACCCTTTTCATCGAATCCGCTCCAACTAAAGTAGGAGAGACAGACACCCGCCAGCCACCTTATGCAACTAGTGCATGTTAGTCGGTGGAACCGGTCTCACATAAGCGTACGTGTAAGGTTGGTCCGGGCCGCTTCATCCCACAATACCGTTGAAGCAAGATAAGACTAGTAGCGGCAAGAAAGTTGACAACATCTACGCCCACAACAAATTGTGTTCTACTCGCGCAAGAAGAACTACGCATAGACCTAGCTCATGATGCCACTGTTGGGGAACGTTGCAGAAAACAAAAATTTTCCTACGGTTTCACCAAGATCCATCTATGAGTTCATCTAGCAACGAGTGATTAGATGCATCTACGTACCTTGTAGATCGCGAGCGGAAGCGTTCAAAGAACGGGGATGATGTAGTCGAACACGATGTGATCCAAATCACCGGAGATCCTAGCACCGAACGGACGGCACCTCCGCGTTCAACACACGTACGGAACAGCCACGTCTCCTCCTTATTGATCCAGCAAGGGGAGAGGAGAGGTTGAGGGAGATAGCACCAGCAGCAGCTCGACGGCGTGGTGTTGATGGAGCTGCAGTACTCCGGCAGGGCTTCGCCAAGCGCTATGGAGGAGGAGGAGGTGTTGGAGAGGGAGAAGGAGGCAACCAAAGGCGTGGGATGAAAGCCCTCCTTCCCCCACTATATATAGGAGGGCCAAGGGGGGGTGCCGGCCCTAGGAGATCCAATCTCCTAGGGTGGGGCGGCCAAGGGGGGTTTCCCTCCCCCCCCAAGGCACCTAGGAGGTGCCTTCCCCTCCTAGGACTCTTTCCCCTTGTAACCCTAGGCGCATGGGCCTCTTGGGGCTGGTGCCCTTGGCCCATGTAGGCCAAGGCGCACCCCCTACAGACCATGTGGCCCCCCAGGACAGGTGGCCCCACCTGGTGGACTCCCGGGACCCTTCCGGTGGTCCCGGTATTACCGATAACCCCGAAACTTGTCCTGATGCCCGAAACAGGACTTCCCATATATAAATCTTTACCTCCAGACCATTCCGCAACTCCTCGTGACGTCCGGGATCTCATCCGGGACTCCGAACAACATTCGGGTTACTGCATATACATATCCCTACAACCCTAGCGTCACTGAACCTTAAGTGTGTAGACCCTACGGGTTCGGGAGACATGCAGACATGACCGAGATCGCTCTCCGGTCAATAACCAACAGCGGGATCTAGATACCCATGTTCGCTCCCACATGCTCCACGATGATCTCATCGGATGAACCACGATGTCGAGGATTCAAGCAACCCCGTATACAATTCCCTTTGTCAATCGATATGTTACTTGCCCGAGATTCGATCATCGGTATCCCAATACCTCGTTCAATCTCGTTACCGGCAAGTCACTTTACTCGTACTGTAATGCATGATCCTGTGACCAGACACTTGGTCACTTTGAGCTCATTATGATGATGCATTACCGAGTGGGCCCAGTGATACCTCTCCGTCATGCGGAGTGACAAATCCCAGTCTTGATCCATGTCAACCCAACACACACTTTTGGAGATACCCGTAGTATACCTTTATAGTCACCCAGTTACGTTGTGACGTTTGGCACACCCAAAGCACTCCTACGGTATCCGGGAGTTACACGATCTCATGGTCTAAGGAAAAGATACTTTGACATTGGAAAACTCTAGCAAACGAACTATACGATCTTGTGCTATGTTTAGGATTGGGTCTTGTCCATCACATCATTCTCCTAATGATGTGATCTCGTTATCAATGACATCCAATGTCCATAGTTAGGAAACTATGACTATCTGTTGATCAACGAGCTAGTCAACTAGAGGCTTACTAGGGACATGTTGGTGTCTATTATTCACACATGTATTACGATTTCCGGATAATACAATTATAGCATGAATAAAGACAATTATAATGAACAAGGAAATATAATAATAATGCTTTTATTATTGCCTCTAGGGCATATTTCCAACAAGTTCCCGATTACGGTGGGTGGTAGGGGGCCGAGCGATGCGCATTTCTCTCATACACGTACGCGCGTGTGTGCGAGGCGTTGGGCTCTAACTGAACCTAAGCGAGGTGTCTCCTAACTGAACCCGAGCGATTGTACTACAGGCTACGCGTTACTTAACCCGAGCGATCGAGCGATTCCTTCGCTACTACTGCTAACTGAAGCCGATCGATGCTGCCTCTAGATGAACAATGAGCATTGCAGGGGGGTTTGGATGAATAGTGAGTGTTGCGGGGGGGTGGATGAACAGTGAGCGGTGGGGGTGGATGAACAGGACCCGTGGCATTGCCTCTGGATGAACAGGACCCCAATCGATCGAGCCAGTTGGGGCTGGATGAACAGGACCCCGTGGAGGGCTGGATGAACAGGACGACCCCGTGGAGGGCTGGATGAACAGTAGATGGTGGAGGGGTGGATGAATAGTAGCCCGTGGAGGGGTGTTTGAATAGGAGCCCATGGAGAGGGGTGGTTAAACAGTAGCCGGTGGAGTAGCGCGCGGTGGAGGCTGGATGAACAGGAGCCCGTGGATGAACAGTCGCAGGTGGAGGCTAGAGGAGGTCGACGGTGGATGAACAGTAGCCCGTGGAGGCTGGAGGGGGTCGACAGTGGAGATGAACAGTATCCCGTGGGGTCCCGTTTTGCGGTACACCACACCCCTCCTGATGAACAGGACCTCCGTTTCGACCGTAGCGCTCCAACACAAGTCTGTTTCGTCTGTTTTGCGGTACGCCACACCCCTCCCGATCAACAGGACCCCCGTTTCAACCGTAGGAGGTCCGTTTCCTCCGTTTTGCGGTACGCCAGACCCCTCTCGATGAACAGGATCCCGTTTCGAACGTGGCCGGTCGAACACAAGGCCATTTCCTCCGTTCTACGGTACACCAGGCCTCGTTTCCATCGGCTGTTCCGCCCAAGCCGGTTGGCTCCCACGCGTTCTGTTGCCTCCCGATGAACATGACGCATTCCGTTGCCTCCCCATGAACATGACCGAGACGTAGTTTCTCCCTTCCGACCCAGCCATGTACAGGAGCCCTGGCCGTACGTACGCGCGAGTAGGCGTTCGAGACCCCGCCCGTATGTACGTACGTGTCCGTATTTACTTTCTTGCACCCTGGCCGTTGTACGTACGTGTACATGCTACGTGTGTGCCTCTACTACGACACGTGCGCACCTCTAAATCGACCAGTATGTACGTACACATTCGCGACCAGAATGACAACGCTACGTACGCTTCGACCAGGTGGATCCCGACTGTCAGGCACTTCCTTGCGTGTGAAGATGTAGCTGGTGGGTCCTAGCAGTCAGGGGGCGAATCATTTTTTTTTGCCCGGACGCACTTCCTTGCGTGCGAAGATGTAGCTGGTGGGTCCCAGCAGTTAGGGGGAAATGTTTTTTTCACGAAATACGGTGGCCCATCCGGTGGGTCCCCGCTATCAGGTGGAGGAATAATTATTTTGCGCGTAATAAGGAGACACTCCTTGCTGCAGTTGTGGACCCAGATGTTAGCCTCTCCACGTACAGTCCACATCCGATGGAAGCCGTTCCTTGACCAAGTTGACCATGCTGCGCCGAGAGCACCAGGGCGATGGACGACGGCGAGGCCTAGGAAGGGGACGACGCGGAGCCGGGGAAGACACGGCAGTGGATGCCCACGCGTAGAGGAGTATGAAGGTTCACTAGTTCGCGACGGTGTGAGGCTGCCGTCGCCGTAGAATAACAGGGGGTGTGGGTGAGTAGAGGGATGGCCTTGCCAGCGGTGGGAGTAGTAGGGGCGGTGAGGTTTCCGCCGCATCACAGCCGGCCACGGGAGGCAGGAGCATGAGGCACGACCGACGCTAGTTTGGGCGGCTGGAGCAAGAAGACCAGAGGTTGAAGAAGCACTACGGCCGTTGGATTGACATCGTACGGTCCCTGGAGCTAGAATCATGCATATTGACTAAGTTGACAAAGCCCTCCGTCCCCGTCAACTTAGTAGGCCCACAAGTCAGCCTGCCACTATACTGGGTCCCAGCTAGCAGGGGGAGTATTCTTTTTTTGTGCGTAATAAGGAGGCACTTCCTTGCGTGCGAAGATATAGCTGGTGGTTCCAAGCTGTCAGCGGCAGTAACGTTTTTTTCGTGAAATACAGAGGCCCTTTCGGTGGGTTCCAGATGTCAGGTGGAGGAATCATTATTTTGTGCATAATAAGGAGGCATTTCCTAGCGTGCAGCTATGGACCCAGCTGTCAGCCTCTCCACGTACAGTGCACTTCAGATGCATGTTGGTCATTGACCACGTTGACCAGGCCGCGCCGAGAGCACCAGGGCGGTGGACGATGGGGAGGCCTAGGAAGGGAACGACACGGAGGCAGGGAAGACTCGGCAATTGTTTCCCACGCGGAGGGGAGTACGACTGTACGAGGGTTTACTGGTTCGTCTATCATCGCCGAAGAATAAAAGCAGGTGTGGATGAGTAGAGGGATGGCTAGGCCAGCAATGGGAGTACGATGGTGCAGTGAGGCCTGCGCAGCAGCACAGCCGGCCGCGAGGAGGAGGGAGCAGGCAGTCCCGCCGGCGCTTGTTTGAGCGGCTGGAGCAGGAAGAGCAGAGATTGAAGAAGCACGACGGTCGTTGCATGGAAATCCAACAGTCACTGCTTGGGCGTCAACCTTTTTTTAGGAAAGCCTCAAATCTGTGGAAAACAGCATACAACCCATCTGTCATTATTTCTAATAATTTACAACCCATTTGCTAATTCTTAAGGTTGTTTTGGAGCCCATATTCTTTTTGTTAGCATTACAGCCCATATTGTGGCCATGGTTAAAAAATTATACGAAATTTTGCATATTTTGGTGCGGTCCGAACTGTTTTTAATCCAGAAATTTTTAGTCACATTCAAACTGATTTTAAAAATAAATGTATATCAATATAAAATCCAACAAATTGTCCACGCATAAAAATCAATGCAATTTAAAATCTCAAAATAAAAAAAGAAATTTGAAACTAATTGCCGGTTTGATGTGTCTTAAAAATGTACATCCCATTTCTCATTACTGGTAGGCCATTTTCTCGGCTAGCCGAATGAAGCTCCCCTCATCTTGAAAGATTTGCAGCCCAACAGGCCTGACAAAGCGACTTACTTGGCAAATAACAAAAAAACTGGGTTGTGGCCGTGGACCCAACTGCGGCCGTGGACCCAGCTGTCAGCCTCTCCATGTATAGTACTCTTCAGATGGAAGTCGGTCGTTGACCACATTGACCACGCCACGCCGAGAGCACCAAGGCGGTGGCCGATGGCGAGGCCTAGGAAGGGGACAACACGGAGCCGGGGAAGACGCGGCAGTGGATGCCCACCCGGAGAGGAGTACGAGGGTTCACTGGTTCGGCTGCGGCGTGAGGCTGCCATCGCCGCAGAATAATAGTGGGTATGGGTGAGTAGAGGGATGCCCTGGGCCAGCGGTTGGAGTAGTAGGGGCGGTGAGGCCTCCGTGGCATCACAGCCGGCCACGAGAGGCAGGGGCACACGACACGACCGGCGCTGCTTTGGGCGGCTGGAGCAAGAAGACCAGAGGTTGAAGAAGCACTATGGTCGTTGGATGGACATCGTACGGTCACTGGAGCTAGAATCATTCATATTGACTAAGTTGACAAAGCCCTCCATCCCTATCAACTTAGTAGGCCCACAAGTCAGCCACCCACTATGGTGGGTCCCAGCTAGCAGGGGGTATTCATTTTTTTTGTGTAATAAGGTGGCACTTCCTTGCGTGCAAACATATAGCTAGTGGGTCCGACCTGTCAGCGGGGGGAACATTTTTTTCGTGAAATAAAGAAGCCCTTCCCACATACAGTCCATGTATAGTGCGTAATAAGGAGGAACTTTCCTTGCATGCGACCATGGACCTCATGGGTCCCAACCATCAGGCTCTCCACGTACGGTCCTCTTCCGATGACTCTCGTATGTTGACCACGCCGCGCCGAGCGCATCGAGGCGGTGGACGACGGCGAGGCCCTAGACTGGGACGACCCGAAGATGGGGAAGACGCGGCAGTGGAGTCGCAGACGGAGAGGAGTGGGAAACTTGACTGGTTCGGGTGCGGGGTGGGCCTACACTCGGCAGAGAATAACATGAGGTGCGGAGTGGAGGGATGGCCGTCGGCGGGGTAGCGTTTCGCTGAGGAGTGCAAAACAACACCGTTGGACGCCGAAGGCTGGAGTAGGCGGTCCCGGCAACGCTGGGGGAAGAAGACGAGAGATTGAAGAAGAATGCCGGCCGTTGGATGTAAATCCAACGCCTTCTTAGGCTTAGACCGACTGGCCCACATGTCAGCTAGTCTATTTGTTTTTTAGTCCATTTGGTGGGCTGGGTGAAACAATGATGTAGCATATATGAAGCCCATTTATATATATGGTAGGATTTAAATCCCATCTGCATTTTTCTAGAAATCTGCGGACTTGCTGGGCTGGGTGAAAATATCATGTTGGGCTAGATGGAGAAATGTTATAAAAACATAAACACATGATTGCACGTCTATTACTGCATTGGTCAGTAAAATCTTTGCAAGCTTATGTACGCAATCACTAGGAGTTAACTTGCCAAGTTATATATAAACAATTATTATTATTATTTTGTAAGAACTTCCAACTTACGAAATAAAACATCATTTAAATTTGATGAGTTAATAGTACGTGGGGTATTATTATTTTTTAGGCTAGACGTGGGACAATTGAGTTGGTTCTAGGGAAAGTACTGGGAGAAAACTCAGTTTACATCGAAAAAGAAAGTGGGAGAAAATTCACAGACCTGCTGGGTCCACCTGAGGAGGGGAATATGTTGGGAGGAAGGGATTCAAAGAACGGAAGCCGAGTGAACTAGTTTTTTTAAGGACAAGTGAACTAGTGACATACATAAGCAAATAGCCACTAAAAAAAGCAATCAGGTTAATGGGTTCTTAAAAGAAATATTTCGGACAAAACAGATAATTACGACACATAGCCTAATGCATGAAACACTCAGATGATAAAGGTGCTTATAAACAGATAAAGTACAACATCTAGACCTTCCTGGCACGCTTGATCATGACGATGCAGCTGTCCGTGTACTCGTCGGTTACGGGAAGCAGACATGCCCTCTTGTCGAAGATCTGCCTGTACATGTCGTAGCATGCTTATGCGTCCTTGGCCGTGTAGGTTATGTAGGCTAGATTCAGAGGTACCTCCCACGTGTTCGGGTCCTTGGTATCGTTGTCTTCTTTCATGTTAGCGTATCAGGGGTCGATGATGGTATCGGCGAGGTCAACCATGGTGTCCTTCTCCTATCATTGCTGATGATCTTGTATTGCTTCTGGATGTCGACAAGCTTGTTGCACCAGATGGCCGAATCGTCACGTTCTTCCTTCTCTCCACCGTAGCGAAGGTGCAGTCGGTGCTGCCGATGAAACGGGTGAATGCTCCAGAACCTCTGATGGCCCTACAGAAGTGGTAGATGAGAACCTCGTCTCGCACACATACCTGGGTGACGGTGATCTGCTGGTCCCTGTCAAGAGAAGAATGGAAGGGCACAAGGTCTAGTCCTGCAACCTTGTGCTTTCTCGTCCTATAGGTACTGCTTGAACTCGGCGAGGCAGAGCTTCACCGAGTCCGGATCGTTGGTGTACATCACATTCAACTTGGTGCAGCCATAGGACTGAACGGCGAACTCAAAGGGGAACTCCTTGCTGAAGTCCATATCCAGCAGGATCACCCCTCGGATCGCCATTGGAGTCTCTTCAAGTGAATTAGTGTGTAGGCGGTGGTAGCAATTCATTTTTCAGCTCTTGGGGAACTGGATTCAACAGTAAACTGAGTGTGTACATGCGACAACAGTTACTACCCCTCCCTCGTCCGTTGCACGCCCAACAGAAGATGCACCCTCGACGCATTCAAACGCCTCCATTAAGAAACCTACTCCGGCCACACGTTGGTTCACGAGCAGGTCTGTATTGGTACTGTAATAACAGGAGTTAGTGGTCACTTTACTTAAATTTAATTAGCTTTAATAGAAATTTATACTTAAAACAAGCAATGCATTGGCTCGTTTTATTAGTGCCACAGGATCAACATGCACAACAATTAGAATTATTATTCTCAGGACGCACACGATCAGCACATTTGTTGCACTTTCACAAAGATAATACTACCAAGTTTGAACTGTTTGTTATGGTTGTTGTCCTCCGCATCATCATGCCGTGTTTCCCAGCTTGCAAGATTCAGAACCAACAAATAAGATCCAAATAATAAGTACAACAAAGATGCCTACACATCTCATTGATTCGCAGCTTGCAAGATTCAGAACCAACAAATAAGATCCAAATAATAAGTACAACAAAGATGCCTACACATCTCATTGATTCCCAGCTTGCAAGATTCAGAACCAACAAATAAGATCCAAATAATAAGTACAACAAAGATGCCTACACATCTCATTGATTCCCAGCTTGCAAGATTCAGAACCAACCCATTAGAGCCTTTTGATAAAGTGAATATCGGGATTAAATCCATCTTGGCTAGCCATGTCATACAATCGAAGAACTTGGCGAATGCTCTTGACCGTCACAACATCTGTAGTTGAGTATTCCTGTTTGCACAGCACAAACAAGAAGAGCATGATTTCACTTTAATAGTGGCCTCCTTGAACTCAACCTGCAACTCCACTAGGATGAGGCCTACCTAGAGTTCCATGATTCAATTCGTGCGCCTTTTTCTGCAATTCACCTGAAATGAAACAAAGATTGCATCATCAGCTAGCAAGAAGTACTTGCTCTCGTGAGCTGGCAGGTTCTTCTTTAGTAGTTGCACTAAAATTGAGGAACATTAAGGTTGGTTGTCCGGCTCATGTAAGGTGCAACTATAATTTTCTTATCCTTTTGTGCAGCTCCACTAAAACAAAGTGCCATTGTGGTGACAGTGACGACTCATCTTGCAAAGGCTAATAAAATATTGCACGAGATTACCAGCAGAACTTGGCGGAGATTTTGGAAACTCCAATCACCATTTTGTGCAGTTCCACCAAAATTGAGAGATGTTGCCCACATGACATTTTAGTTGAACTGCACAAGACACTCATTCCAAAAAAAATTGTGCAGTTTACCAAAAGGTCACAATAGCAACAAGGTGAAATGGATATCCCTATCTACACAAAAAGATAGAAAGTAAACAGTTGTTGGTCAATAAGAATATACGAAACATATACAAAATGAATAGAAATTTTAAAACTTCAGCAATGCTTCATGTTACGAGAAGCATTACGATCAACAATGAGATTCCTCAAATATGGGATTACTTTAATGGTGGCATTGCTTGTTTACCAGACATAGTAAATCAACAGCAGCTAAAGAGTTGGTTTAAGGGCATGGGACCGTGGGGACACCAGGACACTCAGCAGCGTAAAGGAGCAACTTACTTATCATACTCGGGAAAACAGCAGGAGTGCCATTTGTAACATAGTTTAATTGCATCTTATCACTAGAGGCATTAGATTAACAATAACACTGGTTAGACATGTCCCTAAGGTAATAGTGTGATCGCTTCATTTTACATGTGCCCTTACATTAACAACAACAAAAGGTTGGTATAAGGACAAGCGACAGTGGAGGCATCAGCACAATGTACCTACAAGGAGGCATAAAGTGGTGATGCCGAGTTTGTTCATGCTATGTGAGGGCAGCAAACCTAATCCTGGAGACCTCGTACTATGTGAGGGCAGCAAATCTAATCCTGGAGACCTTTTACTATGTGAGGGCAGCAAATCTAATCCTGGAGACCTTTTACTATGTGAGGGCAGCAAATCTAATCCTGAGACCTTTTACTATGTGAGGGAAACAATTCTAATCCTGGAGACCTTTTACTATGTGAGGGTGATACGTCTCCAATGTATCTATAATTTTTTATTGTTCCATGCTATTATATTACCCTTTTTGGATGTTTATGGGCTATGTTTTACACATTTATATCATTTTTGGGACTAACCTACTAACTTGAGGCCCGGCCCATATTGTTGTTTTTTGCCTATTTCAGTATTTCGAAGAAAAGGAATATCAAACGGAGTCCAAACAGAATGAAACCTTCGGGAGCGTTATTTTTGGAACAAATCTGATCCGGAGAGCTTGGAGTGCAAGTCAAGAAGCTCCCGAGGGCCCCACGAGATAGCCCCCCCCCTGTAGGGTGCGCCCCCTATCTCGTGGGCCCCTCGAGCGGCCATCGACGTACTTCTTCCTCCTATATATACCTACGTACCCCGAAAACATCCAGGAGCACCAAAAAACACAATTTCCACCGCCATAACCTTCTGTACCCGCGAGATCCCATATTGGAGCCTTCGCCGGCACTCTGCCGGAGGGGGAATCGACCATGGAGGGCTTCTACATCAACATCCTTGCCCCTCCGGTGAGTTGTGAGTAGTTTACCACAGACCTAAAGGTCCATAGTTATTAGCTAGATGGCTTCTTCTCTCTTTTTGGATCTCAATACAATGTTCTCCCCCTCTCTTGTGGAGATCTATTCGATGTAATCTCTTTTTGCGGTGTGTTTTTCGAGATCTGATGAATTGTGGGCTTATGATCAAGTTTATCTATGAATAATATTTGAATCCTCTCTGAATTCTTTTATGTATGATTGAGTTATCTTTGCAAGTCTCTTCGAATTATCAGTTTGGTTTGGCCTACTAGATTGGTTCTTCTTGCCATGGGAGAAGTGCTTAGCTTTGGGTTCAATCTTGCGGTGTTCTTACCCAGTGACAAAAAGGGTTGCAAGACACGTATTGTATTGTTGGCATCGAGGATAACAAGATGGGGTTTATATCATATTGCGTGAGTTTATCCCTCTACATCATGTCATCTTGCTTAATGCATTACTCCGTTCTTATGAACTTAATACTCTAGATGCATGTTGGATAGCGGTCGATGTGTGGAGTAATAGTAGTAGATGCAGGCAGGAGTCGGTCTACTTGTTATGGACGTGATGCCTATATACATGATCATGCCTAGATAATCTCATAACTATGCGCTTTTCTATCAATTGCTCGACAGTAATTTGTTCACCCACTGTAATACTTATGCTATCTCGAGAGAAGCCTCTATTGAAACCTATGGCCCCCGGGTCTATCTCTTATCATATTTGCTTTCAATCTACTTTTATTTGCATCTTTACTTTTTGCATCTATCTTATAAAATACCAAAAATATATTTATCTTATCTTACTATATTTATTAGATCTCACTTTCGCAAGTGGCCGTGAAGGGATTGACAACCCCTTTATTGCGTTGGTTGCGAGTTCTCAGTTTGTTTGTGTAGGTGCGTGGGACTTTTGAGCAGCCTCCTACTGGATTGATACCTTGGTTCTCAAAACTGAGGGAAATACTTACGCTACACTTTGCTGCATCACCCTCTCCTCTTCGAGGAAAACCAACGCAAGCTCAAGACGTAGCAGAGGGCAGCAAATCTAATCCTGGACATACTCTGTTGACCTGCCACCAACAGCCACTTTCTATCCTTTTTTCAACCAATAATAGATATGTTCCTTATCCAGTTTGTACTGTGTTTTCCCATTATTTCCCTTTTCAACCAAGAGACTGGTTGGGTATCCGGTCTCTACTACTTTCACCATAGATTCATGCTACAACTTTCCCCCCTTTCTTCGTTGTTTGAACAAAGCCCTAGATTCGAATGCATGAAGTAGCTTTACCTCTAATAATACTAAAAATTTAGGTGGCTTTGGAAGAGCTGATGGGCGTAGAAAAATATGCACATGCATACACGTGGGGAGCTGGGGCAGTAGAGCAAGGCCGCTTTCCAAGAACTTATACCTGAGGGTCGCCGGGGTGTCGGCGGCGGCAGGTCGGATCTGCGGACAATACGACAGGGAGGAAGAAGGGTCGGAGGACCTCCCAAGCCTGCCTGTGTTGGAGAGAACGACAAGGGCAGAGGATCGGGCCCTTCCGGCAGCTGTGGGTTTCCTCCCTCGGCGGCGATGACCGCGTGAACGATGCACCTTTTAGTCCTCTACACACACCAGCCGAAGGGGTCCGGCCGGATCTGTGACCAGCGGTGAGCAGAGAGAAAATGTCGCTACCGCTATCTTATTTATATCTGGAGAGGATGAGAGAATGAAGAGAGCAACCCTAGTAAAGCAAGCGCTCAGGCCCCTGCGTACATATATAGTGGAGTGATTATCTTTTTCTCTCCACAACAAGCATTTCAATTTGTGTACGTGGCATTAAAGAAAAGAAACTCTCTATTTAAGGTGACTACTGTACGACTCCTACTTACTACTAGTAGTACTAGTATTGTTCACTTGTGCTCCCCGCCCCTCCATTCATTGAATAATCCCACGGGTGAATAAACATACAATAAGTATTTATATAGAGCGAACAAGCTCAAACTATTTTTGCGTAGTTAAAAGTTGAGGGCGGGGCTTTTCCCGGGCAGTACACGCAGCAGTTTCGGGTAGGCGGTTTTACAGAGAGGCGAGGAGGGTGAGCGAGTGGCGGATTCTCAAACATACTGCTGGAAAGGTCGGGCTGTGTGATTTGATGGTGCATTACTGCTGGAAAGACTTGTGATATGACCACTCACTATAGTCATGAATTATTGGCGCTCCGACCGGGGTGATGCCCCCCTTCCATTCCGTGCTCTAATCTGGTGCATGGCACGTCGACCCAGATGCTGGCTCTCCCACATGTCGGAGTAGTAAGAAGGAGCAAAGAATAATGCGGTATATACTAGTACTACTACTACTCAGGTCGGAGGAGTGCGAACCACGGCAGCCCAGTGAACCAGTAGTGCGAACCACGGCAGCCCAGTGAACCAGCAGTGCGAACCACGGTAGCCCAGTGAACCAACAGTAGAAAACAATGTGGTGATATGGCCATAAAAACAATGTGCTACGGTCCACACTATAGCATGTACAGTAACACTCCTCTTTGTTTGGATCCCTGAGTTAGAGCTAGTTTGGGTTGAAATAGCCTCAAATTATCGAAACACGAGGGGTTAGTTTGAGCTAGTTTGCTCTAACCCAGCTAAAAAACTAGCCCAGTGAAGAGGTTCTAATTGGGTTAGTTATCCTCGGGCCCACTAAAAGAGAACTAAAAAAATCTCCCCTGCCCGCACAAGATTGCTCCCCCCCCCTCTCGCACAACTCCTCTCTGTTCCCCATAGGGCCGCCCGCCCAAGCGCCGCTCGCCCTCTCTCTCCTCCGGCCGCCCTCTCCTTCCTGCCCCCGCCACCCTGCTCTGGCCGCCCTCTCCCTCCGGCCTTTGAAGGTCGCCCCGCTCCCCCTTCACCGGTCGTTTTTCTCCCTCTGTCGTGCGCGGCGGCGGCGCATCTACTAGAGAGGTCGCGAGAGGGGTGAGTTTGTTCATTCCTTCTCTGTCTCACAGCCATATCATTGATCTTGCTCGCTCTAGCGCTAATTCTGATTTGGAAAAGTAGATCCTGATCAAACTTGGTATAGATTTGTGGTGCACGCATGGAATTGTTTGATGCTGCTTGAGGAGGTAATAAATCTTTCTAGAGGCCCAAAGATTCAGTTCAGCTTTCTAGGTATTTCAGTTTCAGGCTTGCATTATTTCTAGAGGCCCAAAGATTCAGTTCAACTTTCTAGGTATTTCAGTTTCAGGCTTGCATTATTTCTAGAGGCCCAAAGACTCAGTTCACCTTTCTAGGTATTTTAGTTTCAGGCTTGCATTATTTCTAGAGGCCCAAAGATTAAGATCCCAGTCGGCGGTAAGTGGCCCTGCTACCCATGCCGGTGTCGACCTCAACTCGCAAGGGCCGGCGCCGGAGGGGTTACCGGGGCTTGGGCTCTACAGAGCCTTCCTCCAGAGTGACGATGGCGAGCTCCTCCCTCGGTGCGTGAGGGGCTCCGGGCTCCCTCCCTATCGTAAATGACTTCCGTGATGAGTTAGCTCATGCTTTGTTTCATGGAGTGTTTTTTTGTGAAGCTTGATTGACGACTTGTATGTTTAAGTGCGATATCTCATTTGTATGGACAAAGTAAAAATTATCATGTTTTGCATGCTTGATTTGTAAAGATGGTTCGTTTATGTCAATCGTGAGTGGGAGGAGGCCACGGAAGAGCCGGCCACACTAAATCCAGCAGGAAATAGGGTCCAAAGTAGTCAAATGATTGAGAAAGAGCATTTATTGTCAATCTAACCCTGGCATCCATACACCTCTTTGGTTTAGAGTTAGTTCAGGGTTAGAATCTAACTCTAACCTCTAACTGAGTTAGAGTTCTCCTTGTCGCGGTTCATCGCCATCATACTTTCCCCATTCCTGTGTTTTCAGTATCCTGCGAATCAAAGAGGCCCTTTTTTGCGGGAAAAATCAAAGAGGCCCATAGACTGGTTTAGGTCCGGTCATTTTTTATAAATGTGTTATGTCCAAAATTTAATGAACGTGCTCCGGTTTCTACGAAAATAATCCGGTTTCATGTAGTAATTCATTCATTTATTTATTCTTCTGCGGGGGGTTTGCATGTAATTCGTGAGGTCTAAAATGTAAAGTACCCCGGCATATGCTCCAAGTCGTGCATGAACTACGACCCAGATGCTCTATGTCCCACATGTCGGCGAATGGGAGCACGTGGAAATAGCCTAGGAGTACATATAGGAGGATAAATGCGTGAAAAATATGTACTGTGAAGCGTAGCTGCGGTTCGAAAAGGATACCTAAAGTGATGACAGCTATAGGTCGCACGCACCCAACTAGTGGTACTACTAGACATACGACTAATTTTTCCCTCAAAAAAAAAGAAGTCCGAGTGCTCAGTACTCCTATACTATCAACCCGAGTCCCATCTGACAACAGCGTCTGTGCTATAGCTAGCTCTCCTCCCTCGTTTCTCTCTTCTAATTCTAAACTCGGCCGACGCCCGGTGGGCGGGGTGGGTTTGCTTAACTGCGGCCCCACCTCACAGTGAAAATGTTACGACTGGAATAAAAATGCCATATACTCCCTGCATTCCTAAATATAAGCCTTTTTAGATACTATTTCAAATGGAATACTTCATACAGATGTATGTAGACATAGTTTAGAGTGTAGATTCACTCATTTTGCTCCGTATGTAGTAGTCACTTGCTGGAATCTTTAGAAAGACTTATATTTGGGAACGGAGGGAGTACTATACTAATAAAACATTAAGGCCATGAGGCGATGCAGTGCTGGTTACAGGAGGCAAGAAGAAGAGATGCATCCATCAACGACGTCCACCTCCTCGACTCAGGGCACCGGCCCACCAAATGGCGCCTAAGTAGCAGCGGCTTTCGTGGCCAGGTCAACGTGCTTCTAAACAATGGCGTCCAAAGATTCCAGCTGCTGGAAGAAGGCCAACGTCTTTCTGTCCTTGCTTGCCTTGTAGTGGCCTATGTAGACGATTTCCTCGTAGACGTGGATGTGCAGGTCGACGGTTTCTTGCATGGCGAGGCGCTGCGTGGCGAGCGCGGCCTCGAGGTGCACATTCTTCGTCGCGACCTCCGGCACCTGCAGGGCCACCAGGGCTTGAAAGAGTTTGTCACCATGGAGGCCGATGAGGGTGGCATGCAATGAGGAGCATGGGCGCGCGGGCTGGAGCAGTACAGCAATGTCGTCCGCGCGCTTCTTGACAGCGGTGAACTTGCGGATGGAGTTGACCATCATGTTGTCCATGCGAGAGGCTAAGCCGGCGTCGGCGAGGGCTATGATGTCAGCGGTCGCCAGCACTGTCTGGAAACGTTGCATGGTGCGGGGCCGCAGGCCGGCGCCTTGGATGATTTGGCACAGCCGACTGCCGTTCGCGTCCATCGCCTCCATAGGTACGGTACTTGTGGCTTCTGGTCACTTGGTCTTGGATTGGAGTGAGCAGCGTTGCGCAGAGACTTGGGAGTAGATGGATTGGAGTGGTGGGGCGCCTTTATATGAGAGTCCAAACTCTGTTGCATTCACATCGTGCTGGCTCTATTCTGCTTCTCTAATTAATTCCCTCTGCATGTAATTGAGGATGCATCATTGACCGTTCAACGTCTCGGGAACCGCTACCCTCTCCCTCCTTGGCATTCAAGCACCTATGGAGGCGACTGCCACTCGCATCTATCGTGTGTCAAGAGACGTTCCCGTCGACGATGAGGTGCCTATAATGACTTTGTAAATTTCAAGATGATAGTGTGGTGCGTGTGTGCGTTCATAGGGGTGAGTGTATGCGCGTGTATATGAGCGCGTGCGTCTGTAGTGTGTCAAAAAAACTGTAAATGCGTGTCAAAAAGAGACTAGTCAGTATACTCAATATTGTGCACCTCAGAGAGGAAAACTATAGAACTACACATTTATTTACGATGATGATTCACTCATTTTGCTCCATATGTACTCCGTCTCGGTGTAGTCTAGTCACTTGTTGAAATCTCTAGAAAGGCAAATACTCCTTTCTGGTTTACAGGGCTATACTAGCAAGTAGTTGTACGTACTAGTACAATAGTGGCCTCACATAGCAATTTTGTCTCATGCAAGAGCCTGGCTATATGCGTGCTCCAATGTTCGCAACTGCCATGTTCGGGTTGCGCTTGGCTCTTCGCTTGTTCGAGAAGATGAACAATGATGTTACTACTACTGCTTCTACAGTGTCGAATCCACTGTTGCATGTCCATCCATCGCGAGCGGGAGGGATAGCTTGTTGTAGAAGTACTATAAGAAAAAGCCTGTCCTTGTTTGCGAGCAACCGCGCGCATGGGCGAGGGAGAAGGCGTGTAGTAGTAAAATCAAGCTTCTCCTAGTTGTACGAGTTGACGTGACACATCATAGCACTGGCCCCACATGCTTGCCTCTAAACTTGGCTGAAAGACGCAGTATACAATATATTTGCTGCAACCTCTAACATTTACCCACCGCAAATTAAAATATATATTCCTGTCTTGACCAGATGAGCGTGCAAACTACAATCACTAGGGTGACAAGTAGGGCCAGAAGACTATTTTGATTTTTTTTAGAAACTTCGAGACGACCACATAGCATGGAGCCGACCCCAACAATTTTAAGCTTACAGGCACAGTACACGCTATCCTAAACTATTCTACACATGAAACTGCCACACGAGCGTCCAGGCTGCGATTGGCTTTTCGCCTCTTTGGGAAGTCGAACAATGATGGAGTACTACTGAACTGGAGGAGTACTACAGTGTGCTTCTGGCCATCTAACACCGATTGAACTGTTGCATGTCCACCGCGTGCGGGAGGGAGAGTGCGTAGCGAAAGCTTGTCCTAGTCTTGCCAGCCACGACGCTCATGGGCGAGGGAGGGACGCTCCTGCCTTTGCGTGTATGACAGGTGGGCCCGATAGGTGGGTGGCCAACCTGTCATACAGCCAAAGGCAGGTGCAGTTAAGTCCGCGACGGAGAGGATAATCAAACTTCTCATTGATGTACGAGTTGGCGCGAAACATCAAAGCATTGCACTCGATATATTTCAATAATTTGTGGTTATCGATGCATTAATTACAACGCATGCATGCATGTCGTGACTCTCCTTTTGATACTTGCATGTGTTGATTTAATGCACCTTGAAGTAGTATAAAATATGTGACAGTAAATCTTTGTAATGCCCTGGCCCAAACGAGAGATGGTTGTGCACGAGGAGGGCGAGATCATGCAGACAGAACAGGACCCGATGATGGAGCTCTCTAAGGTCTCGATGGACCTCGCCGTGCTCCACTACCCCTTGTGCCTTCTCCCCTTGACGCCTCCAGTGTATGAGGTTCGAATACACCTCGTCCGTTCGGCTGATTGAGCAAGGTGTAGGTTTCTTGATTGATGTGTTGTTCGATTGATTTCTGTAGTGCAAGGGAGGATGTCGGTGTCAAAACCGGCGGATCTCGGGTAGGGGGTCCCAATCTGTGCGTCTTAGGCTGATGGTAACAGGAAGCAAGGGACACAATGTTTACCCAGGTTCGGGCCCTCTCGATGGAGGTAAAACCCTACTTCCTTCTTGATTAATATTGAAGATATGAGTAGTACAAGAGTAGATCTACCACGAGATTGTAGAGGCTAAACCCTAGAGCTAGCCTATGATGGTATGATTGCAATTGTTATCGGCCTTCTAAGGACCATCCTCTCCGGTTTATATAGACACCGGAGAGGGCTAGGGTTTACATGGAGTCGGTTACAAGGAAGGAAATCTAATATCCCGATCGCCAAGCTTGTCTTCCAAGCAAAGGAGAGTCCCATCCGGACACGGGCCGAAGTCTTTGAGTCTTGTATCTTCACGCTTCGATAGTCCGGACAATGTATATAGTCCGGCTATCCGGATACCCCCTAATCCAGGACTCCCTCAGTAGCCCCTGAACCAGGCTTCAATGACGATGAGTCCGGCGCGCAGTCTTGTCTTCGGCATTTCAAGGCCGGTTCCTTCTCCGAATACTCCAAGGTTATTTATCAAACACGTAGATCGTGTCTGGATCTGCAAGATGGTAAATTTGTTCTGTTGGCAGTCTTTGTTCGTCCTGCTCCTGCATCGTGGCCTGGTACAACACGAACCGGTGTTTCCTGCTCCACCTCGACTCGCATCGTGAGGCGGTTTTATTGGCACGCTCTGCCAAAGCAGAGATCGTGTTCCTCTTATCGCGGGATCTCTCATCAATATGGGCGCGTGTGACCCCACGGCGACCGTTGGTATGATTCTGTGTATTTTAGATAAGTCCCAAGCAGTCACGTTGAGGACTCTTGATATTCATCCTCTTTATAAAGGGGCCGAGGCTTACACCTCTTTTCCACCTCTCCTGCCCTTCTCGTACCTCGAGCTCCAGCACTCAAAACCTAAGCCTCAACACCCCAGATCCTCCAGTATGTCTAGATCCGACGCCAAAGGCTGGTGGGTGGCCTCCTCAATCTAGGAGGACAATATT
Source organism: Triticum dicoccoides (assembly GCF_002162155.2). Classification (NCBI taxonomy): domain Eukaryota; kingdom Viridiplantae; phylum Streptophyta; class Magnoliopsida; order Poales; family Poaceae; genus Triticum; species Triticum dicoccoides. Next base: position 95,407,050 of record NC_041383.1, read on the forward strand.
ACTAAGCTTAGGGAGGTCGGTTACCTGACCGCCGATATCCAGCACAGGCTTCCTGATCCAGGGCAGGTTACCCCCACGCCGGAGCCCAATAAGAGCGTCATGTTCGTTCCTCACTTCCTCCGAGGTCTAGGACTCACCCTCGACCCCTTTGTGAGGGGGCTCATGTTCTACTACGGCTTGGATTTTCATGATCTGGCTCCAGACGCCATCCTCCACATCTCGTCGTTTATTATTGTGTGCGAGGCTTTTCTCCATGTCAACCCACACTTCGGCTTATGGCTCAAGACCTTCAATGTGACGCCGAAGATGATCGAGGGGCGACATGCGGAGTGCAGGGGCGCCGTAATAAGCAAGAACATCGATGCCCCATGGCCAGAGGGCTCCTTTCCGGAAGAGTCCGATGTGTGGCAACGGAGGTGGTTTTATGTCACGGCTCCTAGAGGCACAAAGTGGGCAGCCGCCCCCGAGTTCCGCTCGGGCCCTCCATCACAGTTAGCATCTTGGACCGACGTAGGACGGAATTATGGGCCTGCTAGCAATGTACCGGAACTGCAGAATCGTATACGGGAGCTCATAGATAGAGACATAAATCTTGTCAGCATAATGCAAGTGATGCTAATCCAGCGGATGCTGCCGTGCAAACGTCGGCCTCTCCTGATGTGGGAGTTTAATTCGGAGGGTCCGCGGACTATTAAGCACTTCTTAGGCCTAAAGCTCAAAGGAATGTGTAAATTATTCTTCGGACCACAAGTAAAGTGTCCGGACACCACCGAGGATGCGGGCCTAAGCTGCAATCGCCTAGACGCCCGAGTAAGTAACCTTAAAGCCAGATACTTCATTTAAATTTATCATAGTTGTAATTCTGAAAATCCCTCCGTGGCCAGGAATGGCTCAATAAGGCGGAGAGAATCAGGTGTCCGGCGCCACTTCCTGATGGCTCGCTTGGTCCAACCATCGCAAAGATGCTTGACTGGGCGCTCAGAAAAATCCCCTCAGGGGAAGGCGAAGGAGAGGGCAGTGAAGCCGCACCACGCACCCAGACCGGAGGAATCGCTACCTCTACTATGGAGGATAGCCAGGAAGGGGAAGTTAAAGCCTCCTCCCCACGCGGGAAGAAGAGGGCGGCCCCCGAAGACTTGGCGGCGGAGACTCCCAAGCAAGGGAAGAAGGTTTCACTAGGGAGCTCTGCCATGATGGGCGCCCCTACCACGTCGTGCCCACCAACGGGCCAGCCCTCCACCGAGCTATAAGTTAATCATTAATTCGAAGGTATGGCGTGACTCCGGGATCTATAACCAAGACTTCGTCTTTTGTAGTCCGGTGAGTAGCTCTTCTCAACAGAGTTCATCTTTGGGGGACATTCGTCTGTAGATGATGGAGAGTGAGACTCAGCCCAACTCTCCGCTTCATGAAGTGGGTGACACAGAGGTGTCGTCACGGAGGAGTCCGGATCTGCCAAAGCCGGAAGCGAACACGACAGTCACCCTGAGCCCGGAGCATTTGGCTCCCATGGAGGGCGAAGGGAAGGGTCCGGCTCAGTTCGATGTCCGGCCGGACATACTGACTGGCTTTTTGGAGCGAGCCGTGCTCTCGGAGGAGCATCGCTCTTTAATGAGCACGATGCTCACGAAGATTTCATCCGCTACCAGCGGTTTGAATGAGGCATTCACAAGCCTACTCAAAGGCTTCGAGGTATGCGGTGAAAAAATGCACTATATTTTTTGTTAAGAAGCATGCGCTAGATGTGCTCCCTATAGATAGTAGCCCCTGAGACTCTGGTTGCCCGCCATAGGCGGCAAACGAGGGATCAATCATTAATGGCTGCGCTATATGTAAGTGCAAGTATACAAGGATCTGACAGCCGACCAGTATGTTGAAGTTGCCGAATTGAGAAGGCAGATCGGATCTAGTGATGCCGATATCACGCTGGTGAACAGACGGCTGGAAGAATCCCAAGGTATGTACTCTGCTTCCCTTATTATATTGTATAGGAAGATGCGAGAATGGCATGATGTTAATGCCTTGTGTATGCACTGCAGATGGTGCTGCTGCTGTGGAGGCCCTAAGGGCCGAGCTCGCTCAAGCCAAGGAACAAGCTCGGGCTAGCAATGCGGCTGCCCTAAAGGCGGTCGAGGAGTTGAGAGCCAAGATGGCTGAAGAGTTGAAAAATGCCGCCGACCGGTATGTGCTCCTTGAAAAGGAGAATAAGGCTAGTTCGAACAAGCTGGACAAGGCGCTTAATGCTGCCAAGGAGATGCGGACCGAGATCCGGGTTATGCAGGAGGAGCTCCAACAGGCTGACAAAATCGTGGCTGGGGGCTCCTACCTACTGCGGACCAAGTTTTTGGATCCAAGGTATGCTCCCCTAGCTGGTTGTTGGAGTCCTGCAGACGCATATGCGGACTTGATGAAAAGTATAGCTGACGCTGCCAAGTTCTTCGAGGATCAAGGTGATAAGGAAGTGGAGAAGCTTTTTTGGTCGCAGTTCAATGCTCCCAACCGCTCGCTGTCGTTGAATGAGAAGGTGGCTGCTGTGGCGGAGCTTCACAGGCTGTCCGGGCTGGCAATGCGGTCTGTCATAGACCATCTTTGGCCGAAGGGGCCCAAGCCGGACAGTTATTTTGGTTTGGTGCAACAATTCCTTGGGGTCGTGACTCGGATTGACGTCGTGAGGAGGTCGGCGTGCATAGAGGGTGCACGGATGGCTCTTGCCCGCGTTAAATCCTATTGGACGGAAATGGAGGCCACCATTGTAGCGACCCAGGATCCGGCGGGAGGCCAATATCCGGCTGAGCACTACTTGGCGCAGGTCATAGAGGGTGCTTGCCTAATAGAGGCGCAGTGCTCGAAGGATTTTTTGTTTGAGTAATAAGTCGAATTATTGTAAAAACAATGTTTATTTTGATTATGAGGCTATACTTATATTCTTTGCCTGAAAATATGATTGTGTCCCCTGTACGGCTATTCTTATATGTATAAGTAGTCTGAAAGATAGCAGTCGTTGGCTTCAGCCCCCACGCATACAATGCGGGGGTGTTCGCGAAGAATATGCTTAATCACACTTGATCCAATGTCTTGGTCCATGAAGGAGGTGATCGCACGTCGAACTAGGCAACCAGACTATATAGCTTTAACACTTCCGCTTAGCCGTGGGGATATAATGGTGGGGCTACTATGTAGCCCCTGGTACCTTTGCGGGCATCCGAATACGGGCGCGTGTGTACATGGCCGATAAACGGCCCTTCGTTAATGCGGAGGAATCCTAGGGATTCCGGTGAGTCTTCGAGTGGTTGAACAGTCTCTCGCTGTATCATGACGGTCAGTTTTTGGCTTTCTCTACTGAGGCGCTCATCCGGAATAACCAGGGCACAATCGCAGTAGTTCTCCTTTGGCCTGCCTTAGCTGATAATAACGGAACGTAAGGCGGCAAACCCAACATTTGACCCAAGACATGATTTGGAGCTGATGCATATAAGGCCAAACTCGTGACGCCGAACACTCCCGAAGGTGTTCGGACTTTATAACACAAGATGGGCTCAAGAATGCCCATTCAATATGAACCCTATGTTTCCAGGTACATGCGGTGACCTGTCATGGCGAAATGCCAATAACGACAGTGTCCTCTGTGGGTAGGGAACCCATGGGATGGTTTAAACAACAAGAGGCAATAGAAAAGGTTTACATAGGGGCTTAATTTAAAAAGAAATCTGTTGAACAGGGCCCTGCTGCATGTCTGCGCCTTTGTCTCCGATGTGCCGTATCCTGGAAGGGTATCGCGCAAACGTTGTCTGTGAAAAAAAAGGAAAACTCATAGGAGAATACAACATAAATATGCGGCAGATAGTAAAAGTGTAAGATGATGGCCTGCCAATAAGGTTGAGCCAAGCTTTGGGGCTACATTAAATGTTTATAGCCCCTGGTTTCCGCTATGGGATTACATATACGGTGTTCGGTTGAATTTTATCCGGGCTACCGGACTCGTCTAACCGTGTTTGTGGTCTTAATGACCATCCATGTTTTATGGTATTCGAGGCCGCTTGGAGTCCGGCTGCCAGGGCCATCGCGTGTTCCTCTGCGGGTGAAGAGCGCTCCGTGATTCCGCTAACGGTGATGATGCCACGTGGACCGGGCATCTTGAGTATAAGGTAGCCATAATGCGGCAATGCATTGAAGCGGGTGAAGGCCGGTCTTCCGAGCAGTGCATGATAGCCGCTTTGGAAGGGTGCAACGATGAAGAGTAGTTCCTCACTTCTAGAGTTGCGTGGGGGGCAAATGTTACCCTCAGTATGACAGAGCCCCTGCTGTAGGCTTCAATGCCTGGTATCACCCCTTCAATGGTGGTGTTGCTTCGGCTAATTCTGGATAGGTTTATCCCCATCCTACGGACAGTCTCCTCATATATTAAATTGAGACTACTGTCGCCGTCCATGAGGACACGGGTGAGACGGTATCCGTTGATTATTGGGTCAAGCACCAGGCCCTGTGATCCTTCGCGCTGAATACTAGTTCGGCTGTCCGTGTGATCGAAGGTGATTGGACGAGACATCAAGTAGTTAGATGTGGGTATGATAGGTTCTACGTCGTGCGCGTCTTTGAGCGCACATCCTTGCCTTCTCGTGAATGTGTGAGTCGCGTGGATCATGTTTACTGTTTTAACCTCTGGCAGGAATTTTTTCTGTCCCCCAGTGTTCGGCTGGCAAGGTTCGTCCTCGTCTTCACTTGGTGTTTCCCTCCCTTTGTGTTCAGCATTTAGTTTGCCGGCCTGCTTGAAGACCCAGCACTCTCTATGGGTGTGGTTCGCAGGTTTTTCCGGGGTGCCATGAATTTGGCATAGTCTATCCATGACTCTGTTTAGACCGAACAGTCCCTCTTTACTTCCTTTAAATGGCTTGCTGGGAGCCCCTGAATCCGGCATTGACCGTTATGTTATCCGGGCTCCCTTCCTTGCTTTGGTATTTGTGTTTATTACGCCAAGGCTTCCCGTTGCCGTCCCTTATTTTGGATGTGCTAGGGTCGCTGGTGCCTTTACGGGCTAGCCAGCTATCTTCACCCACGCAAAAGCGGGTCATAAGGCTTGTTAAGGCTGCCATTGTCCTTGGCTTTTCCTGGCCGAGGTGTCTGGCAAGCCATTCGTCGCGGATGCTGTGTCTGAATGCCGCTAAGGCTTCGGCGTCTGGATAGTCGACAATTTGATTCTTCTTAGTGAGGAATCTGTTCCAAAGCTTGCGGGCGGACTCTCCGGGCTGTTGGATTATGTGACTTAGGTCATCTGCATCCGGAGGCCGGACATAAGTCCCTTGAAAATTGGCCCTAAAAGCGTCTTCTAGTTCCTCCCAACTCCCAATTGAGTTCTCTGGGAGGCTTTTTAACCAGTGTCGAGCTGGTCCCTTCAGCTTGAGGGGAAGGTATTTGATGGCGTGGAGATCATCCCCACGAGCCATGTGAATATGTAGGATAAAATCCTCGATCCAGACCCCTGGGTCTGTCGTTCCGTCATATGCCTCTATGTTCACAGGTTTGAAACCTTGTGGGAATTCATGGTCCAGTACTTCTTCGATGAAGCACAGGGGGTGTGCAGCCCCTCTGTATCTGGGCGCGTCGTGGCATGTAGCCGGTTGCTGTTGTGTCCGGAGTTTATTCCGAACTGGTATTTGGCTTGTATTGGCATTTGGGTGACCATAGTCCCTTGCCGGGGTGTGTCCTTTAGATCCGTAGATGGACCTGGGTGCGCCGGCCTTCTTATCCGGCTTCTCACGTGGATCGTGCGCGGCGTCAGTGGCCGCTCTGTTGTGGTTGTGGCGCGGTACGTCTGGTCTCCTGGTTGTATTATTCTTTGGTGGAACGGCTTCGTCGTCGAATTCTGGAAATAGCTTGCGCTTTGGGTAGCTTTTGGTATGGCGATCATCGCCATATTTTTCTTCAGTGTCTAGCACTTTATTCCATCTACGACTGAGCTTTTCCTGTGTGGCCTTAAGCCGTTGTTTCTGCTTCTTTAGACTTCTTGTTGTGGCCAGAAGCTTTCGGTGGAGGTTATCTCGTTCCACTTGTTCGTCCGGGATGACGAATGCATCGTCGTCCGAACTGCATTCCTGTTCTGGGGCGGTTTCGTGAGCTCGTCCCTCAGGATCATCATGATCGGATATTTGCTCCGAACTTGGTTTGGCGTGACCTGGCTCATCCTGCTCCATCGCTGGGTCCGTGTGGTCATTACTGCCTTCTGGTATGTCAGCCCTTCTTGCGCTCTTGTCGCAGTTTTCACTATTGTTGGACTTTGAGCGGCGTCTACGCCGCCGTTTTGGCTTTTGTCCGGGTGTTTTATCATCCGGTTTATCACTGTCGTCCTTCTTGGGCGTATCCACCATGCACTACTAGGAAAAGGGCTATAGATAGTATTGATTCTAATGGCGCACCGTGGAAGCAGTGCGCCACTACTATATACTAATGGCGCACCTGCTTGTGATACGCCATTAGTGTGGAAGACACTAATGGCGCACCGTAAACAGGGTGCGCCACTAGTATGAATTATTATTTTTTCCATTTTCCCATACATACTAATGGCGCATCTAGTCCATCATGCTCCATTACTATCTATAACTACTAATGGCGCACCAAGCAGGCAGTGCGCCATTACTGTAAATTTTGTTTTATTCTTTTTTTTGCAAAACTACTAATGGGCACTTTAAATCGTAGTCTTCATTTCTCGATTGTATTTCATGGGCACTTTTTGATATCATGAATATTTTTAAATTTCATGGGCACTTTTTGAATTCATGAGGACACTTGATCTCGATTCCCCCTCCATCTCGATCTCGATCCCCCTCCATCTCGATCGCACCCGCACCCTCCCCCGCTAGCTCCACCCATCGCAACCCTCCCCCGCTCCACCGCCGGAGCACCCGGCCCCCCGCACCCGCACTTTTTGAACATATTTTTTAATTTTTTTTACTATTTTTATAAAAAATATTACTGTTATAATTTAAACAAGTTTGAACATATTTAAACACAAATAAATATAAAAAACAGCATTTAAAATGCATAAAAAATATTACTGTTATGATTTAAACAAGTTTGAACATATTTAAACACAAATAAATATAAAAAACACCATTTAAAATGCATAAAAAAATATTG